>NW_022170663.1:15403157-15435819 GCF_008802855.1 Photinus pyralis | reverse complement strand
AATAATTGCAATGCATTCCGCTGAAAAAATAGACGCGGCCTTGATAATACTTTTAGTACCAGATGTTTGAACGTGAGGAGCAAGAAATGCAGCGCCAACTGAGATTCCTTCTTCTGTTTTGCTACCATCCGTATAAAAATATATGTGATTCTGTTTCCCATTAATTAAGCTGTCGAAGGCAGAGTTGATTTTTGGAACACTATCAGTTAGATTTAAGATTTTGCCTTCTTGCAGATGGATATTAGTTCGATCAAACAAAACGGAGTAATCGACTTCGTAGATAGGCAAGTTGTTTGATACCAGTATCTGCGGTTGCAGGCTAACTTTAATACCTTTGCCAATAAGGCTCTGTCTGATTCTTCTATCAGTAACGGAACCAACAAAGAATTTTTTAATAGCTTTATTAACTATCAGGTTGGAATTAGAAAGGACTTTTAACAGATAACGAGAATAGAGTAGTTTTGAGCGGGACTCTATTGTTAACAACTTAGCCTCTGCAAGTAGAACGTTTGTTGGTGTACTACCCCTGTATCCTAAAGGGATTTGTGTGTTTTCCCTATGTCTACTTTTAAATGACAAAAACTCGTCTGAAGGGCCTACTTTTATGCAGCCAAAATAACTTCTTAAAACTGTCATATTAATTAATTGGAATATTATTGTTTTGCCTTCTGTATTTTTATTTTTGTTCGTGTGCGATGTATTCAACTGAAGAAAATGTTGATATTGTCACTTGGTATAGTGCCGGTAACAGTTTAAGGAGCGTAAGAGACTTATTTTCTATAGTGTTTACTTTAAAATTAGTGGTTGTTTAAGTGCGATGCACATAAGATACTGTGAACAACCCTCAATTTTAACGAAGGATATGAAACTGGACATTTTCATTTTTGTGGAAGAGAATTCCATAAGAGACTTAAGGGAAATAGCGGCCGAATTTAATATCTCTTCGTCATAACCTAAAAGCATGTATTTACTATCACCCTTCTTAAAATTTAGAATGAAAATGCAGAATGCGTACGCACGTTGCAAGGTTGCATAAAATTAGTCGTTTTTCAGAGGTTTTTGTCTTTTAAAAGTAGATATAGGGATTTACCTATGTCTACTTAATGAATAACACTGTACGAGTATAAGTATAAAATATTAGTAGTAAATTCGTACAAGTATAACAAGGGGACATACACTGCTCTAATGATCCAGCTGGAAGTGCTTAATGTAATTATTTAAACGTCAGTTTTCTTTTGTAACAATTTTGATTATTGGACTACAACAGCGAAGGGTAAAGGGTCGTCTGAAACATGGGCCATTTGTCATACGAATTTTGAGGCTAAAACCAAATCTTTAGAAATGTCAATTGGCAAGGCTAAAGTCGCATTTTCTGACTGACAATATGTTCATGTTGTTCAAGGTTTACCTGTGAATTGTTATTCGAAAGTTAAATTCAAATTTTCATCTGCTGCAAAGGTGAATTACGCAAGCATTTTCCTTACCCCACCGGAGAAGGAAAATTAAAATAAATTGCACTTTGAATTAAGTAACAAAGTAATATTTTTCTATTCAAAACCAAGCGGGTACACTGAAATGAGAAAGCCAAGATTGCATATTAGACACCTAATTTATCTATTTTAACGTAATCCCTTAAAAATGGAAAGTTGCGGCGCTCCTGCAGATTGCACGTATCAAATGTAAGTAGCCGGAAAAACGTGCAGGGAAGTCGAGGTAAACTGTGAACAACTGATGGTAGGTATGTCGCCGCTTCTTATTTTACCTCTGTATGTATTTATCTCGCGAGTGGTGAAACAGAGTGCCCCGATTGCAACCCTATTTATTTCAAGTTGGATTAATTAAGACGCTTGATGTGTGTTATTATAATGGTTTAAGAGTTCAGCAAACTTTATAGCTTCTAATTTCCATTTTCGCTCACTTTCACAGGGTTAATTTAGATTATTGAGGGATGGATTTCCGCGCAAGAAATGTGACGAGGCAGTTTAGGTAACGGCGTGAAACGCTAGCAAAACAGGTGAAAAATGAAAGCCAGTAATTCGGTAGGTTACTATTAAGTGCTCCTATTTCTATTTGAGAAGAACTTACCAAATTTAAGCGGGATGAATGTAATTAGTTGTATTGTGAGACATTCCTAACGAGTAATTATTGTGTAAAATGGACGAGAAGATGCAGAAAGTGCAAGTAAATGGGCTATAATAAATCGTTCACGATGGTTTTTTTTCAGGGTTAGGCAAAGGAAAACTTGGAGTACTAAGTAAGCAAAGCAGATAATGCAGAAATGAAGATGGTAAAGCGAGTGTTTGCAAATTACAAGCCCTTGAAGTAGTATTTGATATCAGTGATACTTATTAAAAAGTAGACATAGGGATTTAAGTGTATTGTTTTGCCCTATGTCTACTATTAAGTGACAAAATGAAGGGAACCTAATTTTATGCAACCAAAACAACTACAGATCTGGCTGTCATATTAATTAATTTGAATATTTTTGTTTTGGCTTTACAGAAAATAAATCTCTTACGCTCCTTAAACTGTTACCGTCGTTATACCAATTGGCAAATGACAATATCAACTTCTTCTTTAGTTGAACACATCGCACACAAACGAAAATAAAAATACGGAAACCAAAGTAACAATATTCAAATAATTATTTGTTTTAAGAGTTATTGTGGTTGCATAAAATCAGGCACCTTTCAGAAGCGAGTTTGTCACTTAAAAGTAGACATAGCGAAAAACAATAAATACACTTACATCCCTATGTCTACTTTTTAATAAATACCACTGTATACCTACTCGTATACTGTAGTAGTACATTCGGGAAGCTTGACCAAATATAAAACCTTAAAAATGGTTGTCCAATTAAAAAAAAAATAAATTGTACATTTTTACCAAGAATACCAAGAATAATGATAGGCGTTTAACCCTATATACAGGGCGAATATGTTATTCCCATTGACTTTATATGTTTTGATTAAATCAAAACGCCCACCTCTCTTGTGTTCATACATCTACATTAAACGGCAACCGGTAAAACAGTTGTAAGACAAATAATTCGTGCGTTTACTAGATGTTAAAGTTATATATGGGAAATTTTTTTACACTTCACTCCTGCGGAACATTGTTCAATTAATCCAATTAATAAACAAAATTGTAACTATTAACGTTCCAGAAACCTGAAGCCCAGTTTGTTTCGGACGTTGTCATACATCTTTCGAGATTCCAACAAAGGATATTTCTAAAAAAGATTCATCCTCCTTTACTATACCACATCGTTTTTGATGCGTTGTCCCAAGTGATCAGAATTATGTTCCAGAAAAACGCGTTAGGAAAAATGTACACGCTTTACGCATAATTCATGTCGGTATACTACACCTAATGTCATTATTGAAATTTCTCACCCGAATAGTTCAACCCGACTGCGAAGACATTTTCGGGTAGGTAATTGCTTCATTTGTTGCAAATTACTCGTCGTAACTAATCCCAAACTTACGCGTTAGATTTGTAAACTAATAACAACGCTCGTATATTTCCCAACAAAGAGTTATACGTTTTATGCGTTTCGTAATTTAGATTGTAGCCGTTAATTGAGATGTCGAATTAGTTACTCGGTTAAATGATTTGGAAATTTTTGTCTTAGACGCAGCTATCTTGTCATTATGGAAGGCCCATTACCCTTATGCGTAATCTCCTTAAGTTAGTACCTGGCAAGATCATTCGCATATACTCGCTTTAAGCGGATGTAGTAGTAAGGGTGTGAAGACTTCGAAGTAGCTACGGCGAGAAAGGGGTGATTATTTGCATTTCGTGAGTGCTTGAACTTGTTTCAAGTTTCTCGTATGGATAATTAAGTTTTTAAACTGTCTTTGTTTAATTTCTATTAACTGAGATTTTATTTGCAAAAAAACGTCTGCCAGCTTAATCTTGACACTCTCTCTCTTATCTCCATACTTCCAGACTTGTTGGTTTAGAGCTGTTTTATTAAAACTTGCGTTTGTTTCATAACACCATCCACTTCTCATATCAGTATTTACACTCAACGAGTATACTGGAACTAAAAGCTTAAGGATTTCATATTTCATGCGTTTCTTTCAGTCTTCTCTCTAATATCCCTTGAGTGGTGGTACGTCAGTGCTGTCGCGAACGGACCACTTTTCCATTTTATTAAAATCTCGCCTAGTCGACTGAAAACAACGAGCGCGATTTTTCGGGTTGCAAATTTAAATCGTGAAATACTTTCGAAATAACTTACATTACCCAGAAGAATCCTGAATCTTTTATAAACATTTTCGCATTAGCCGACATTCGACTTTCAAACGAACACTTCTTCGTGCCTCTTGCCTTTTTATCTTTTAAATATTTAATTATGGCATTACAAGACGAATAAGGAGAAATTCCGCCTTTACTTTATTCGCGAACCTAAAAATATTTCTAATTGCGCATAAATTTCTAAAGTGAAACGTGACATAAAGTAAGGATTATAAAGTTACACATTAATTTTGGGAGCGAAAAAGGTTTCAGCCTGCGGTTTTAATGGTTTTTGTACGACCTTCTGATAGCATATGATGGGCAAATAATTTAATGCTTGTTTCTCCGTATATTTTAACGTCAACGTTTTCACCATTACATTTCAAAAAGGTGCGGTTAGCAACGCATTTGAAATGAAAGTTTTGCACGTACCCTTTTAAAACTGTCGTTAGGTATACAGGGTGTAGCGTCTAGGACCTCTCAGATTACCTATAATTCTCTTATCATAAAAGGATCATCTTTAATCGTTGATCCGTTTGCTTCATTTTGCACTGCAGACATTCGGAAAACATTGAAAAAACAATACTGTATACATAAATTAAAAGATGCATTTCACCAAATGCTTGCAGATTTATTCTTACAATTCCACTAGACAAATATTAAACTGGAAAATTACGCATATGGATTTATGCAATAGATGTCGAATGAGTAGCTTAATTGTTCATAAATTGCCCCCATTTTGTAAATAAACTCAAGATCAAGATGGACGTCAACAATTATTTTTAATTGTTCAATTTGAACAATACTGACGTCTACATATTGACTATTGTAAAATGTATGATGCTGATGGTGCTTAAGACCTTTATATACAACTACCAACCCCAGGTGTTGGATGGTGTGCATTCTGATCTTTTCCTCGTATCGAGCGGTGTTCCACAGGGGTGCAATTGTTGGACCCCTTTTATACACTTTATACACTCTCAACTGGTCATTTGGTATAGAACTTTGTCATTTGTCGAAAGTAATCAACTATATTGTTCATTTAGTTAGTCGAAATCACCGGTAAGATATATTAAGGGAGATATTGCAAGGGCAGTGGTTATAAAAAGAGTTAAGTAGATGTAAAAGATTTTAAAATCTAGAAATGTCTCAGAAATTTAATTTTCCCTTTAATATTTGAAAACCAGAATCGTTTCCGTGACCAAAAAAGTGAAAAATATGCGAAAAATCTCTTACCATAGTGTTTACCTATACCAAATTTCATTTTTATACCTCCGAGCCTTTGACCTATCTAATAGATTCGTTGACAACCGGTATAAGATGTGAGTGAGATCAGGAGCAATTGAGAGGAGATAATGTAATAAACGAGACAGTGAAGAGAGCGTAGTGGAAATCTGTGAGATCGGAAGAACACACTTCTAATTTGAAGAGAGGAAAAGAAAGTTAAAAGGAAACGAGAAAGAGAAGATTGAAAAAGTCTCGACGTGGGCGTGAATAGGACTAAGGAGAGTGTGGAAAAGCGCAAAATGGCGTTAATTAATTAATTCTTCTCAATTAAGTGACCAAATGTATTTGTGTTCCCACTAAAGATTATTATTTTCCGATCTAGAATAGGAATGTTCAATAAAAGTATAAGTTCCTATTTGAAAATAGTACATTATATATCAAGGTAGAGAAGTCCACTATTATTGCCTGAGTACCAAGATTACATTTCAAGGCGCTTGCATTTTTTATGTCCCCACCAGTTTTCGCAATAAACTGTCAAAATCACACCCTGTATATAAATTAATTAAGTGGTATCGAAATATAAGATTACGGAACTGGAAGTGGAAATGACCGCTACATCCTCGGATTCATTCCAATTGGTCTCGCTTCTCCAGGTGCTGTTAAACCCCAATAAATCATCCCCTGAAACTGAGAAATTTTCTGGGCAAAACTGCATCGTATATAACTCGTTATTTATTTTCGTTCTTTACGCAAACCTAGAAACTGGAAAATAGTTTTCAGATATTTCTTTTGACCTCCCTTGTAAAATTTTTTCCTCAAGTTGTGCAATTAACGGTTGTTATAATATGACCTGTAACCTTTATTAGTAGGTCACTCTGTACACACATACATATAAAACCAGTTAATTTTTAAAAGTTGATTAAAATGATCTAAAAAATTGAAATGTCCAAAAAACGGTGATCGCAATGGTCACCTAGCTCAAGCTAGGAAGCTAAAAATTATACGATAGGACGTCACGGTGTTAAAAACTCATATATGCAAAAATTTTGACAGTTTTCATCACGTACGTATGTACAGGGTGTCTCATTAATAATGGTCACAAGCGGTATCTATGGAACCGTTAATTGCACAGCTTCGGAAAAAATTTTGTTAACAAAAGGGGCCAAGAGAAATTGCTGGAAAGTTTCTAGCTTCACCGCTAGACGGCGCACGATTCAATGTTAAGTAGAAAAATGACTTTTTTCCTAAAATATACCCAACAAACATGCATAGAAAAGTACATGCATAGCAACCTTGTATCAATTTTGCATCATTTTGATGCAGCACATATTGGTCTAGCTCATGAAATATGAGGCGTGAAAGAAAGGGAACATCTATTTAACGAATTGAAAGTAACTTCGGTTTAGGTTAACCGATTTCACCTAATAGGTAGGTCTTGTTGGAAAGAGCTCTTCGTGGAATCAGATTTTACATGAATAGAGTCTTTTTAGTAAATGTGATAAGTGGTAGAGGGCGCGATGTGACATTAACATGAATTTTGCGAGTTTTTTTTGAAAATTTCAACTGGAACGATATAATTATTATATGATATTATCATAAATAAAGTGAGAATATCAGTGAAAAACGCATTTTCATATCTGTTTTTTTTTTGTAAGCAGAGATATTGCGAAAATACGAACATTCACAAATTTTAATTGCAATATTGATGCTCATTCAAGTTGCCTTTGAAACAAAAGAAACGTATTCATGCGAATTATCACCACGATGGGTGCCCGGCACATTTCTTGGTAAGGGAGAGTATTTGAATTTGAGTTATCCTGGCAAATGGATTTTTTTAAAATTTTTTGTCACATCGTAAAGGAAAAAGCCATTTGTTTCAATTAAAACAAGATTTTGGTATTGGACTCAATTTGAATTTCCATTTATGAGTTCAGATTTAGATACCGAAACACCGTACCAAGTAGGAAATTTCAGGTTTTCAGTTATTGTGAAAGGAAAAAGGGAAATATTTGTTTCATGAGTAAATTTGAGCTATTTAAGGGTATTATTGTTTTTGTTATTACTAAAACAATAACACCCTTAAATAGCTCAAATTTACTCATGATAAGGTGGACATGTATAATTACCGTAAAATTTGGAGAAATAGGGTGTTTTCACTAGAATTAAAATGTTGTATCTGAAAGAAAAACTGTAGAGGAAGGTAGAAATCGAACGCTGATCAAAATTTCAATAAACGAACTTATTATTATCGATGAATTGCTCCATTTTTGGAATTATAAGGATGCATGAATAATAAGTGGATTGTTGCTGTATTCTTATAATTATTAAATCTTCTATAGGTTATCGATTTCGGCACTTAGGCCATCGTCAGACCATGCGTCAATAAATACATATAACACTGATACACTCTCGGATACATTGGTAGTTTAAAATGGTTAAAAAATTGAATTAAAAATGGTCGAAAACTGGAGATGCGGTGTAACTTATTATTATTCAGTATATTTAGCATCGAGTTGTCTGAAGTAATCAATCAGAATTTTGAGTTTTCAGGTAAAAGTAAAGTAAGGATGTTCAAATATTACTGAGTAAAGGGTGTCAGAAAAACAACCAGTTATTAAAGCGAACTAGTCAGGAAACAAATTTTTAATTTACTTTACGTTAATTAATCAAATATTCAGGGGTTGTCTACCCTGAATCGGGGTACAAAACAGACATGTTTTTCAAATAAACCGCGGAGGGTGGTAAATGTTTCGTTAGGGAGCTACTCTTAATAAAGTTCTCAAAATGGCACTTCATTTAATTTTGGCTCAAGAACCATAAGACGGATCAAGAAGTAAAGTGGAAGTAACTAAAATTTGTATAAATTAGGTAGTCATTTTTTTATTTTGCACCAGTTTCAATCATCAAATTTATTGTATTTAGAACTGCATATTTCTATGTCCAATTTGAATTTGTGTTCCTGTATATTTTTTGAACTTGAGGGTGCGCAATAATTTTTCATATTCCTGAACCTATTGATCTCAATAAGAAGATTGTTTCTTTTAATGTACTATAGCATTTAATAGGTCTTCCTGTAAATTTTCCTAAAAATCCTCTTTTTTGGAACATCCATAAGAATTTTCCTCTAAACCAAATTTTTTTGTTATCCTCTTAAAGGTATTCCTAGAAAACTGTACTAGAAATCCTCTATAAAAAATTGTAGGAACGCGCTTTGAATCTCAGCAACCTCACATTTTTTTAAAAATAGTTTCAAATGGAAAAAAAATTGGTAAATGTATCAGGGGCATACTCCGGATGCCTACGAGTATATTCGAGGGCAACAATCACAAATTCAAGGGCATTCGATTCGAGATTTTGCAAGTTGCTCCTTGATTTCGAGTATGGGGCGCACTGATGGCTTCTGCTCCAGGGTGGAAACAAATGTGTCCTTTTTAAACTTAAAACAACAGAAAATTCATCACATTGTGTTTTTGGCGGGTACTTTTCGAATTACATATTTTGTGACAATACAGACTTAATAGCAGTTTCGTTGACAATTTTTGTATCTATAACCTCATTAAAATTCTGTTTTGATCCCGTTTAAGGAGAATCGAAAATTTGCGGGCGTATTGGGCGGGGATAATCATTTCGCCCATCTATTATGCCTATGGTTATTTCGGTTTTTGTGACACGTAAAAATTCCACCGGAAACAATGGGCCCTATGTTGCCGGCCTTGATCGATTTTAAGCGGTTTGCCTTTTCACACTACAAAATGGAACACATACCCAAAAGTGAACAAAATGTGGATATTTTAACGCTTCAACACATAATTATTGTACGAGACCTCCATTGGTTTTAATGCAATATGCAAAAGTAACAAATTATACCCTCATGTTATTTAAATTAAACAAACATTCAAAATACCTTTTGAATATCGCCGTTGTGGGTATCATCGAGCTCCCATTTAAATAAACCACGCCACTTTTCACATCACTTCCCGGATTCAAAAGTTTTTAACAAAAAGAACGCCGTTCTGTTACTAACACTACGTGTTACTGAACTACTACAAAATATTCGTCATTTTAGGTGGTCAGTTTAGTAAACAGATAACAGGTTTGTCAATGGGAAACTCTTGATATAAAATATTTACCTCCAAATTTATCGCTTTGTTATCGCGCAGCAATTGAACAAATGTGATTACATTTCTCTTTCTTTGTATAAATATTTTACTACCATATTAGAAATGGTCTAAGAAACATATTAGAAATGGTCTAAGAAAAACGTCCCACGATGTAGCCCACTTAAAAAAATTTCAAATCGCAACGAATTATGTCTCTAACTTTATAGGGCCTCTAGTTGACCAGATACATTTCTAGGGACAATTTTTTTCGTCAATTGGTTCGTTTTATAGTCATGAACAATGCCATATTTTTCGAAAAATTAGGCCCGCAAATGAGTTGACCAAAAAAATGGAACCATTTGGTGTTTCTCAAAACAACTAAATAACTATCGGTTTTACGTAAAAAATACTCCTATGTGAAAATAAAGGGAAGAAAATAAGAAGAAAGACATACATATCTATTGTGGAAGACTCCTACATTTTGCAGCAAGTTTTTTTGCAATGAATTTCATCAGATTTTGTTTTTGAAATAATTGACTGATGACAATCAAATTTAAAGAACGAAAGTAGCGGTAGCGCAATAGAAACAGTCCCTTGATACATTCAGAACAAAATCTACAGAATTCTTGGAAAATTAGGAAAATTAGCATTTTTGAAGGTAGTATACTTTTTCCTCACATAATTATGCATTCCACAAGAAATGAACATAAAATAGTGTAGTACGTAAGTACGTATTATGTGAATGATTATTGTGGAATTGGTACTGCAGATTCTATTTGTATTTAGTGTTCTTTTCGCGATCAGGTACAGCTCGTTCGTACTAATCAAATAACGATCGTTTTTATTACAATCCGATGTCCAAAACGCGATTTAGCACAAAGCCCCTGCAGAGACAAATTTGGATTAGAAAAACAATTAATCTGAAAATTCGCAACAATGCTTGACCGTTGTGTTTACATTACCCTGTATGTATAGTAATAGGGATATTGCAGGAATTATTTTCTGTAGTGGTCCCTTTCCGTTGGATGACGCATTTTCATTGCGTATAGCAATTTGATTGAGCTAACGGAGTGAGAATCACATTTACTTTATTTTTAATGAGTAGAATCAAAGCACAAAAGAATTAAAGTCTGCAGGCGTTACTTATAAAACCGTTTATTCACGTTTTCAAAGAGATGCGTATGAAATGATCATTTAGAAAGTTAGAAAGTTAATATAGTCCATGAAAGGTTTTTCTCTGGCAATTTTTTCAAAATGAATCGATTAACTTGAAATTTTGACAGTAGGTAGGGAATAGCCTAGGGATCAAAATCTATATCATTCCAAAGGGCGCTTTCCCCTTGGAGGTAGCAATTTTTTATTGTAATTTTAATACAGGAATAGATAGAAAAATTAATTCTAAGCGAAAAGTGTTCTATACATTTTTTTGGAAATGCTTCTTCAGTCATTCTCGACAACAAGTGAGTTTTTCATAGAAAAGATCAATGTATTTAATTGGTTATTTTCGAAAAACTCGAAAAGCATGCATTTTATAAAAAAGAACTGTGGAGAACAAAATCGTAGCTTCTAAAAAACAAAGAAATTGGTTTTTTAAAATTTGTTGGGAACCGAATGGCTTGCTAAAGGTAGTTCTTGTTCGTCAAACGCTAAATTAGAGAGTTTCAGAGTGAAATAACGACAAATCTATGCATGTCTCGAGAAAAACGTATAATATTTTCATCTTTTTTTAACAACAAACTTTAGCATAAAAATTAAGTGAGTTAGGATGAAAATAAGATAGATCCGTACTTTTTTCAGCAAAAATATCAGCGCAAGCAACCCCCTAATTTCTACTATAATTAAAATTAGTTCTTGATCCCCTTTTCCAGTTTTCTCTAATTACGCATTATTAATACCTTCTAGAAGTGTGACCAGTTAGAAGACTTAATTTTAAAATAATTGAAACTAAAACGAAAAAACGAATTTCTGCAATTTTAAAACAAACGCCCTTCTCTTCAAAATATATAACTACAAAACAACTGGAGATACGTAAAAAATGCTACAGCGTCCAATTGTAGCTTTTTTAATTCTTCTGTACGAAAAAAATTAAGTGAGATATAGACGTTTAAAACGCGTATTTATATGCGAGCACTACCTTGTTTTAGCCCATTTTAAATATAAGAGATTTAAAAGGAATTGATGTAAATAGTCTTGCAGCTCTTGTAAAAACCTACAAAATGGTTTTGAATGCACTATCTATCATAAAAAATAAAAGAGTCTGATTAAAAAATGAATCACAATTTTTTCGAAAAATTCTGGACACAAATCGGAGAATGATGATTCACGTGACCGGTATATATTTTGTATGCTACACATTAGAAACTTACATACACACTTACATCCATTCCATACACATATACACTATGTAATGTATATACAGAGCGATTCGAAAAAGACCACCTTGAAAAGCTGAATTTTAATTAAAGAAACAAAATAGAACTATGGGCAATTCTTCTACTGCCTCATCCCCATAGTCAGTGGTTGGTATCTATATTTGAATTACTAACATACATCCATCACGGCCATAAATCACTTCAGTTACACACTTTATATATCCCACTCCATTTTCTCTCTTTTTTACCACTGCTGCAAAAGAACTTTACATTTTCATGCCTACTTTATGTCAGGAAACTTTAGTTTCCATGACAGAGGTAGGTCAGACTACTAATTTTCCCTACCACCTGTCACTTTACCGGCCTCACCTATCATTTTACAGGCCGTACATGTCACTTTTCCGCGCCTGTTACAATTGCTAAATGTCAATATGACTCCTGTCATCACTGACAGATTCACGTTCTATAATATGAAAATTGAAATTTTATAATAAAATACGACTTCGGGTAAGATTTAATACAAAACTCGTTAGTAAAATGACATTACTCCACTCGGAAAATAAAGCACTCTGACCCAAAGGAGCCTCGTAGTTCAATATTTCCTCACTAGTAATGTGTCATTTTCCTGACTTATGTGAATAACTGTTAAAACTTGTTTCAGTTAGTAAAAAATACAGGGGTAGAAAAATGGGGTCATTTTGATAAGGATTGTTTGCTTAAGCGGTTTCTAGAAACGCTTTGCTCATGTCTGTTCTGTTTAAGGTCTCTACAGATAGAAACCTCAATAGAAGAAGGGAAAATTTCGATGAAAAATTCGAAAAGGTCCTTCAAAGTGCATGGAAGTCTCTGAAAGCTCTGAATTAACCCGATTAACCCGAACCCGGAAAGCAGTTAAAAAATGCCGGGGGGCCTTACAGAGTCGCTTTCCAGAGAAATCTCACGGAAATTGGTTTAGAAAGAGACCTTAACTGTCTATGAGCTCTGTAAATATCATCAAAGTTTTTGAGCGGTACGTACAGTCTTTTGATTATGTAAGAAGGCATTTGAAGCGTCACGAAGGCCGTGTAAATCCTTTAGAATACGTTCCAAAAAACTCAAAAGCTTTTGGGTCTTAATTGCCTTCCGAAGGCTTAGCTTTGAGACATGGGGCTGCTAAAGTTCTTTTTAAAAACGACAAATCAAAGAAAAAAATACTTGATTTGCCGCATAAATAAAACTCCAACAGAAGAAGAAGCAAGGAAAAACGTATATGGGAAAATTCATAAGTTTAAAACCGCTAAGGGTTAAATTTTTATGACGAGTATATGGGGTTGCTAAAGTTCCTTTTAAGAATTATCAACCCTTGCAGTACAGGACTACTAATTACTACATGACAGTACCGCTAATTTTAACACGTTGATATTTCAGGTAAATTCATAATTCAAATATGCGTCCCGTTATAAAATAGGGGAATCGGAGGCGGGAGCGGAAGTGAAAAAATTGGCAAAACTTCCGCAAGTGGAAACAATTTTTCAATAAAAATTTCTAACACCTTTGCGAAATTAAAAAAGAAATCTCTAATTAAATGTATGTGTGACAGGATCGCTTAGCAACGTCTGCTAGATATGGTTTAGTTAATTGGGAGAGATTAATAAGAGAAAGACAGAGTGTGTGACGTGAACCCGGTGCAATAAATCTAATACAATCAGTTTGCAGGACATTGATATAATCACGTTTCTGCTTTAAAAATTGGTTTCACCCTTGCAAAAGGCTCGCACGATTAAAAACAACAGTAACAAATTAGAAGTCGTTATCTTGCAAAATTTACATTTAATAGCGGCCACTAAACAAGAAAGCACTTCAAATTGAACGTAAGGGCCCTGCCCTTTTTTTACTAATAACGTGTTATATTTTATATGGGAAACAAAAGAATTGGGACTTTTACGGCTTAGTCCATCGATCGCAAACGGCTTCGATAGGGTGATATTAACGTTGTATTGTCGACCTAATCGTGGCTTATTTTTTTTCGTATATTGACCCTGTAGCAAACTTTCGGAAAAGTTAATGAAAGTTCGGGAATTAATCTAAAAATTCATTTCCGAACATTTTTTATCCTTATTTGAATTCAAATTCTGCTTTAACGAACAAAGTTGAACAGTCTTTTACCACAAACGAACCTTCCTTTCATTTATTAACCGAGCGCCTGAAATGCCCTCGTTGTGACATGAGAATCTTAAGCGGAATGAAAAACAAGAAGTGACATCAAAAAAAGTTTTAATAACGAAGTTTCATTATAATTTTTAATTTAAGTCTTATTCTTTTATGTATTATTTACTTCGATTTCTAGAAAGGATAGCGTCCCTAGTGCTTAGTTCTTGTTTACTTGCTTTTAATTAGTGAAAACAATAAATTATAATAACACACGCGTCGAAGCCACACGCCGCGGCGCCAGACGTCCCCTGACACATTGTATAGATTTTGTCGCCTACTGAGAGTGTAACAATTTCATAGCTCCCATAACCCATGAATACAAACGAGAAAATTTTTATGTTTTGCACGGAGTTGTTACCAAAGCATTTTTCGATTTTGGTCTGAAGGCGCGGTGCAAATGTAAAATTCCGACTTCGACGCTTAAATTTTGGCAATTTCGAGAAATTCACCTAACTTAAACGTATGGCACCAGGAATTTTGAGTATACTTGTGTCTGCAAAAATCTGAATGTGCGCTTTTGGTATTGTCTTTTTGCACAGGGACATTTCGTAAAAGAGTGTTAACGTATCATTTTGTTTACTTCCTTTTAATTACGCTGGAATGAAAACAGTCCATTATAATTCTCGCGTCCAATCCACATGTCGCGTCGCCAGACATCCCTTAAAATAACGTATAGGTTTAGTCGCCCACAGAATAAATGCAACACTTTTACGGCTTACAATCGATGAGCAAAACAAACAAGCCTTTAAAATTCGTACGTCAATACACAGCGTTTACGCCTATCTCGTATGTGCAAAGGCGTAGAAGGGTGAATTGTCAACCCAAACCTCGATCTATCAGATTTAAATAGGAACTAGTTGAGCCCGTCCTGCTTCGCAGCAGGTATATCTAAATTTATGTATAAATGGTTTAAACTTTAAACAAAAGTATTCCGGAGCAACATATATTTTTGATACTCCAACGTATGCTCTGAAATTACGAATATGGTGGAGATTAAGCCGAAATTTC
Organism: Photinus pyralis; assembly: GCF_008802855.1. NCBI lineage: Eukaryota > Metazoa > Arthropoda > Insecta > Coleoptera > Lampyridae > Photinus > Photinus pyralis. Next base: position 15,420,680 of record NW_022170663.1, on the reverse strand, counting down.
AGAATATTTGAGTTTGGACCGGAATTTCAGGGGATACAAAGTAAATTCCGAGTTTATGTTGGAATTTAAGTTAGAAGTTTCAGATGAAATTTCTGAGTTTAGACAAAGAATGCCTTGAAAAATATCATATTTGGGTCGGAATTTTGGATTTACCATAAGGCAATTAACTTCCCTTAATAGAAATGTATTGTTTCTCTAATTGGCTAAAGGGGATGGATCATGCCAATACATATCAGTAAATAGATGTAACCCCAAACTCAGGGAGGTAACTACTCCGGCTGAAATGTACACGGATTGCGGAAATCCTAAGATTTCAGCAAGATATCAAAGAGATTGCGGAGAGTTCGGTGGGATTGCAGGGAATTCGGTGGGATTGCGGGAATTCGCTAGGATTGCAGGGAATTCGGTTTGATTGCAAGGAGTTCAGAAAAATTCGGTGGATTGCGGCAAGGTTTTGCGAGAGTCAGGACGGGAATTCAACAAAACGTAGGTAATTTATTAAGTTTGTCAGATTAACTTGGTATCTTACAGGGCAACTGAGGGGGCGTCTTACCAATTATTGTTATTTTTGATCTGAAGTTTTTTTCTCTGTTTTAGTCCTGGTTCTAGTACATTCCTTTACCTAATTGAATACCCTGCACAATACGTATAAAGAACCATGCGCTAAGGAACTTGGTGCACTAGGTCTGCACTACGTACAGAGTGATTCAAATCCGTGGCTCACCATTGGGATCTTCATAACAGTGTAGGTTAAATGGGGGCAGAGTTGTCCCTTTTTGTGACTAAAGAATGCTTTTGAAATTCTTAAAAATCATCCAAAAAATGAAAATATCAAATTTCTATGGGCGCCTTTTTTCACAGAATCTGAATCTGTTATCAGAATTTCCATAACGCGCTGAATGTAGAAGCTACAGGCCACTACTTTTTTAGTTCCATAAAGGTGTCTCTTCTCTTACATTGCAGTTCTCTACTTTTGTGCTACACCAAAAAAAAGTTAGTATATTTGATTCAATATGCATAAAAGGGTCTCGATCAATAAAAAAAAATTGGATCACTCGCAATTTCAAATTAAAATTTAAGAATTCTCTCATTTCTCGTCCTTTCTCCTTAGCAATTCTCTACTACCAAAGTGATATTTTTTTGGCCTTTGTTTTTGTCAATAATTATGATTAAAAGGTTTCTACATCTACATTAATCTAAATATTTAACCCATATTCCTTTCTAATTTTTATTTAGTTATTTATTTATTTATTATTTTTGACCTTCGCATGAACACAAAGAAACCTCATTTATTGCGAGGTTTCTTTAATTTATTATACTGAAAGGGGACTCCATATACTTCAACATAAAAATTCAATCCCTGTTAATTTTAAAATTATGAGTTTTTTGTGAAAATTCTTTCTCACCTAGCAATTTCGAGGGGTGCCACTTTAGGGTGCATCAAAATGTAAGCTTTTATGATCAAGGGTCCAATAGCAACCCCAGAGCAATTGAAGGATTTCAACAGGGGTTTGTAGAGAATACTAAAAGTGATCTGGTCTTCAAAAGAGCTGTCAATAACATACAAGGCCCTAGAAAACAAGGAACTTTTCAAGACCAGAAGTTATTTCTCAGGGTTTTACACACATTTCTATATAAGCGCTTTCCCAGAATTTTCCATACCTTTGACCATTCTTCCTCTTAAAAAAGCACATGGAAAGTGTCCGGAAGGTAACTAATCACCCTGAAAACCTTTAGGTGATGTAAAACACATTTTAGATGGTTTATAAGTTTTTTCTAAGGTTTTCCTACGCAATCCGAGTCTGAGTCACATGGTGGTATAATTTTTCTTGTTCCCTTAAAACGAATTTTTACGAGATAGGGCTTAAGTGTGACAAAAAGAAACGCCCTAAACCTAAGAAACTTCAGTCTATGCTCAAAAAATTCCAAATTATGGCTTTTTAGCGCTTTTAAATAAAGAAAAAATTTCTAAGACAAAGTCGAGATTCATGTTAATTCAATATTGCCCTGATTCACCCCCCCCCCCCCCCATCAAATTGAGTACGAACTAAATTATAAAATTCCACCCTAAACTCGAGAGTTTCCACTGCATTCCAATATTCCGAATATTAGTTTTTGAGCTTGGTCAAATTGGAGTTCAAATTGGAATTTCCAAGTTGAAGTCGGAGTTTCCAGATGAAAGAAAGTTTTGGGCTCGAGAATTCATACGTGAACTTTGAAATGTGGACTGGACCAAACTGTACCATGGACAGTCCAACTGGAGATCGGAGGTTCTAATTTGATTCCGAAGATACACCTTCTGGGTTTAAGCGTGAGTCAGAAACAACCTTTTCTAATAAATTTTGATCTATAGAAGCCTATATTGCTTGTCAGGGGATTAAAAACAAATGTATCGCAAAGGATAAAAATCTTTGATAAATCAAATGTATGTAGAGCTGCCTTAAAAATCCACTTGTTCCAGATCGAAATATTACAAAAAGGTTATCGCTCCAAAAATCTCCTTTTAGCTTGAAAATTCTGGATTCTGAATTTTTCCTTTTACTTCACAATTATTTACCACGAGCGGTGACACCTTTTTGACGCATCGTTGATTAATTATATTTTAAAGGAAACTTTAACGACCCCATATCACCAATATTAACAAAAAACGTGCAGCTTCCCACGGCGATGGTGTAATTTCAGAAATTTTTGATTTTTTGATTGATTATGATTGAAAGGGGTTCTATATGACCTATAACATTCTCTTTTACTTAGTAATTCTCTACTGCTTTGCAAACCATCAATTACATCATGATATTATCAACTTCATATACCTCAACATAAAACCTAACCCCAGGCCAATTTGCAATTATGCATAGATTCTATGTAGGTTAAGTTTAAATGGTCCAATAGCAGTCCCATATGCATCAACCAATAGTTATTTATTATACAAGACGATAAAGGGATGTAACCATCATTGGGTGAAATATGATTAATTTCACGAGATGGTTACTTTTCCTTTATCGTTATGTATAATACAAAACTTCATTTTATAGCATAAGCCATACTAATCATTATAAAACTTCTGAAAATTATGATTTTAATTTAGAGTAACAAAAGCAGTTTAGGTTCTCCCATCATTTCCATAGAAACAATAGTGTTCTCTGATCTGAACTTCATTTTATTTTGTGTTCCGCGTCCCATTTTTTAATTAATAATAGATAGATAGACAGCGGGGCTGCTGTGAAAATAAGTCTTGCTAACCACAGCGTTAGTAAAACTTTTGCCGAGTTCCACATTCTACGAGCATTGATGGATACAGGTTCCTAAGCAGCTTTCATAACCGGGCAGACAGCACAGTTGCTAAGGATGCCCAGGCGAAGAGTATGTGCAAAAATCAGCGGCCGAGGGAGGTCAAAACTAACCCAGGCAACCTCAAAAATCAACGTCGAACTACGGCTACGTCTTCGAGCACATTCACACTAACGACGGACGTAGTAGTCTTGAAAACTATTACCGCAGATCTTTCGAGGAAACTATTAGAATTGGTCACCAATGGATAAACCAACCAAGTGATCTCACGCTCAACAAACCGGGTCTCATTGAGGGCAAAAGATTACGCAAATATAATACTGGGTGGCTTGAGAAAAGGAGACAACTACCTGGGCCAAAATTCAGAACTACTTAGGATGTATCTTTATAATTAAATCCTTTTAACAGCTTTATATCGACTACATAAATATCAATTCATTGGAATTTTTTTGAAAATTACTCGAAATCAATGGAATTCTTTAGAAGTCAATGGAGTTTTTGGAATTCAATGGAATTAATTATTTTGCAGTTTTGAAAGTTCTTTGGAAACCTGAGGGAATTCTTTTGGAATTCTGGAATTCTTTCTTCTTCAATTCTGTTGTACACATTTCTTCGCAGTGGGTTTACCCCTTGACCTAAGCCCAACTTGAACTTGGAACATTGGCCTACATTGAACTGGCATTTGGACAGTTTCTCACTATTTAATATTTGTGGGTATTCAAAAAACATTTAAAGCCTTGGCAGAATTACACTGGGTAAGCAGTTCCTAGAGACTTTGGAGTCAAAACACTCTAGTAGACTAATAAAGTAATGATCGAAAGCTTTTCAGAGTATTTTCGGTGACAATTATTGTCACCTAAAATACTCTGAAAAACCTTTCTCTGCTAATAACGTATTTTCTTTCAAAAATGCACTAAAAATGAATAGTGTATAGGGACCACAGCGCCACCTCAGAGTTACTACTGTTTATATTTACTCAACGAAGATACAATAAATAGAAAGAAGTACAACGCCTTTGAAAGAGCAAGACTTCCGCTATATATGCAAGATTCAAACCCAAATTCTCTAGCTAGAAAGCGCCCATCGAAAAGGTACGTAATTAACACGAAACAAACTTATTCATTTATACAAACACGGAAACTAAAGGAAAAGTACAAATAAGGATTACCGTGTAGTTGTAAGCCCACCCCAATATTATTAACCCTTTCATTATACCCCAACCTGCTAATATTTGTATTGTTGAAAGCGGAATCTTTTAAGCGTTCGGTAATGCGAGAGCGTTAATAGCGCGGAGTTCTTTATCTGCCAGCTTCAAAAGACCTCATATCAAGGGGTAAATCTCAAGAATCCGCTTTGCAATCCTATATTCCGTTTGGAAAAGTCAAAGACCTAGACGACGGTGATGCTAATTGAAATGTCGCTAATGAGTTTCAACGATTCCCAAAAGGCTATTGCTTTGAACCTCCCCCGTTACATTTGGAGCTACTGTTAATAGAGAAAAATGAGTAGGGGAAATCAATATCGAGTTTCCACTTCACTAATGTGCGTCACGGGAGCGAGAGTGATCATCCTCCGCAACACCTTCGAAAACATTCAAAGTACAACTGAGGGCGTGGTAAAGCTCTGACGTTTTGATTTATCGCTTGAAATTTCAATTTTAGATTAGGAATCACTTGGATTTATTTATTAAAAATTCACCTGAAAAGTTTTTTTTTGTTTCTTTATTGCGTTTTTTCTCCATTCTTTCGAAGGCAATACTTTTAAGAATATTACCCTGCTATGTATAACGCACGTCGTAATCTTTTCCTTATGGCTCGCTCGAATAGAAGGCGAACGCGGGATTTTATATTTAAATAACACTGTAACTGTCAAATTTTATTGTATTTATTGTCGGGAATTAGGAAGTTGTTACAACTGTTTGCCATAATAAAACTTGGGCAAAGAAACTGAGTTATTTATAGATTTCGGAAGGGCAGGGCCAGAAAGTTTTAGACTAAAATTTATTAGAGTTGGAATGTGCTCGGTGTCCGTCTTTTTCAGTCAAACCGAAAAGGGGGAAAGAAATTCGTATTTCACGTACAACCACGATAATCAGATGGTAAAATTCATGCATTTTTCATAAAAATTTTAACATACCTACGTCCTCACGCCCTTACTTAAAACAACTTTGGGCTATAGTCCATGAATAACGAAAATTGTGATAAATAATACTTTTATAATTTCAATTATCTCATTTAATTAACTATTTTAAAGTGAATTTAGTATGCCTGACAACATTCGTACTTGCGGTCGTAAATAATCGTGCGATGCGTTTAAATTAAATTTCGTACGTATGAATGTCTGTTAATTATTTCGGAGTGGAAATTTTCGAGTAAATGAGGAAAACCGAAATTACAAAGTGTATACGGCAGAAGCGAACAGGAAAGGCATCGTCTCAAAATGAGATGTAAAGACACTCAACGTTAAAGTAAACGAAAGTACAATTTCATGCACGTTAACGATGCCACCACTAAGCGAATATAAGGGCAGAAAAATTTCATCTAAAAGCCAAAGCTTAATTACGAAAAGGAGAAATGGGAAAAGGAAGTATGCCACGAATAATTTATTGACTACAGACATTTCTTTAATAAAATGTCAAGTATGGAAATGCGTACAGCATTTCTAATTGGTTTTTTTTTCATTACAAGTTTTTGTTTAAAATAAGTTTGTTTCGGATACATACGGAATTATAATGCAGTTTTAGGGTACCATTCACAATTCCTTTTTACTTTTAGTTTAGGGTTCAATTATTCAATCACAAGCACACGCATAAAAAAATAACAGGAAAAATGCAAGTGGTGAAAGGAAGTTAAGCTAAAACTAGACCAGAGCCAGAGGGAATAAGAGAAGACCTAAAAAGAGAAATTTCAGAAGATAAGGCAGGCGAGGAAGGATTTCCTAACTGACTGAATGCGCTCTTAGTGTGTTAGGAGTAGTTGGTACCATTGGTGTTGAGAAAATATGACTTTTGCTTTTGTCGTTGAAATTACAGGTTCTGATTTTTTCGAAAGAAGTTGATGAAGATGGTTCCTGTACTGGCGACCTCTCGGAGACAGCTAAGGTACTGAGAGACGCACACTTTCCCGTAGTTACCACTACATCATACGCATTTCGCTGAAATTGTTAAAATTATTACCTCAGCGTTTCTACATGAATGCGGAGAGGCGGTATTCTCTTAACGTAAATTTATTTTCCTAGAATTCCTTATTTGTTAACACTTTTCCTTTTCGGTTATGCCATATGTTTTACTTTAATTACATATCACCTATATCGCAATCCGAAACCCATTTATTATGTAAGTTTAGTTTTTTTTTTTTTTTTGTATTGAGCTTCGACAGCTATGGTCATTAGCTCTTGTTGCTAATTTAAATGTTATTGTACATGTCTATTACCTTCAAGTACGACATTAGGTTATTTATACGCGACATACTAATAAAATTATCTCGATAATTATCACTAATGTTGTAATTGCTTCTTATAAGTTCTAAATGGCCACATTCAAAAATGAAGTGTACTACCGTTAATTCGTGTCCACATCTGGCACATATAGGAACTGGTTCTCCCTTCAGTAGGTATGTATGCGTTACTGCAGTATGGCCTATTCTCAATCTAATTAATTTTGATATGTCTGTTCTAGTGAGTGCAGGATTATCCCATTTAGCTATGGTAGGTTTGATGTTTTTAAGGTGAGTATTACCTACACATATCCCAATCATCTTGCCATTTGGAAACAGTTACACGATTATATTTATTTTTCAAATCTTTGTGTTTTATTTCAGGTACATCGATCGCATCCTGTTTGGTTACTTCCAGGGCTACCTTGTCAGCTTCCTCATTACCCTGTATGCCCACATGACTGGGAACCCATAGTAAGGTAATATGCTTTCCTTGATTTTCTAAGTATACGATAGATGAATGACACATTGTGTTATCGTATCATTGTCACAGTTTACTATCGATTTTATAACGGACAAGGAGTCTGTTACAATGCAGAAGTGTCGATAACCCAGTGACATATCACAGTTACTTCAGCGCTTGCCATACGGCATATTGTTCCGCATAGAAGACTGAGATAAATCAAAGGAAGACGCCAGTATAGTGCTCACCCTGAACGACAATTGCACATCCTACGCCATCTTCAGTTTTAGAACCATCCGTGTATATGATATTGTGATGCCTCATTCCAGAGATGATATTATTAAAATGTGCAAGTATTAATTTAGGGTTAGTGCCATCTTTTATCATACTGCAACAGACCTAGTCATTTTATTGGAAAATTTCTCCAAGGGGGAATTTCCGGTTTATTGTGGGGTATTATATTAACATATTTCTGTTAACAATCTGGATGAATTTCTGCGCTCTTACAGAAGTGAAGCGAGTAATGTGGGTCTGCGTGTATGCAGTAACCATTTTAAAGAGGATCTTATAATCGGTGACTATCATGTGATGCTCGTTTACAAACTATTGTTAATAATTCTCTCTCTTCTACATTGCAGAGGCATGACGTTGGCCTCTATGTGGAGGCTGGTGCTCGGCGATGTAGGGAATGCCCCTAAGCATAGTCTCAAAGCACGATTTTGAATTTTGTTAAGCTGTAACAATCGAGAGGATCTAGCTGAACCGTAGACAAAACATCCATAATCAATTTTCGGTAATACGAGGGATTTGTATATTTTGATTAAAGTAGCCACATCGGCGCCCCATTTTGTAGAGCACAAACATTTGACGAGGTTTAAGGCTCTATCACATTTCAATATCAAGTCGCTAATGTGCTTCTCCCAAGTTAGCTTACTATCCAATGTCACCCAGAAACCTAACGTAATCCACGCATGGAATTGGGGTTTGATTAATGAATAGTAGGGGGTCATAATGTGCTGTACGTAGCCTACAGAAGTGGACACATTTTGTTTTGGTGATAGAAAAAGTAAATCCTGTTTCCTCAGCATTTTCCAAAACTTGATTAACAATAGGTTGCATTTTTCTTGATATTTGACCAATAGTTTTGCCACTACCAAATTTACACAAGTCATCCACATATAGACAACATTTCACGTCTGTGCCTATGTTATTAACTAAGCTATTAATTGCTATGTTGAACAAGGTACAGCTTAATGTTGATCCTTGTGGAATTCCATTCTCAAGGACGTAAGCTTGAGAGAAGTTCCCATTGATTTTGACACGAAAAGTGCGATTAGATAGAAACGACGAGATGACTTTGGGTAAACTGCCTTTAAAACCCCATTTTTCTAGTTGTAGTAAAATACCACCACGCCATGTCATGTCGAAAGCTTTTTCGATATCAAAGAATACCCCCTCAGTGTGATGTCGATTTTTGTATCCTTCCTGTAAATAATTTTCCAAATAGACTAACTGATCTATTGTGGAATATCCTCTACGGAATCCTGCTTGTGCCTCTGTTATAAATTGTGGATCTATCAGGTGAATGAGCCTTTGATTTATCATTTTCTCTAAGAGCTTTCCCAAACAACAGGTTAAAACTTATAGGCCGATAACTCTTACAATCCAGTCGATTTTTGCCTTCCTGTAAGTTTAGTATGCCAGTTTGAATTAATGGGATTTCGGTAGGATTTGAGTCTGATTTTGGCATTGTAGTTTTTGAATGTATTTTTCGTGTACCGAGCATTAACCACTCCTATCGATGCTTGCACTGTCGTCACACCTGGCGCTCAAAAATTATATGAGCTTTGTTAAACCTCGGCGGTTGTTTCACTGAAAATTCGAAGAAATATGAACAGTCAAAACACGCGAGCGAATGGGACATGTTGATCATCTAAACAATCCGATAACAGTTACGAGTCTAATCAAATACCAAAAAATAACCAAAAATTATTAAAATGTTCAGAATATTGTAGCGAGTATCCCAGACAGACGTCCGCCACCGCTATAGAGGCGCCATCAAAGGTCACCGGCGGTAATCATGAATTCTCCAGAAAGTTCCGCATTCGTTCTGAGAAGCGCGTGTACCTAAGTTCAGTTCCAATTTCAACGCCTAAGTAATAAATGGTTCGCGCTGATTTAAATTGTGTATTTGTAAGTGATAAATAATGCTTTCACTGCTATAAATCAATTCATTTCAAGACTCTTATAAACAAATTAATAAAGCACGTAATGAAATTTACGTTACAAGTATAAATGAATCCCACCACTCTGACATTTCCGCCAAAACAGAAACGCCTGAAGAACGTAAATAATAGAAGAACCGGAAAGAATCAAAGGTTTCCGAAGAAAATAAAAATGCGAAGGGCAAAGTGTGATGCGTGGTAAAAAATGTCAACGCCTATTGACTTCCTTTCTGTAAACGGTTCAGGATTCATAGGATCCCAATTTTCCCCACTGTTTCATTCACATACAAATCTTGATGTTAAATAAACAGTGCGTTTTCTTATTGTTGAGATGGTATGAGGTGCTAACGAGGACGCTACTATCGAAACAACGCCAAACTTTATCCAGACTAAAATACCTAACCAGAAATCGTTCAGCGATAATTCTTTTCGGGGACATTAAACAATATAATGATAAGACTCTATCCAGAAACTAACGCGTTTTAGCTTCCTTGCTGGAAGTGGATCGATTTTCAAGGGAAATATGAAATAAACGAATCTATTCCTGTTCAATTTTGATTTCATTGTTTTCCCTATATTCCCGTAGGCGTTTTATTTCATCAAAACAAAAGCGAGTAATTACACGGTACTCAAATCAATGCAATTTAAAATGCAGCGCAAATTATATTTCCAAATTTTACGGCGAATATTCAACCGTCACGTGACAACCCTTTGATTTAATATTCATACACCTGTTTAATCATGATCAAACTTTGTGAGAATGTCAAGCCCTTTCAAAGCTAATTGTGATATAGGTAATTCTAAATGAACTAAATATGTCAGTACATTTTAGGTTGGGGTATCGAATAAAACATTTCGAGCGATCAATCAGGAAAGCTATTATTTGAAATGCATCCAATGTGTGATGTTGGAGGGGCAGCTGCTAATTAGGGTAATTTAGGTGTTTATTACAAATTCATGCATATGACCGTTATTGAAATGTACTCGTATGTTTCAATTCAAAGTTCGTTATGGGCGATTCCTCACCTTCAAGCTTTAATTCGAATTAAAAGACCCATTATGAGAAATTTGCTAAACGACACTTTGGTCTCAAGCTCAGTAAACCACGGAAACGGAATTTTAGTGCACAATCTAGTTTGAATTAAAGTAGTATAACGTATAACGGACTAAATCAGGGCTGGACTAGTTTGTAAATTCCTACCGGGAAATACATTTAAAAGGCCCCCATATAAAGTTTTTTTTTTTGTGAAATCGTGTAGAAGGCAACTGTTCCCATTACCACATGCAGTTAGCTGGCAAACGAAACAATGCAGATACACATAACTGATAAAATAAAAACATTGATTATTTCAAGGTAACATGTACATGTTTTATTACACAAGTTTCTATTAAAACTAAGTGTACGGTTGGTACCTTTCTGATTTCAAAATTATTTAGAAAAATCAAATGGGGGCTAAGTGAACCCTAGTCCTCCAAGAATTGAACTTTTGTATGTTGAGACGAGGGTAATGCGCGATTAGATTGTGCTTAATTGCACTTTTGTGTCTTTTTGGTTTGAGATATATTTGGTGGGGCTCAGTGAACGCTTAACCAATAGGGGAGCCCAATATGGTATTTTGGAGTTTACTGGAGCGCGTCAGATTAAAGTAAAGTGGGTTGATTACGTGTTGAAAAGTGTACACTTTAATAATCTGACCATTTAAGCGTGACGTGGGGGAGTGGGAAGGTCACAAACTTGCAAAAAAAACCTTACCTCTACATCCTCGAGTGCGTTGGAATTTTTTTTATTTCGCAGGAAATTATTCAAGAATAACCGAGGTAATATAATCTGCCGATTTCTATATGCCAAAGTGAAACCAAACGTCAATAAAGTTCAGCCGTTGAAGCATGTCAGTTGACTGATATTATAGGCGGCCGTATCATAAATTAGGGTGCGTTTATTTTCTAACCGCGATAAGTGATAAGAGCGTCGATACTAGCGAAGCGAAGAAAAGTGTATTCGCACATCTGATTTTTACAATATGAGATACGCTTGTCTTTACTACAAGAATCTTTGGTTAAAATTTCACAAATATATCTACATATATACATAAGAAAGATGTCATTGCGCATATTATTCATCAAGGTTTTTCTTGGTTGAGATGCCAGAGATATAAGATACCGAATGCAAAAAGAACGAACCAAATATTTTGAAATCTGGAAGAGTAGTTAAGGCCGGCGGACGGGCGGACGGATAAAGTGGCCATAATAGCGTCTTCCCCAATTTGTACACAACCGGGTAATCCGTGTAACCACAATGCCCAGATAATCGAGTTTCCACTGTAATAATAGCCATTTACTTATTAATAACAATATTAAGCATTGAATCAGGGGCCCCCGATATCCCTCCTGTCCAGCCCGGGCCTGGACTAAATGTTCGTTAGCTGTTACACAAAACTGAATGAAGAAAAACCGACATTTTACAGTAAAGATCCCAAAATCGCTAACAGAAGGGGTGTAAATAACCAGATGAACCGAATGATTGTTTGATGTAGGAAGCAGGGTTCCAGAAATCGCCAAGAAGTTTGTTTGACAAGTAAAAAGAAATCTAAACTTGCAAAATCCATCAAAATCAGAAAAGGGGTGAAGATCTCGCTTTTACTAAATGATCCACTGATTATCTGCTTGCGAAATCAAAAACTATTGTGAATCTGGTAATATGTTGACGAAAAACCAATATTGAATACGATCCAACTTACAAGTGCCTCACCTTAATTTAACTTCACATACAATGAAATACGACGGCAAAACACTACTTCTACAAAACACTTATTTATTTTTTAAACTCATTGCTTTCATGATTGGTTTTAAAATATTAATTTTAATGACGCAGAAACCCATTAATTTTGTACAAAACCCCTTGTGAATAAGTTCTCCAAATCTTCATGATAAATACTAACGGCTTCAAAATACCGAGTGGTGGATATCTTTAAGAATACTTCAATTCAAACTTTACTTTAAAAAAGTCTCTACTCCAACACAATACAATTCTTCTCAAAGGGATTCAACCTCGAAGATGAAACAAATACCTCATATACAAAAATTTCCCTCCTGCAGGTGGCGATTTTGCTATTAAAATTAAACCAAGTCCTTGAAAGACCCGCTGAAATGCCGGAATTTGATGGACTGAACATGACTGTTTCATATTTTTCCAAGTAATTTACTGTTTTATTTTCATTATTTTTTTAATAATTTATTTAATAATGATGAAACGCGTCCTTACTAAAACTATTTATATAAAATCTGATTACACGAAGAGAACCCTTTCCAATAAGACCAATTTCGTCGTAATAGGATAACCTAAAAGGAAGTTACATTCAACTCCTTAAAGAGACGTTCCCCTTCCTCCACATATTTTATGAGCTAGAGTAATATTTGCTGCATAATAACGACGGAAAATTCATACAAGATTACGATGTATGTATTTATTATGCATGTTTGTTGGGGATATTTTAGGAAAAAAAAACATTTTTCTGCTTAACCATGAATCGTAAGCCCTCTAACGGCAAACCTAGAAACTTGAAATTAATCTCCAGCGATTTCTCTTGGCCGCTTTTGTTAACAAAATCTTTTGCCCCAAGCTGGGCAATTAACGGTTCCATAGATATGGCATATGACCTTTATTAATAGGACACCCTGTACATCGTACAGGGTGGCATTTGAAAATGTGTCATTGCACCTGGTTAGAGATAATAATAATAATAATGTTTATTGACCGACAGATATAAATACATCCAATTACAGGTCAATTACTATTAAAGCTAAACGTAAGGCGCATTATAGGTATATAAGAAAAAGAAAAAAAAAGATTATAGTAAGTAGAATTTATAGAAAAATGATTAAAAAGAAAATTTTAAGTATATAAATTAAGAAATTACAAATCAAGTACTTTATTCGTGCCTAAGAGTTAATAAGATACTATCTAGAGGTGAGAAGTGGATGTCGCACATATTTGATATTCTATTGAAATTTGCACACATAAAATGAATAGGAGAAGCAGCCAATATGTTTGTGTTCGGTTTAGAGCAATAAAATTTGATCGAAGGTATCCAAAAGGAAGATTGAAATAGTTTAAATGGGGTTAAGAGAAGACTGGGAAGATTTTAATATTAGATCTAAAGGAAACTACGAAAAAAAAGAATCTCCGCCTCAGAAAGAGAAATTACAACTAATAATCAGGTGAAAGAAGTAGATAATATGAACTGACGAAACAAAAACGATATTATGATTGAAAGAAAATGAAAAATATAATGAAATTTATGCAAGAGACATGCTGATGATAAGAAAAAATGTAACCTGAGAAAAGAGTTTTAATATTTCAAAAAAAGAATTAAAGATAAATTAGAAAATTACTTCGAAAGGAGGAAAAAATTAAAGAAAGAGGAAACTGTGATATTGATGGAAGGGAATGGATGAATTTAAGAAAATTCTGGCAAGGGAAGTTTAAGTAGGTTAGATTAGGTTAAGGGTGGATAGATAGGTAAGAATTACTTGATACCGGAAACGATATATCCGCTACAAGACAATAATTACCTAATGAAAAATTGGAATATGACTTCGGGAAGTAAGTGGAGACTAATGGCTGTAAATTGAAATGGAAAATAAGAAGATTATGAGAATGACAGTATAAGAAAGCTAATGAAGAATTTTAACAAGGGAGATTGGCAGGAAAATCTTGGTTTAATTTTTGACTCCCAATTACGATTCAGAAAGCATATTATCTCAAATAATTAACAAAGCGTTTACAAATGTTTAAACTAATATTTAATAGTCGATTTCTTATTAATCGCTTTGTTAATCCTTAGTGCTTTCCCAATTTAACTATTGTGATAGTATGTATGGCCCATGTATCGACAAAAGAGAATTCTTGCCTTAGACTTAGACTAATATTTCGTATCCGAAAATACGACCAGATCACACATAAATTAAAATCCCTCCGGTGGTTAGATATGAACAACAGAAGAATATTACATTGTGCCTGTTCGTTCCATGGCATACTTCGAACCAAAACTCCGTCATATTTATTTGAAAGGGTAACATACAGAGCTGCCGTCTATAACGTCGAGATCGCTTTTTAATAACTATACCTACTCACAAAACGTCACTATTTAAACGCTCCTTTAGTTCCAATATTGCAAAGACGTATAATGAATTAACATCTATCCGAAAGTCTTTTTAAAAAACACTTGCGCCGCGTACTCCTTGCACGATTTTTTAAGTTTTCATTTGTGCATTCATACCGAATGGTTTACTAATGGTTTATTATCGCATAACTTGCTTCTTTCTCTTTGTTTTTAAGAGTATAGGGTTTTTTGGTCATGGTCTCTTGTTGTTAATTGTATAGGTAGGGGGTTGAGTGGTAGAGCAGACGGAATAACACGTTTATTCCAGTCTGAACTTCGCCCCATTGAATCACCCATTATACATATAATGTAATGTAATATCTGTTCTTTGTATAATGTGTCTCAATAAATGTCATTATTATTATTATATATAAGAAGTTTTAATATTAAGTACGCCTTTTTTCTCTCAGTTCGCTCACCGTTTCTATGAGACGCTTGGGAATTTGCAAAAGTTACTAGTTTCCATTTATCGGGGCACGGGACTGGAGCGAAATCTCATATTTGCTATCAAAAGTCAGAAGATTGGAGGACAGTGTCAGTAATGGTGGTGGATGGTGATCTGGTGGATAACTTTTAAGGTGAGTACATCTGCTTCCGTAGGATGAATCGCCGGCCCTTAGTATGGTAAATGCTTAACGGTTTGTTCACAGATTTTCAAAATGAGGAAACTTATCTACTTATTAAAGTTTTAAAAAAAATAGAGCACACAAACATTTTACAATCAGTACCGGACTTGCTAACCTTCAGAATCTATAATTTTTTTATATTCTTGGACACCCCCACCAACCCTACATAGTCAATTTAATTTTGTAAAGCGGTAAACAGTTTTGCTTTACATCCAACGTGTGGAAACCTGTTTCAAGGACAAAATGACCGTAAAAGTCAAAAGTTTCTATATTCTTATTTTAAAATGTCAACATTCCTTTTTCGCCCCAATTTATTTCAACAAACATAATTAATAAAGTTCTCAGTATTAAATTCGCTTCCTTTTCGTCTTCCGATTTTCCAAATGGTTTGTTCTTGATGTATTCCACAAATTTAAAAGATTCCCCCTCTTTATTAATCACTGCTGAATATATATTGGCCTTTCCTTACATAAATTAAACATCAAGTAAATTAAGCGAATTGGTGAAAATTTAATCAGCAGAATAAACATTCAAACGGATTCATTATTATTAAATAATTTGCTTTCATTTCACCTTTATCTGATCGCTGCCGACAACGAAACAAACAACAAAATAATTCTGTTGTGTGCATTTCACTTAATTTAAGAAATCCGAGATCTGAGTACCATGGGAATTTAGCTTAAGGAAACAGGTGGAAGGAATAATGGAGAGCATTTTCTAACAATTCACCTTGTTAATCACGGCTGTTTCATCTTTGCTATTAAGCTCTAAGGACAATTTATGGGTGTAAATTATGGTCCGTAAAGATTCATTTCGTTCTCTGTTACCGCGCGTAATTCAAATTAATTCATAATGAAAACAGTTCGCAGCTGCTGTGCAGTTAATTGACAGAAAGAACAATGCGCCAAATTCAATCGGCGGTAACCAGAAATCTAATTATTATATTGTGAACACAAACTTCTAAGTGTAAAGTTGCGCGAAATATTTATTGCTCGTTCCATTAGATAGAAAAGGTGCAAAATTGGATTTATTACTTACGTATTGAGGTTGCATTCACTCTTTTGATGGAAGGACAGACACGCCAAAGTCCAATTCGAAAAGTGATAACAGTTGTGACGTCCGAGTTTGGCAAAGTTATCGGTTCCTTGGTGTAAAGCCAGGAGCCACTCACGAAAGCAATGAGAAGGGTGGCCAAAGCCAGTAACCCCCAAAGGACAGCGAGGCGCGACAAAGCTCCACGGGAGTTACAACACATCACCACAAACTCAGATTTATCAGATTTGAAAACTTTTTATAACATTTTTGTCAATCGTTTTTCACACTTCGTTCCTTATCTATCGATCTCCTTCCTCTTCTTTTATTAGAAAGTTACACTGTATCCGCAGGTCATTGTTCTATCGCATTCTCGACTTGGGTTCGTCCTTTCCGAAACCTGTAATTAAATTGACTTAGTTAGCGACAATTTTATTAAGAGACACAATTAGCTTTATTCCCTTGGGGTTTGTTAACCAATATTTTATCTACAAATAATTTGGTTCGTTACAAATTGTATCTTAAACAGTTGCGAATTCGGTATGTACCCCGTTTCGATAATTTCCAGATGGTGTACGCTCACAGTTCGCAACTTTCCACCCTCGCATTACGGTGCACGTATGTGCATAAGTAAAACAAGGAAAGTTGTACCATCAAAATTAAAGCATTAACCCTGTTTTGTCTAAAAAGCAATACGCTTGACAAGTTTTTGCGAGGAATTATGGACTCTGCTCAATTCGTGAGTATTTTATTGCTAGTTTATGTACAGAAAAATGTTTCGGCTACTGGCAATTTCTTAAAAGAGTTTTTCTACCCCGTAAGGCTTGATTATTATTCCAGATGTTATAAAAAGTAACCAAAAAATAGATTCATTTTGCGATTAATTATTTTTGAGCCATATGGAGAAGATATATGGACGTGTTGTATTTATTTGTATCAAGTTCACTGAATTATTTTAAAATGTTGCCATAGAAATAAGATTGTTAGAAAAATAATAAAAAACCGTCATAATAAATTTAATTTAAAAGCTCTTGTCAAATTGTTCTTCGACCCGGACAATATAATATATCACATTAGGTAAGAGTCAATAACATTGGTTCTTCGACCCGGACAATATAATATATCACATTAGGTAAGAGTCAATAACATTGGTCCTTCGAGAAAACGAACCGCACTTGGATTGTAATTAGTCCTTCAAGAAGAGGAGCTGTACGTGATTGTTACATCGACAAGTTACATCACGTGGGTATAGTCATATTGGTAATTTCCCCAAGAGAGGAAGCACTCGTG
>NW_022170663.1:15384619-15403057 GCF_008802855.1 Photinus pyralis | reverse complement strand
CCTATAATTGGAATAATTTTTGTTCTGTTGGGCAATTAAATATTATTATTATTATTATTATAATCCTTCTAGAAGCTCACCAATAACTAATTCCCACTTTTGATTATTAAACCCGCGCAAAATGGCGGAATGATAATTAAGGCAACCATTAACTTACTTTCATTGGTCAAGGCTCATTTTTCAACCAATCCCAGTTGTCTTCCAAAACCCATGCAATTAAAAAAACCGTACACTCAGCACCTTTCACACGAGCTTGCTATCCGGATGCCACGTAAGAAATGTAATACCTCGTGTAATACTATACCCTCACTAAAACCACAGATATACACAAACAACTAACTTTGTACATTTCATACATCTAAAAGCGCTCCCTGATTACGGGAGTGGTATTCCACCTTAAATATGAAGAGTGGCTACTGGCAAGTTGGTTTGGATCCTGAACTATGGCAATTTAGTCCTTGTTGACTTGTGTTACGCCTCCGCGACGTTTACAAATTAATGGAACTAGTCTTAAGAGGTTTGTCCTGGAAGACGTGTATTTTAACGACATTATCGTGATTGGTCGAACGTTCGAAGAGCATCTTCAAAATCTTGAAGAAGTGTATATGAGGTTGCACGGTTTCAATCTCCAACTTGATACAAATGAGCACGGCACGACTAGAAGTTTGCAGCTAGTGATATCGGAAAGAAATAAGTATAAATTGTGCACAACCCTTGTGCAGATAAAGCGCATTTATTTTAACCGAAATAGCTTTTGTTTTGACATCACCAATGGATATATTTCTTGCAGACAAGGTATAGGCTACCTACTGCAAAAAATTCCAGGACTCTAGGACCATTTCCCTAGAAGTAGCTCAAAACGGTAGAAGCGGGTCCGGACGGACGGACGGACAAACCGCAAACAATAGCACATTTTTTTTTGCTTAAAAAATGTGCTAAAAAATGCGAAGTACTACGACAGATGCATGGCGGTGTATCGGGAGAACATCTAATAGTGACAAAAACCCTAGTTAAGTTGCTGGAACGATTTTACTGGATAAATTGCAAACAAGGAATGGTGCACTTTGTACCACAAGCCACGGTCCAATAGGCAAGAAGAAAGCGCCAATGAGGTAATACAATGTGGGTAGTCCATTTGAAAGAGTAGCAATTTTTATCGCAGGCCACTTTCCAGAAATAGCTGCTGGCAACAATTAAATCTAGGTGGTCATGTACAGGGTGTCTCATTAATGAAGGTCACAGGCCATATCTATGAAACCGCTAATTGCACAGTTTCGGGAAAAAAATTTATTAACAAAAGAGGCCAAGAGAAATCGCTGAAAATTATTTTCAGATTTTCTAGGTTTCCCGCTAGAGGGCGTACGATTCATGGTTAAGTAGAAAAATGACTTTTCCTAAAACATACCCAACAAACATGCATAAAAATACATGCATTGCAATCTTGTATCAATTTTGCATCATTTTGATACAACACATATTGCTATAACTCATAGAGTATGAGGGGTGGGGGAAAGAGAACATCTCTTTAAGGAATTGAATGTAACTTCGGTTTAGGTTAACCGATTTTCACACAATAGGCCTTGTTGGAAAGAGCTCTCTTCGTGAAATCAGATTTTATATGAATAGATACTTTTTAATAAATATGAAAATTGGTAGGGGGTGCGGTGTAACATCAACATAAACTTTACAGATTTTTTTGAAATTAAATAATTGGATACCTCTAGAACTCCGGATAGCTCAAGAAGGTGACCTGGGAAGAGGTATCTCGTTACGGTGCAGGTTTAAAGGCGTATTGAGCTCGGCGAGACTCGTTACGTTTAGAAGATAGAATTCCTGGACACCGGAGTGGAAATATCGGTATGTTGCTTTAACCCCAGAGGAACCCCTCAACCCATCCGTGCTAGGGTGGATTGTTTTTTCTTGAAGAATGGAAGATGCACCAGGGGGTCGTCGCGTGAGTACTGCCATGAAGTTCGCGTTACAGAACCGGAGTTACCGTTACCCCCAATTATCCTGCCGAGACCCGACAATTTTAAGAGTGGAGGGGGGGGCTGTGTAGCGAAGGTTCCAGAATTCCCAATACGTTACAATATCATAATTTCAAGCTACAGTTGAGATAGGTAAATAATTTCAGGCTAAACTATAATCTATCTGCCTATTGTACAAAAGCCGTCGACTATTGCATTCTTCATCGTATTATTGATGATGGTCTTTTGAAATAAACAATTTTCATGCAACAATAAGTTGGAGTTTTTAGCGTTCAGTCATAAAATTGTAGGTATTTGTCATAACTGAAACTTTATCCTGATTCCACATTCCCATTTCCATGTGTTTTATCGATCAGTTTAAAAATCAAACAATTACACTAATACTAACTGAACTTCATGTCAAAGGTTCATTTGCCGGGTTTCTCTTGTGATAAATGATAGCATAGATGTCCTTTCATTAACCAGACCTCTAGTATCGTCAGCATGAAGTTTTAGCCCAAAACTTTGATACCCCTCGTTGTTTTGCACAACCGTTAAACGCATTGAATCTATAAAAACAAACTGTAGGTTTGATATACAGGTTGTTTCACGCAAACCGTTACCAGTTACCTAAAAGTAGTCAGACTACCATTAATAATTTAAATCTGAAAATTTGCATACGAACATAGTTTTTTATGCTCTATCAAAAGAAAATATTATCATGATCGTTTTACTTCCGGTTGTACCGGAAGTGAATAGCAACTTTCTTATTTTAAATGGAACACCCTATATTTTATTGCATTTTCGAAGTCTACATGAAAATCTACGTCGTTTGATACCATATTTCCCGATACCTAGCATCAACGGTTTTTCAAGTATTTTAAAATTGTTGACTTTTGTGACTGCTTTTTTTAGCGCCCTGTACCTATGGCTCCGTTGACTTGAATTTCAAAAAGCATTTAAAAATCCACAATACTGACATGATGCTACATGCGAATGATTTAAATTTTGATCGGTCTTCTATAGGGCGTTTTAAAATTAATAGTCAAGTTTAATAACTTAATTAAAGTGGTAAAAATGGAACAATTCATAGAAAAACTTAATTAAACCTTAAAAAGTTGATTTTTCAAATGAAACCTTCTTTATTTTTTTGCACTTTCAAATGTGGAAAAATATTCTACATCGATCAATTATTACATTCCCTATATACCTATCTGGAATTTTCGTTTTATTTAAGATTTTTTAAAATTGTGACCGTGATATGCATAATTTTCTTAGGAAGTCTTGAAATAAACACGTTAGCAGATCTCTCAGATAAATGTTTTTATGGTTATAATTGTTATCATTCGTTATTCATGATAGTTTATATCACTAAGTATGAAAAGAATCCTAAATATAAATAAAGATGAAGTCAAAAACAAAAGCAGCCCATGATAACAAATGACAAAATAAAAAAAGAACATCAATTGAGGTTTTGTTCTACGTGGCTGCCGTTTTTTCCAATGCATAATAGCATCCTCTGATTAACTCCGTTGATAGTCGCGTCTCGAATTTCTACTCCATTTCATCAAAAGCTCTTCCCACCCTAACTTCACGAGAATCAACTGGTTTAACTTTGTTTTTTATAAGACCCTACACATAAAAGTTCAGTGGCGTAATATCTGGAGATCTAGAACACCAATAGCGCGAATCTGTAGGCCTAATCCACCAGTCTTCAAAAATGTTCAAAGACATAAACACCATCGGTGGAATGAGCCGGCGCCCCGTAAAGTTGAAACCGGTAGCTTTTCCCAGGTAATTTTTCCAAGGATGGTACAATGACTGATCTACTAACGTGTCTATTTCAAAGCCTTCTAAGGAAATTATGCATATAACGGTCGCAATATTAAACTTTGACCATTAATTTTAAAACACCCTGTTGAAGGGCTATCAAAATTTATATCATTCGCATGTAGCATCACGTCAGTATTGTTGATTATGCAATGCTTTTTGAAATTCCAAGTCAACAGAGCCATAGGTACAGGGCGCTAAAGAAAAGCAAACGTAAAAAATTTTGAAAAATCTTGAATAACTTGAAAACCATTGATGCTAGGTATAGGGAAATCCAACGACATAGATTTCGAAAATGCAATAAAATATAGGGTGTTCGATTTAAAATAAGAAAGTTGCTATCCATTTCCGGTACAATCGGAAGTGTGTAACGGAAGCTTGGTTTTATTTGAATGTGTTGTTTTTCAAATTTCATTTATTTGCTTTTAAAAACAAGGAGGGGGTACTGTAACGGAAGCTTGGTAAATTTTTCAAGTTTTGTGGATTTCAAAATTATATTCGGGTAGAAGTGCGTATCGATGATTCAGATTTCTGGGAAGTTGTAGTTTTCATTAAAAGTAACAAACATTTTTTTCTGATGTAATTAAGTTTCAAATATCGTATAATATAAGATGAGTTATTGGTTTTGGACTTCCTATTTTGGGCGAGTTAACGATTAGTACGTGATTTAAAAAAAGGTCACCGGTTAAAAGACGCAATTGATTCTAAGAAAAATATGTAATAAAACAGCGAGGCTAAAAAATTATGAGTTTGTTTATTTCCGGAAACTTGATGGGAGCGTTAATTACGGGCGTTGGTTTACTCGCGATATAAAAACCAAAATGATCAGACATTTGGGAGCTTATTGCGTAGATATTCACGCGGAGCGTGGTACCGCCGCGGAAAACGCGGCCACCACTTATAAAGTTTTTTCGTAGATATTCGCACGGGCGAGTGTCGTCGCGGAAAATGCGGCTAAGGGCCATTTAAGTAAAAAGGTCCAAACCAAATAAAATTTGTTGCGCGTATTAATTTAAAATCGTATTTTTTAACCAAGAACAAGTTGGTCGTTCTGGAATAGTGAATTGTTCGGAAAGTATTAATCATTGAGTAACTGCAGTTTAGTTTAACGTGCGATTGAAAGACTTCCGTTCAGAAATTATACCTAAAGTACGAAAAGCGCGCTAAGAAATTGTTGTTCAATTGGGATTACGCGATTGGATTTAATAGGCGAAGGTTGAGAATAATCTAAATCATGCTCCACTACAATACCCACCATCTAAAAAGGGGAAGAATACTACTGTCTAAATTGTAAGTTATTTTTATGAAAAGTTATTTGCCTAGAAATTTATTCATATAAAATTTTTATTTTGTCATTTTATAATTGTTTTTGCCGAATGGTTTTATATAGATAGGATAAATATAAGTTAGAAGTTAGAAGAATATTCATTGCTGTAGGTAATTAAATTAAGTGTTATATTAAGTAAATTTAAATATTAGGTATTCAGATTCAGGATAGATGTAAGTAATTGAGTAATTAATATTTAATATAAAAAAGGAAATCAATTGTGAGTGCAGTGGAATTTGGATTTATTTTATTTTGTTCAATATAATCGGTTTATTTATGTAGATTTATTTTTTTATCAATCAGAAACGTGAGTAGGTAATAGTAGGGCTATTACAAGTGGCACGATCATGATAATATTTTCTTCCGATCATGATCATGAAAAACTATGTTAGTGTGCAAATTTAAATTATTAAAGTCTAAATACTTTTTAGGTAACAGTTTGCGTGAGACAGCCTGTATTTGGATTATTGTAAATTGTCACATGTCAATTCAGCTAATCGCAGACAAGAAATTAATATGGTCGTGTTAAAGGTATGGTGATCACTTTGAATGGCATTTACCAACGAAAAAGGCAAAGTTTTTTAGCATGAAGATTTTTTATAGCGTGATTGAATATCGTTTCAATTTGTTT
Organism: Photinus pyralis; assembly: GCF_008802855.1. Taxonomy (NCBI): domain Eukaryota; kingdom Metazoa; phylum Arthropoda; class Insecta; order Coleoptera; family Lampyridae; genus Photinus; species Photinus pyralis. The sequence goes on along the minus strand of NW_022170663.1, from coordinate 15,397,302 downwards.
GTTTTGATATAGTTCTTCGTTTCAATTGGGGAATGGTGTTGTATTTGTTTGTCAAGCCGCTTGAATTTATAAACCGTCATGTACCCAACACCATTCCCAACTGAGACGAAGACCTATATCAAAACAAACAATTGAAACGATATTCAATTACGATATAAAAAATCTTGCCTTGACTTTGCAGCCAATTTCCTCAATACTCCTAAGTTCCTAATGAGGTACATTTTTCACACGCCATACCAGAAATGAAGCGTAATTTTGGTTTGGTATCCAACAAAGGTCATTAGTGGATTCCAAAAAGCGCGTCCAAACTTTCAACAAAACCTTGTCTTAATTACGCAAGCTGCTGGAATTTGATATCATCACATCGCTGTCTATTTCGCATTTGAATACAATATGGTATTATACAGGCCGAAGCGAAATACAAAGCGAATGATGAGGGCTCGTGTACCATTCACGCTTGTATGTAACACACATAAGCGTATTATATACACTTTACATATGTAACGTTGGTATATAATGTCAAGAATTGCTGGTCAGTTTCTAAACAGAAAATCAAGTGAGATAACAATGTTTGTTAAATAATTAATTAGTGCAAACTTGAAGCATTCCGACTACAATATAGAACTTCGCCGTACTAGAATTGGGAGAGGGATTAAATTAAAATTTATGGCGAACTTTGTAACAATGATATTAACACACACTATATTCTAATTGGAAATTAATTTCCAACACAGGCCTACGTCAAGTAAGATTCAGACAGTGGCTTACGAATTGATTATATTTTGAAGTTTAATACATATTTTCCCAACTTCAATTAGTATCGTGTCTTTCTCTGCCCAATTAGTGTTTGTGTTGCCAAGGGCGGCCGAATTGTTTCACGGGAAGGGTCAAGTTTCATTTCATTTCGTGTATCATTCGGCGAATAGATTTATTGATACTGACATTTATTCGGCAATAAACGCGTTTCGGACTTATTTACAGAGAATAAAAGGGAAGCTTTCCACCATAGGCGGGCGGCGCGATTCCAAATGTTAAAGGTACGTCAGCTGCCTAAAGCTTCGGAAGAGTTTCGTGGAGACTTTCCATCGCTTTTAAGTAAATGAAAGCGACGTTATCTGCGGATATAAACTTTCGGTAACTGTTGAGCAGCTTTTTCTGAAAAATTGCCTTACATTTCGTGAGATTTAGCGAGATTTAGAGTGGGCATTCTATTTTTACATTGGCGAAATAGCGTTTGAACAGCAAATGATGTGCGTCATCAATCAAGATTCAACGTGATTGTAGAAACAGTGAATTGTGATTTAATGGGTTTCAGAATAGATTCGGAAGCCTGTTGGGATGTACACAAATGCTGCTGCTTTACAATAATATACAATGCAATCTCAAACCCTAAAATAACACCGCTGGGGATTTTTCAGCATAAAATGGAAATTTAATATAATAGGTAACGCTGTCGATTGCGTTCAAAAATGCCTGAGTTTCAATAGTAAGTTTGCAGTTATAAAATTAGCTGAGCTTTGATGTCGCCTTGCCCCAACATTACGTTAATTAAAAAATAGCTCACACCGTGGGTCAAATTTATTTGGAACTCTTTTTCTTCGTAAATATCATTCTCCATTCTCCAACCACCTGAATAAGACGCTATTTTGTCACCCTTTTAGTGTGAAAACTAATTCTTGGCAATTCGTGTACGATTACGCACAGTACTTATAACTGCATGCTTGTCATAGTCTAAGAGCTGACTACGGAAAAAAGTGACTTATCGCTACATGTCTGACTGTTTGTGTAAAGTATGCTGATACATAGTGAAGTAGAAAAAGTCATGTCTGCCAGCGAGATCTCGTGGCTTAAGGTTGGGAGGGGCGGTCAAATATGTCAAATTTTAATAAAACCGCCGATCTTCCGAATATAATTTAATAAATGGACGAGACTTTCTTTACAGTTCATCAAGGCAAGTCTTTTATATCTACTTAACATTTTTCGCTATGAGGCTTACTTTCTGAGAAAAGTGCAAAATTAGAAAAATTAGAAAATGAGTAGTTTAACTGTTCAATTTAAAATTTCTCAAAAACTAAGCAACTCGCAAAAAATGGTTTTGACTTTTTTGTAGAATTTCTTGTGCCGCATTAGCCACTGTATGCGAAAAAAATTACACACATCTTTTTAAACCGTTATGGCCCTGTTAATCTTTTAACACTCTCAAAAACCCTGAAGATGGTAACGAACCGAAACCAAAATAGGTCGTTCACGATTCCCTATGCAACCCTAGAAACATTCAAAATTTAATCAAAATCGGTTCAGGCGTTTTTGAGTTATCGTGTTCACAAGAAACGAACCACATGCACAAGACGATAAAGGAATATTTTAACCATTGAGTGAATTAACTTTCACGAGATGGTTAGTTTCCCTTTATCGTCGGGTATAATACTTTATTTTATAGAAGAAGTTGTAAAACTTCTGACAATTCTGAATTTAATTTAGAGACGTCAAAAATCGCAAGCTTAGGTTCTGCCGTCGCGATCGTTTCCATAGAAACATAATTGTCATATTATGTTGTGAACGTCATTTTATATCGCGCATTTGAAATAAGAATGACAGATGTCATTAGAATGCACAATCATTTGTTTCGCTTAATTTATACTCCGTTCAATAGTTATTGTCCAAGTAGTAGGCCATGTTAGGGTGATGAAATTCACTGTGTATATGTGCTGTCACTCATTAAGTTATGTCCATTTTATACAAAATGATAATTTCCTGTCAATGTGCAAAACCTAGTTGCCAGATTTAGTTTTGGATTTTGTGGTAATTTTGTTATAGGTTAATACGTATAAATTTCATGAGAAACAACTTGCTCAATACGTTTCATACTTTATTGAGTAGGCAAATGGCTCTAATGAACATTATTAATTTCAAAAGGCTGTTATATATTTACAATTATATGCTTAGTAATAGCTAGATACCTAACTGCGCTTGAGTGTAGTTCTAGCTTCTACGGTGCCATTGGAATGTTCTTCCTTGGGTCTTTTGTTTTCCGTCTGTGCTTTTTGATGATTAGTACATTTCTGTTAATCTTATTTCCGGCGGGTAGCTTACTATTCTTTGGGGAACCTTTTAGTCTTAGAGCAGCTGCCTGATGGAAGTAATTGATTAACCATACAAAGGGCTGTAACTTTTGGCTTGGAACTGTTTGAAATTATGGATTCTACAGGCCACATTCTATAAGCAAATTTTTTTCCGGGTCGATCTGAGACAATTTTTTTTTCGGGGCTCAAAAAAAGGCAGTGTATAACCTTCCTTTTTTACCAAAAATCGACTACACCAAAATTTCTCGGAAAAACACTTTTTCTTATTAATTTTGGTGCGTAGAATCCAAAACAATTCGTACTTTTTCGATTAGACTTCTCAATCAAAAGTTATAGACTAGAAACCAATTTCGAAAAAAAAATTCAAAGGGCTGTAACTTTTGAACTAGTAGCCCAATCTTGGAACTGTTTGAAATTATGGATTCTACAGGCCACATTCTATAAGAAAATTTTTTTCCGGGTCGTTCTGAGACAATTTTTTTTTCGGGGCTCAAAAAAAGGCAGTGTATAACCTTCCTTTTTTACCAAAAATCGACTACACCAAAATTTCTCGGGAAACACTTTTTCTTATTAATTTGGGTGCGTAGAATCCAAATCAATTCGTACTTTTTCGATCAGACTTCTCAATAAAAAGTTATAGACTAGAAACCAATTTCGAAAAAAAATTCAAAGGGCTGTAACTTTTGAACTAGTAGCCCAATCTTGGAACTGTTTGAAATTAGTGATTCTACAGGCCACAGTCTATAAGAAACTTTTTTTTCCGGGTCGATCTGAGACAATTTTTTTTTTCGGGGCTCAAAAAAAGGCAGTGTATAACCTTCCTTTTTTACCAAAAATCGGCTACACCAAAATTTCTCGGGAAAACACTTTTTGTTTTTAATTTTGGGGCGTAGGATCCAAAACAATTCGTACTTTTTCGATTAGACTTCTCAATCAAAAGTTATAGACTAGAAACCAATTTCGAAAAAAAATTCAAAGGGCTGTAACTTTTGAACTAGTAGCCTAATCTTGGAACTGTTTGAAATTATGGATTCTACCTCGTTACTATTTGAAGTTTGTAATAGATTACACCCTTCCAAAAATCCAAAACGAGACCCCGCATGCAAAACAGTAAAACGCTCCCTTCTGATTTAACTTTAGACGGATTACTTTTAATTTCAGAATCGTGTACCCATTTTCGGACACTGGATCCATTTTGAAAAATCCAAGTTTCGTCCAGATTCACGAATGTTATATTTTCACTTGAATTTTGGTATTGCAAGAATTTCCTCAAAAATGTAATTTTGGATGCAACAACATATTTTTGTTCACAGAGAATTTTACGTCCATTTACGTGTTTGTATTTATAACCCATTGATTTAGAATGTTGTATAAGGTAGTTTTCCCCTTATCAAAATCAAAATTTTCCCGCGCGTCCCTTAGTAAATCAGCCAAAGTAAAGTGTTCATTTTTCGAGTGATAATTCCAAATCAGTCGTTACAAATCTTCCCGAAATGAAAATTTTTTATATATAATATAAGTTTTAGGTCGTGGGCCAAAAGGTTTCAATTCAAAAGTATCCAGCCGGATCATTCTTTCAATGGTTTTTTCTGATACCTAGAATAGTACAAACCCCAATTAGACCGAAAGTTGAGTTCAATGCATAAATACTCACATCCCAAATATCACTAAGCCGGGCTAAGGTTTGCTATAACATAAAAAATTGTTTGTGATCATTTTTGCACACACTGGCCAATGTGGCATACAAAACTCTACAAAAAAGTCAATTACAGTTTTTTTGTGAAATTCTAAAGTGAAAAGTTGATCTATTTATTTTACAATTTTTTTTTAGTTTGCAATTTTCTCGAAAAGTAAGCACCATAACGAAAAATGTTAAATTAAAAGGAAAAGTTTCATTAATTTTTTGTGTTGGATTTAAAATAAAGGCGCCAGAGATAAATACATTCGGAAAATCGGCAGTTTTATTAAAATTAGACATATTTGCCCCCCCCCCCCCCCATCCTTAAGCCACGGGATCTAATTCTAAAGACTAACCAAGGATGATCTATATAAGGGTCATTTTTATAAAGGAGTGCTTGAATTTCATTTATTTACTACAATTTTGCGATCTTTGACGCCACTTTTGCAACAATTAAACGTGCCACGTGGGGGGTATGGAATACCACCCCACCCACCCCTCAGTATACGAACATTTTATGATAATTTAGGTAAAAGAACATTGATTTCTTCCCTAGAACTATCACAATATCATCATCTACTTGGGGGCATTCCATTCCCCCGGACCCCCCAGTTTTGTATTTTTCATTTTTGGAAAGAGTCGGATGAAGACTCCTCAAAGCTGAATGTTTTGAGACAGAATACGAAAATCTTATGATAATTGTCGTAAAAGGAACAACGATTTCTTCCCTAGAACTATCACAATAGCATCGTGTGCTGAGGAGTATTCAATACTCCCCCTCCCCCAGACCCCCCCGGTTTGGTATTGTTGATCCGTAACACCACGATTTTTGGAAAGGGTCGAGGAAAGAGACCTTAGGTTTGAGGCAGAACTTACCCTCCAGTATTCCATACCCCACAGTTCTACATTCTTCACCCAAATGTACCCATGCATAATAGTGTTTGGAAAGTGATTAAGGGACTAGCAAATGTCACCCCAGGAGCCTGTGGGATAAGGTATACTGGTCAGGAACGGAAGATTGGCCGGTCCTTTATAAAACACTATCACAAAAGTTGTTAGGAGTGAACGTGTTTATGGAAAACGTACCACGGGGAATTGTAGGTAAAAGAACGTTGATTTGAGGGGGGGGGGGGTATCTAGGCACGATGTATTCTGAGGCACGCTTAGATATCTTCAATCGTACTCCCCCAGCCCGTTTAAGTAAGCTAGCGGTGAATATCTGAGAAATTATTTGAGTAACCATTGACATCCAACACAAGAACGTTTCGGGAGGCATCTTCTGAGAGCCTATTCGCTATCACCGCTCCTGCAGTTCCTGCTTCTACGATAATGTGGTCGAATGTTCCATAATCTACGAAATACGTAAAGAACATTGTTTTCCTTACGTCATCAGTCTCACTACACGTACTTATGATACCCTCTTCCTTCGGTTCGTATTTATAAAGATCTTGGGGCCAAGACTTCTTGTACGCCTTCGAGGTTTCTTCACGTATTAGCTTGGTATAGCATCTGATTGGCTCATTTTTAGCGTTGTTTTTCAAAAGGAAAATGAACGTTATTATCCGCACTTTGTTTGTCTGCCCGCCTGTCCGGCTGTACCACTACTTATCCTCCAGTTTAAGCTTGTTCATTGTGTGCGACAAAAGATTTTTTGGATTAGTCACTTCCTTCCGGAGTGATTACTGATTCTGTGTGGAGAAAATGCGCTTTAGTCGGTCGCGAGTGACCACGTTTTTAACTTGGTGTCATCTTGTTCTACCGCTAGCGCAAAAAATGGAGTCACACTGCTAGTATGTTTTCAAAGATTCGATGTCATTCGGTAAAGCGACAATACAGAATTCTAACGCCAACATCCTAGGTTCATCGAGCCTTGGCGTTGAAGTTGAAAATCCTTACTTATTAAGTATTACTAATGAAACGTTCAGGTGACTGGAAACCCAGGCAGAGGCAGAGGTAAAGATCTGATGGGGTAAGTCAACTGAAATGTCTCTTGATCTATAATATTAAATTTCCAAAAAGTAACAAATTGACTACACTATCTCTGTCTAAGTTTGACTCGCTCGGCACTGGTTTTAAAGCTATCACTGATGGCATCCAAGGGAAAATTCTGCACAAGTTGACTTACCTCATCAGATCGTTACTCTGTCTCTGCTTTACTCATAATCGGAATGGACCCATTTTCTCTAATGAACTTTAACAATTAGATCTTAAATGAAAAACAATTTTCTAAATCTAATTTTCATGGGTCCATTATAAATAAAACACATGCAATAAAACTCCTTACAAATTTTTATTGGGTTAATGTCTTTATGAATCCACAGATTTACATTTTCCTTAATCTTTAAACGTCACTAAGTTTAAAAATTACTAAAATTTGTATTAAAAATAGAAAACCATGAATTTGATATAAATGCATTTTATCCCTTGATCTACCACTCTCCGGAGCCTATGACTTTCTAAAGTTATTAAAAAAACAAAGCTCTATTGAATTGAAATACGTAGAATCAAGGCGATTGAATTTCCACCACGGCTTACTAATCTTTTTTCACAGTTCCACTTATCCTACAAATCTGATTTCTCTGATTTTGACACTATGCAGATTTCTGAACTAATCTACCCTTAGAAATACCACAACAAACTATCCGATGTTTCAGTGTTTTCGTAAGCCATTTCTAACGTACTCCAAATACTGTAGGAATATGGCAGCAACATCGGTATTATCGTCACTCTTTACGTTCAGCGTTTTTCAAAACTCTGAAGTTGGGATAACCTTGAAAGTCGAGGTCAAGGTCCCTTGGGATTGTACAAGTTTTGTATGAAACTTTTTTCCAAAAAATATGATCCCATCAAGTTATTAATTCGCCTCGAAATAACTGAATCAACTAGTATATTGAACTGGAATTGACTTTCAACCTTATTCCCTGTTTATATAGATTAGAAGCTGATTTATCATCATTAGGTAAACGAAAGGATGTCATACAATTTAGTGCAAATGTTTTCGACCCTTCTCATCATTTAAGTAATTTAAATTCAAGTGTTAGTAACGCCTTCGCTTGATTAATCGTACAATTACTTGTTTCGAGTTTGGAAATGAAATAATTGTTTCACTTTACAAGTTTAGGAAAAGTCTGGCATTTGAATTCTGTTATTATTGCATTGGTGGAGTGAAATTTTTCCCCGATTGGGGTGTGGCCAGTATACTCGCAATGAAAACATTTTCACGGAGTTCTTTCCCAATTAAGGGAACTTGTGGAGGATGTTGTACCTCTTGGACACCAATGAATTTATTATTATTAGAGAAACTCCAAAAATCTCATCGAGGGTTATTTTTGTAAGGTGAACAGCCCTTCTTTAGGCGGCCCAAATGCTCCCGAATAGAGACAAATGTATATTCAACAAACATTTAGTTGGTACGAGAAGAGTTTAAACCTACACAACATTTTTAGAAGCAAGTTTAGAAGCAAGTTTAGAACACAGTGTGGAACTATTAATAATTACTTGTTGCATTACATTTAAGTTATTTTAAGTTATTTCTTTTCTTATAGGTAAAGAAAAACGTTTAGGCAGCTGTTTCATTTAATTAATGATTTAGTTATCACAAAGTTTTCTAGGGGGAAATCGAGATAGAAAATGCTTTTGTTAAAATTTTCATTGCTTAATCAAGTGTTTAATTATTTGACTATGCTATTTTTAAATTCAGGGTGAATAAAGTTTGGTAACTCTCGGCAATGAATATTTGGCTGTCCCATTTGAAAAGAACTGGTAATGAATGCGATCTTAATCATAATAATAATAGTAATTTATTGTGAAAAACAATCTCCCACAAAAGTGCGCAGTAATTCAACAGCTATATTTTATTTTAAGTTTTAGTTAAACACATCTGACGGGATGCTCTCATGAATGTCTACATTTTGATTGGAACTTCCACGTCATTTCCAACTGATGAAAAAAGGTGTGCAAGTGCTGCCAATTGAATTGATTTAATGTTAATAACGGCAAGCAGACCGTGCCCAACGTTAATGAGGGGCAATTACGTGGTATTACACAGGCAAACACGTTTTTGGAATAAATTGTCGTTAATAATTCGAAATCCCGTACAGAATAATCCTAACCTCGGGCAACTTTAGATGGATTTCCTTGCGAGGAGATTAATTGTGATTTAAGGGACGATTTCGAAGTTACAAGGGGCACGACCTTTATACTTTTGAAATAATTCGCATTAATGGCGTTAAATATACAAACGAGAGACACGAGTCTTTGCCAGACTTCCATTCTAAACATTTTTGTTATTATGGAAATAGTCACGAAAACCTTAAAATATTGAATATTATATTATCGCCAGACCTTTTGTAAAACTCGATTTTCCTTGGTGTGTCTGTCTATTTCCCATTCGTCGATTTTTAGTGATCGCTAAGTCCTAGCTTAAGCTCTTTGAGCTGTGCAAAGTATATATGAAATTGAAACGGAATACCACGACCATTTTTAGTAAGATTTTGGAGCTTTGATATATGTTTTTTGTTTACCACGAGAGGAGGGAGATTTTTGTTGTGCATTAGCCACTAATCTTTCTTTTAGCAACATTTCAGGTCAATAGATAGATGGAGGGACTGGCTAAACGGAGATATTTCGTCGTAAAAATAGCAATAGCAAGGGTATTAGCAGGGGCTGACTGGCCCGGTGGGGCGGGTGGCGATTGCCACCTGGCCTGTACGTCATAATGGCCCATTGGAAATTTATAAGTATGTGCTGTATTTAGTTTCTTGCACTATTAATAAATTATTAACACGTTTCTCTAATTGGGGTTGATGTTAGGTTGTTAAAAAATTAAAAAATTCTGTTTTAATTGAAGTGTTTTACAATGAATTTACCATTTTTTGGCGTAGCATGAAAGTGCTGAAATACAATGATAGGCGACGCGCCTCGTTTGGATTGTATATTTTGTTACTTTTAATTATCAGCTGCAATTTAAAAAAAAACTGTATTGTAATTGATTTCCGAAAAAGGAGTACCTTAAAATGAAGCAAAAAATGTTTTTGTGGTGCACCGCAGAGCTACCCCCCCCCCCTTCCCGCCACCTTCATTACTACACTAATACTTTAATGGCCCGTAATCTATGCAATTCCACCTGGCCCGCCCCTGACTAGAAACCAATTTCGAAAGAAAATTCAAAGAGCTGTAACTTTTGAACTAGAAGCCCAATCTTGGAACTGTTTGAAATAATGGATTCTACAGGCCACATTCTATAAGAAAAATTTTTTTTTCGGGTCGATCTGAGACAATTTTTTTTTCGTGGCTCAAAAAAAGGCAGTGTAAGTACCCAGTCCGCCCCTGGGTATTAGTACGGATTTTTTATGAATAAAGTAATTCCTTTTGATACAAAGAGAATTATGTATTCCCGATCTTGTTTTTGCCACCCCTACTACTATAATAATATCATTCCCATCTTACACAGGCTTTTTTATGTTTAGGTTCGAGAAATGGTACCGGGTGCAGAACGCAAGTTGCGAGAGCATCAGCGTCTGTCGACGGAGTACTTAGTGAAGCACGCGGGAACGTCACATCGTCAGCAGTACGACCCCATTTGCACGGACCGTCCCAAATATGAGTGCGAATGTGGTCCTCTACTGAACAAGACACCCCCAGACGTTTGCACCATGAATAAGTCCATGGAATTCATTAGTTCCGACATAAGTACCACGCCCGGTATCACCGAACCGAATTATACCGGTGTATCAAATACGTTGGCAGCTCAAACCGTTCCTATACAAATAAAGAACCATTGCACTACGACGTTGCACACGACCCCATTCTCTTACTCGAATTTCTCCTGTAACAAGTACGGGACAATGCCGCACAGCGGCGTAACGGTTCATCAGGGTTTCTTAGGCGTCGCCGAAATCGGAAGTTCTAGTTCGAATAGCTCGAGTAGTTACTGTTCGAAAAGTAAAACGTTGCAGCACCAGCGGCCGAAAAAGAAGTGTGTGAAAATCGAGACTTTTCAAACGCCCGACGCCGGCTTTGTGGACTTCACGAAAAGGTCTAGCACTTTTGGTTACTCGGGAAGCGCGGTATGACGAAAGATGGACTTCATTTAGTCGCCAGATATTCTAAAATTTATAAATTAGGGAACATTAAAAAGTGACTTTTTTTGGACGGTGTACATTTTCCTTTCGCATATAACTGAATTCGCCAACGACCTCCGGTATGATGACATCTAAACGACAATTTTATAGATTTTAAATGATCAGTTTACCTCAATACCGACAAATCAACATAATCATATCGTAAATGTTATTATATTATTTATTTCAAGAATATGACGTCGTAATCGCTGTGATATATATATTTATTATTGTCAGTAAACCCAATAATATGAAGATTTGTGATATGTTAATAATTTGTTGTGTTAAAAATTGAATAAAGGAAATAAAAACAGATATTCTTCGGTTTTCTTTGCTCTTAGGGATCTTATTCGCCAGACACTTATTTTATTATTATTAACCAATCCATTTGGAAGGTATTTTACACTTGACCACTTTCTAGAACTTTTTAGACTTTGAGGACAACATTTAATTTTTGCAATTTATTTTACTGACAGACAGAGAAAAATGTTGCATGGTTCGACGATAGCGATAGTGAGTACTTTTACCGCTACTGGGAAGGAAAAGGGAAACTAATGTAATCTAACGTAGATTTAACTACGTGGTTTTATTTATTTAAAATTAACTAACAATAAATATATAGCAGTCTTAAAATGGATTAATTTATAACAGTAATTATTTTTTATCACTTAGAATGTACAACATAACATAAGCGCATTTAAGTTGGAACTGACTCGAAACACAATCGAATGCTTATGTCCCATCCGCCTTCGTTCTTTATCGCCGATGACTAATCTTTCATGGCACTCTCCCAAACAAGTCCAAATTTCGTCCATGGCGATAGTGTAGTTCCATGGGTACTCCAAATCTGCTAAAAAGTTCTTTTAGCAAAATGTCTGCCACGATTGTCCCTTCTTGGTTTGGTAGCGCATATGCTTCTGTCCATTTGCTGAAAAAGTCCATGGCCACCAAGATGTATTTGTTTCCAGAAACTGTCTCCGGGAAGGGGCCTGCGATATCAATAGCTATTTTTTTAAATGGACTACTCAACAAGCATGTGAAGCGGAAGTGTCGCTAATTATATGGGTGAAACTGCACAAATTAGTGTCTTTAGTATAATTCCCCCTTATTCGTTGTGCTCATCAGTTAATTTTTGTTGTTTAGAAGCAAGCTGAAGCACTTATTTCCACTTGGAGGATATATTTTTGACACGTAAGTGATCCGCCATTTGCTAATTCTTTTTCTTATCTTGGGCATTTTAAGAACCATTACACCATTAGCTGATAGATTAGCTGATAGAAGATAAAATGAAAGGAAGTTCCCCCTTCCTGCGCGTCAAAATTTCATCGATAGGTGGATCCCTTTTATCAAAATGCTTTAGATGTTACGGGGATTCTCCGACAAGTAATAATACCGTGAGCAATAATAATGAGTTCTTCCTAAAGGAGCAAATAAATCGTTGCATCCCCTCTCTCCTTCGACAGGAGGAAAACTATCAAACCAAAAAAATTGAAATTCCCACCCCCGTATAAAATTCATCCCACCTCCAAAACAAAAACATAGCCCTCTAAATCCAAGGCGATCGATTATCCACACATGCTCAACACCCCAGGAAAACCCGAACCATCTCCTCCACCAAAACATACCTAACCTAAATGTGACAGTTCAAAGAGCCACAACTAAAGGTCCGAGCTGTCCTCCCTTCACATCCCACACAAAACACAAGGCGCCGCAAACTGTTTGAGCGAAGAAAAGTTAGCGAGCAGCTCCAAGTGCTGCACAAGGGTAAAGAAAATCGAAACACTCGCCCCCCCCCCCCCC
>NW_022170663.1:15384019-15384519 GCF_008802855.1 Photinus pyralis | reverse complement strand
TCTTCCAGTTTTTGGGAAGAGGAACATCGGCGTTGGTTATGTCCTGTCTCATCGGAGTTGGTTTCCTTGTCCGCCTTTTTCTGGTGCCACTCTTGATAGACGTGGTTCGGTAATGATCAAAAACAGTATCCACTATTGCTTGGTCGTCAACAATCAGCTGGGAAGATGTTCATTGGGTATCTATACTGCTTGCATTTTCGACTTTGTTCGAGATTTTTAGTAACGATGCCTTCTCAGATGATCGAAGGGCTCCATCCAATTCAGCAAGTGATAAAGGAACAGGGAACAGTTTGTGCTTCAATATTGACGTAATGTCTACTGATCAACCTGCCTTGTATGTCATTACACTCGTCATTACAAGACGTCGAAGTACATTTCTATCTGCCTCAATCATTTTCTTCCCGTCTTTTGATAAGACCAGCAGTATGCAAAATGGGCACTTTTCTCTGATTTCTCCTTGATGAAGTTCGACAAGTAGCGTAAGTTGGTTTCCTCTCTCA
>NW_022170663.1:15310328-15383919 GCF_008802855.1 Photinus pyralis | reverse complement strand
GAAGAAAAAATTGTCTGAGATCGACCCGGGAAAAAATTTTCTATAGAATGGGCCTGTAGAATCCATAATTTCAAACAGTTCCAAGATTGGGCTACTAGTTCAAAAGTTACAGCCCTTTGAATTTTCTTTCGAAATTGATTTCTAGTCTATAACTTTTGATTGAGAAGTCTGATCGAAAAAAGTACGAATTGTTTTGGATTCTACGCACCAAAATTAATAAGAAAAAGTGTTTTCCCGAGAAATTTTGGTGCAGTCGATTTTTGGCAAAAAAGGAAGGTTATACACTGCCTTTTTTTGAGCCCCGAAAAAAAAATTGTCTCAGATCGACCCGGAAAAAAAATTTTTCTTATAGAATGTGGCCTGTAGAATCCATAATTTCAAACAGTTCCAAGATTGGGCTACTAGTTCAAAAGTTACAGCCCTTTGAATTTTCTTTCGAAATTGGTTTCTAGTCTATAACTTTTGATTGAGAAGTCTGATCGAAAAAGTACGAATTGTTTTGGATTCTACGCACCAAAATTAATAAGAAAAAGTGTTGTCCCGAGAAATTTTGGTGCAGTCGATTTTTGACAAAAAAGGAAGGTTATACACTGCCTTTTTTTGAGGTTCGGAAAAAAAATTGTCCCAGATCGACCCAGAAAAAAATTTTTCTTATAGAATGGGGCCTGTAGAATCCATAATTTCAAACAGTTCCAAGATTGCGGTACTAGTTCAAAAGTTACAGCCCTTTGAATTTTCTTTCGCAATTGGTTTCTAGTCTATAACTTTTTTTTGAGAAGTCTGATCGAAAAAGTACGAAGTGTTTTGGATTCTACGCACCAAAATTAATAAGAAAAAGTGTGACAAAAAAGGAAGGTTATACACTGCCTTTTTTTGAGGTTCGGAAAAAAGTTGTCCCAGATCGACCCGGAAAAAAAATTTTCTTATAGAATGGATCGAAATGGAAATTGATCGAAAAAGTACGAATTGTTTTGGATTCTACGCACCAAAATTAATAAGAAAAAGTGTTTTCCCGAGAAATTTTGGTGCAGTCGATTTTTGACAAAAAAGGAAGGTTATACACTGCCTTTTTTTGAGACTAGGAAAAACCAGGTGTCAAATTCTTGACAGAATAGCTTCCTAGCTGAAACCAAAAATTGCCAACATATGTTTTTTTACGCATGCATTTTGTTTGCTTTTATTAGAGGGACGTACCATCCAAATTTCGTTAAAATTGCTCCATAAATAAGAAAGTTGGATGTTGCACATGCGCAACACTATTTTTTGCGCATGCATTTTGTTAGCTTTTATTAAAAGGACCTACCATCTAAATTTCGTTAAAATTGTTCCATAAATAAGAAAGTTGCATTTCTGCACATGCGCAACACGATTTTTGCGCATGCATTTTGTTTGCTTTTATTAGAGGGACCTACCATCCAATTTTCGTTAAAATTGCTCCATGAATAACAAAGTTGGATGTTGCACATGCGCAACTCGATTTTTTGCGCATGCATTTTGTTTTCTTTTATTAGGAGAACCTACCATCCAAATTTCGTTTTAATTGTTCTATAAACAAGAAAATTGCATTTCTGCGCATGCGCAACACGATTTTTGCGCATGAATTTTGTTTGCTTTTATTAAAGGGACTTACCATAGAAATTTCGTTTAAATTGCTTCAGAAACAAGATCGTTGCGTTTTGCACATTATGCAACACAATTTTTTGACTTTGACAATTTTTTTCTCCGTTTTTTGATAATATAACCCGGCCCAATTTTTTGTAGGTTGTACACAGGAAAATAAGGTCTTCCAAATAATAGAATAAAAATTTTAGGTTGCTATTTGAAAAAAAAAGTTCGATGCCGTTACGGCGCTCCAAATTTTTTTTTCAAAAATCCGGCCCGTTATTTTTCTGTTCGGTATGCCTAAAACATATATACAAAATTTCAACAAAATCCGTCGAGCCGTTTTCTCAGAAAATTGCCAACAAACGTACGTACGTACGTACATACGTACGTACGTACGTACGTACATACAGACGGAAAAAAATTTTATTCTTTAAAAGTTGCTTAAAATGGTCTAAAACGTCGACATTTGATGAAATTTTGAAATGTTCAAAAAACGGCTATCGCAATAGCTACCTAGCACATGCTAGGAAGCTAAAAATTGTCTCAGATCGACCCGGAAAAAAAATTTTCTTATAGAATGAGGCCTGTAGAATCCATAATTTCAAATAGTTCCAAGATTGATTTACTAGTTCAAAAGTTACAGCCCTTTGAATTTTGCTTTCGAAATTGGTTTCTAGTCTATAACTTTTGATTGAGAAGTCTGATCGAAAAAGTACGAATTGTTTTGGATTCTATTGACGTTCCGATGTGACCACACGTTTAATGCTTCAGAAATAGATAAGGTACTCACCAATAATCCTATAGGACTCGAAGTACCTAATCTCCCATCGAAACAACCCAGTAGAAGCCGAAGAAAGCTGTAGAAGCAGTTCGAGTGAATTTGATACCAGAATTAATAATAATATATTTATCATGGTAATGTGTGGAGCACTTACATTGGTCATTGTAAAAAAAGATATATAAGACATTACTAATACAAAAACATACATATTACCACAAACAGTTCGAGCCAACATATAACACAATACATATTAAAAAGTGTGCAAGAGTGAATTCAGAGCTGAAAGTGTTCTTTACTGCCGATCGTTGTAAATTCGTCGAGGGAGTAGAAAGCCTTTTTGAGTAAAAAAGACTTTAGTACCTCTTTGAATCTTCGCATTGGGAGTTTCCTGACGGCTTCCGGAATGCAGTTGTACAGGTGCTGAGACTGCCAGACAGCACCGTTTTGGGTTGTTCGCAGACGACAGAAGTGGGTGTAGAATTGGCGGTTCAAGTTGCTGAACTTTACCTGCAACATAACAATAATTAGGTCATTGCATTGTAAATAAGAAAGGAATCGCACAAAATTCCTCTAGGAACGGTTTAAAGGACATGTTGGACAGGGATAGATAAACTCGTGAATACTGTTCTGGATTAAAGAAAAAAGGAGTAACTTTCTTGGGGTTGAAGAAAGATAAGTTCATAAATATTTGCAGATTGTTACCTAAAAATTAAAGCAATGGTAACTCATTTACCTAATAACTTGACGATTTGTTACAATGGTACCACTTGTATGTAAGCAGTTCCAAAACAAATGCAACCACAGCACAACAGCAACCACCACCAAAAATTATAAAAAACACGTACAGGTGCTCTAATTTCAATGCTTTAACTGGAACATAATGAACCGGTTCATGCAGAGATGCCTTTATATTTTGCTGGCTGATCTGGTATATTCCCGATTCTTTCAATTGTGCAAGAATTGCGTTCAGTGTCCTCATGAAGTAATGGCCCTTTCTCATTACGAACGAGTTTTCAATTACGTTCAGCACAGAGGTATCTTCTATAACGTCAATCGTTATATTATTGTACATCCATCGCAGGAAATACAAATCGACATCTGCGATTATTGCGGCGCACTCACGAAATATTAACGCGCGTTCGTGAGGATAAGGCCTTACGTCCATGGGAAAATAGCGCATTTTCCGCTTAATCTTCATGTAGGTATCGTTCGCGAGGATTTCGTTTAGGAAAAATGTGCGGTAAGTGTCTGGTGCACAAATCTGGAGATCAGAATCCGCCAATTCTTCCACGGTTTGCACGGACGTCGAGTATTTTTCTACGGTCAATAATTTAAAGAGGTTGGACGTAAATGCAGTTTGAATATGTATGCAATAAAATAAAATGGATAGGAGGAAGCATTTAAACATACGTTTCTTTGGCAGCTTGATCACACCGACACCCAACCAGAGAGCTGCGACATTTGAAACGCTTCGAAAAGTTTCTTTATTTTATGAGTGCGATCTACACTTAACAGATACAACCACCACACAATCATTTTCAGTGCAATAAAAATAAGGACGAGCAGCCATGTTTCCGGTTTAAAAATAAATCCCAGCATCTGAATCAGCGGTATTTTTTGAGGAGGAGGTGCCACAAAAAACATTTTACTGGAGATAAGCGTCGAACTTTCATCAAAATGTTGCCAGTGATTTTCTGATTGTCGAGTGATGGCATACAACACCAAGTCGTATCTTTTTGATATCGTGAAAATATCACCGTCAATTAGTTCGATACCTAGCGAAAGCTGCTCATGAAGAGTTTTAAGGATAAGAATTATGGAATGGCAACGGGTTGGTATGCAGACCTTTTTGGCTTGCACAAGCAATTTAATATTTGGATTGACAAAGTAAACTGGGCAACCGTGAAAACTTCGTAAATCTTTTCCGAAAGTCACACTTAGCTCCTCGCTACATACTTCAGATTGGAAGAATTCTGCAGTCTTTCCACATTTGTTACCGTAGTGAGGATTACAAGTGTAAAATACAACCTGCTCGGTTTTATAGATGGCAACAACCGCATTCAAAATGTTGTACCTCCACAAGTTCATAAACACTTCTGTTAGATTACTGGGAGGTAGTGAAATCACAAATTTTCCTGTAGGCGAAACGCTTGGATCCCAAATGGCGCTCGAATTCAGGCGCTCTAACAATTCCGACAGAGATTTCGCGCTCTCCGCCTGTATTACCCAATTTTTCGCGTAATAGTTACCCGTTAGGTGTACTTTTTTAAATGGATCAATCGCTATCAGAGCATTGTGAAGCAGGTGGGAGGTATAGTGGTCAAAATTGTCCGAAACCGTATACACAATTTCGTCGTTCGCAAAAATGTGCCGCGCCAATCGCGAAATGCAAGTTAGAGTCGAGGAATTATTTGCGCCTTTTAACAACTGTTCGCTAGGCGAAAACAACCACGCACTTAGTACGAAACACAATTTTATGAAAAACATTTTCGTTCTTGTTTACGTGCACTTGATGTGTGGGCGTCCCGATCGAATTTAACAAGCGTACTGAATAAACTCACATCGATATTGTTTATAAAAACGTACCCCAAGCCCAAGTTTTTCACACAACTGACATTACAGCAGGAAAGACCAAATGCAAATTATTATAGACTAGTGTGTCTATTAAATGAATTAATATTTGCAATTATTTTCTTTACGTTACAGATTATTCTATTCTACCGATCCAATGCATTTAATTGTTTTTCTTACCTAGATTGTGGACATTTTTGACCCAAGTGGGTGAGGTATTACTAAATAAGAATATTATGTTAAATGGGTTCCTTCTAGGGTTCCTTTGAGTGATTGACTTTAACAAAAATATTTAACAGCATGACGGAGACTACCCCTTTAACCGCTTTTGGTACGAATTTTCAATTTTTGTTGAACGGTTGTCATAGAGATATAAGTTAATATTCTGTAATTTTGTAAATTTGTAATTTGCCAATCGTCAAACCAGGGTAATTTGTTTCTGACTGCACCGTCGAAATTAAGAAGCGTGCGTCAACATGCAACTGTGGGGCATTTTTAAAAAGTACATTGAGGGATTTAAGATACTCAAAATGCGTGCTGAAATTGTCACCAACCAAACCATACTTTCCGAAATTGTGGTGCAAGACGGAATTTCTTTTGTTACAAGTGCGGCCAACCTAACGTAACAGTACGGGACTGCTCGTGCTCAAAAAACTAGACGTCAATCCTTATAATTCTAAGCCCAAATCATTAATTGGTGATAGCTGGCACTTGTGGTTAAATACTGTCGCTGTTTTATAAATCAAATTCATTCAATCAGATCAGTACAGGGTGGCCATTTGAAAACGAAGCGTGCGGACCTCAAAACATCCACCAAAAAATTCTCGGACCCGTCAATATTTTATTCAAGGGGGAACCTTTTTTTTTGCTAGTTTCGCCCCCCCCCCTGAGAGCAAAGCCGTAGCGGGAGTGACAAGCGCCCCCAAAATTTTAAATCGAATGGGTGGTCGAGTGATACCTTATTTTGAAGGTAGTTTTATGTGGATTATAAGTTAAATTTTAAATCGTTACTAATTTGCCTAGCCGATACAGGGGCTAATAAAAGTTACAAAAACGTGTCAACATTTTCTTATAAAAAAAATTCTTGTAAATGAATTAGTTAAATAACAAAAATAAATATAACAATAAATACAAAAAAATATTTTAATTTTAATTTTAATTTTAATTTGATCCCTCTCTTGTTTTGGGCCCTCAACAGGCATGCGCCCAATTACAGAGTGACCCGCATAATGCTATTTAGAGGTGCCTCTGCAGAAGGTCTTAAGTTGGTCTATACTACTCCGGTATTTACCTTACGAATTAGGAAAACTGCAGGAAAACCTAATTCGGAGTAGCCGGTAGAATGCTCGGAACTGGTCTAAGGTAATTTTCATCTCCGCCACAGATGAAAAATTCACCTCAACCCAGGTTCGAACACCCGACCTCCGGATTTATAACCCAATGCTCTACCACTGAGCCATAAATCCGAAAATGTTGTTCTACATTCTGAACCGTACTTTTTGTTGTTGGTTTTTTCCCTTTTAATACTCGTTACTATAGCAGCATTTTGAAGTAATTATCAATTACTGTTGTCAGATCATAGTAGTGACGCATAACGCTTTAAAGTTATTTAGTTGCAAAATTGATTGAACAGTGATAATGGTTTATTCACTACTTGCTGAAAGAGTTGATAATTTCTCTTTTTTTTGCGAACAATGAAAATGCTAATAGAACTACCCAGCTCTTTAATCTACAACACCAGAATCGACAGGTCCATCGTAAGTACATTTTGGAATTGGTTCAAAAATTTAGAGAAACTGGGTCTGTGGCTAATAAAAAACGCCAAAAAGGTTTGTTAACACGTAACAATATAAAATTCCCCGTACTTCCCAGTACTTCCTTGTACTTCCTCCAAACTTCCCTTGTACTTTCCCGAAATTCTACTGTAAGTAGACACTGATATAGACTTTAGATTTGCTTCTTGAGTGTTATACGTAATAACGCTTATAACGTGTCCACAAAAATGCATTACATGCCAAATGCGAATGGATGTGAAATGCATACTATACATGAAATGAAAAATTAGAAATTAAAAACTTCAGTGTAAGATACAAAGACAGACTGACCGTTCACCCCAACGATTCTGTGCACCAGCTTATGGACAATAATGATGAACCCAGAAGACTTAAACGTTTCAAACCATCTGACTTACCTACAAGATTTTAACATAAACTGTAAACTGCTTTTGTCAAATACTATACCTACCTATATTATTTTCATAGCATACATCACATATTAAAAATGTAAGGGGAGACTTCGCTGGAATTCTGCCCCACATGTCATTTTGTAATAATTAATTCAATCCTATAAAATACTTATTGCTAAATAAGCTATGGCAGTTTGTATAATTAAAGGAGAATAAAAAAAAAATTAATCATTATTTATTTTCACACTTACCTATTTAATATTTACCTTTGTATTTACATGAGGTTTGAAAGAATTTTTAATATGAAAGAAATTAAGACATAAATAATTGTCCTGCCAGCATTTATTGCAAAATTTTATAATAAAAACATATGTACGGAACAATAATAATATTTATAGATGGATACTTAACAATACTAATTTATCGGTAATCACGCAAACCGTTACCTAAAAGTATTCAGACTCCCATTAATAATTGAAATCTGAAAATGTGATCTATCGAAAGAAAATATTATCATCATTGTGTCACTTCCAGTTTTAACAGCTTTTAAATAGAACACCCTATATTTTATTTCCGTCATCTACATGAAGATCTACGTCGTTTGATACCACATTTCCCTATACCCAGCATCAAAGGTTTTCAAGCTATTCAAGATTTTTCAAAATTTCTGTTTAAATAATTATTAGGTTAGGGATTGATTTTATTGATATTTTATGTGATTATGTAACAGTACATTATATACCAAGGTAGAGAAGTCTAGTATTATTGCCTAAGCACGAAGATTACACCCTGAGGCGCTTGCGCCGAGGGATGTAAGGTGCGTAATAGACTTCTCTATCGTGGTGTCTTAAATTGAGTAGGATAACATGGGCTATCTTTGTTATTATTATACTTACAAATTCGGTTAAATTGGCAAAGTTTACGTGTAGTCTTTGATGTTGATGCATATTCCGATGCGATATTTTGAAAAAAATAAATTCGTTTCGTAGTAGATAATTGGAAAAATGCGAAAATCGTTTCAAATAAAAGTTGCAAGATTCGATCGGATAAATTCAACGGATATTCAATAGAATTTTTTTTTCAAAATGGCGGTTTTAGAGATATTAACATCAACTTCCTTGTTTTGAATGGACGCCATATTGGATTTTTAAGTCACTCCATAGAGAAAAAATTACAAAACCAGTGATACTAAACATTATTTCATTTGGGAATCAACCTTGCATTTTTGCCTCGAAATTTACAATGTATTTCTTATGGCAATAATTCCATGGCCGATTGTGATTGAAACCAAATTCGTTCGTTAGTTGTCTCGCTAGCTGGTTTTGTATTTTTGTCTCTATCGAGTGACGTAAAGGTCAAATATGGCGTCCATTTAAAATAAGGAAGTTGATGTCAATATCTGGAAATCCGGTATTTTGAAATCTTTTTCTACACTCATTGAATTTATCCCATCGAATCTTATTTCAAACTTTTTTCGATAGCTCTGTGTGTTACTAAAATATTTGAATTTTTTAAAAATGGCGATTTTTCATTTTTTATCAATTACCTACGAAACCATTTATTTTTTCAAAATCTCGCATCGGAATCGGAATATCCATTAGCATCAAAAACTATACAACTGTTCCAATTTAACCAAATCTGTAAGTATAATAATAACAAAGATGGCCATGTAAGGTATCTACTCAATTTAAGACATCCTGTATACTACTTCTTCCACTACTAGTAACGGGCGATCAAAAATGAGTTACTATCGAATCGCCTTTGGAAATTCAAGTTAAGTACGATTTACCATGTAAACAAAAATTCCAAAGGCGACTCGACAGCAACTCATTTTTGATCGCATAGTACTTGACGAGGTACTTGAAGTCCTCTAAATTAACAGATCTATATTGTAGACTGGTTCACTTTTTGAAGATTCTCTGTCCTAGGGGCATTTGAGACAACATTTGGCCAAATAGGCTTTTTATACTAATTGGTACCTGCTGAACACGAATATCGATGTTGGCACCTCGAAATCTGAACAGGAAGTCCAGAATTCAAGATGGCGGCCAATTTCCGATCATGTTGATATTTTCACTCATGCGACCGATTTTTTCGATCTAAAAACGGATTATAATGTTATTCCTGACGGAGGTACGGCACGATAATAATCGTGACCAAATGTTTAAACAATGATTTCATAGTTTTTCTAACCTGACAGTGCGTAAACGTGGAAACCTTTTTTTCATAGTACTATAGCTACTGTTTAAATTTCTTCACATCGTATAATTATTAAATTATTTCTGTTTTGGCAAGCATTTTAGTTCCTGTGCGTCGTGTGATAGATATCCGCAATGTTTTCCCTTATCTCACATTTGGAAGAACTTCTTTTCATTAGAGGAAAACAAAAGAAATCTGATCGAGTTCTTGTCGCATCATCTTGAAGAGGCCTCATTTGACGGCGTACTGGTGATTGCTGGAGGCTTCAATGATGAAAGAAACGTTTTCTGTAACCGTCAGACGATTTTTAAATGACAATTCAACTCATGTATAAAAAATCGCATAAGCCGCAGTGAAATTGTCACTTTGACAGCGGCAAAAGTTACCTGCAACTTTTCCAGCGACAAATGCACTAGTGGTTTTTTCACTTATTCATTTTCGAACCAATTATCGCATTATCCTTTCCCATATGACTAGTTTGACGTCTGTCAGTAATTGATTAGTTATGCGAATTTCTTGTTCGTTAAATTGTCCTGCCGAATTACACTCGAGGTTTGTATTTAAACCGAGTAAATTTGTGTTGTTGCAATTCAAATCTGTTGCCTTTTAGCAATTGAACTCGAAAAACTGTCAACCTAAAAATGCTCCACCTGCGGTGTCGCATTTTTATTAGTTGACAGTTTTTCTCGTCTAATTGCTAGGCAACAGATTTTCATTACCTAAACAACCCAAATTTACTCGGTAAAATACAAACCTCTTGTGCAATTATAAGTGAAAAAAATGAAGGGAGTTCAACTATACTGCGGTGTTTCGGAAGATTCTTATTTTGCTAGGTATTAATTACCGTTCCTCAGGATATATTATTATTTTAAAGTATGAAAGCCATTGTTTTAAAGTATTTAAACAATGATGAAAGCATATAGAAAAGTGAATAGAAACTTATTAACACCTTCGTTATTCTCATGGTGTTAGGTCAATCGTCTTCTAGAGAATTAGGTAGTACAAATCAATTGAGCCTTGCAACATTTACAAAGTTTTGACGAGCAATTCTATTTACAACCACAAAGGACGATATCTAGAGCAGCCTTCGGAATTAATCTAACGTTGGGAGAATGGGAATGTAGCTATTTTCAATTCTTTCCCCCAGGAAATCAAGGATAGATAAGGTAGATCATAATTTACAAGATAAAAAAAGGTCATCTTGAGATTTACACCTGATATGCCATAATGATGGAAATCAATGAAATGCTAGAGAAGATTAGATGGAATCCCAAGAGAATGGAGTTCAGAATTGTTAGATCTAAAGCTTCGCAGCTCCTGAAACCTCGAAGTTAGGAAGAAGGAACAAGAATGTATCTAAGTATAGCGTTTTTCTAGTATCCGCTTCCTTGTGAAAAACTTCTAAGGAGGAAATCTGTGTCGTCTGACGGTTACAGAAAACCGAGCAGAAAACTTACGCGATGTGAAGAAATTTAAACAGTACTTAGCCATAGTACTATGAAAAAAGGGAATCCACTTTTACGCACTTTGACATTTTTACATTTGGCAAGTTCACTGGCGGAAAGTACTGTCGGCCAGTAAACTTGCCACGTGTAAATGCGCGAAAAGTGCCCGTTAAATAGAAATAGGGTAATAAGTTTACTGGCAGAAAGTACTTTCCGCCAGTAAACTTGCCAAATGTAAATTAGGCTTTACAAAAACTATGAAATCATTGTTTACTATTATTATCGTGCCATACCTCCGTCAAGAATAAGATCATAAAATCCGTTTTTAGATCGAAAAAATCGGTCGCATGAGTGAAAAGATCAACATTTTCGGAAATTGGCCGCCATCTTGAATTCTGAACTTCCTGTTCAGATTTCGAGGTGCCAACATCGATATTCGTGTTCAGCAGGTCCAAATCAGTAAAAAAACGCCTATTTGGCCAAATGTTGTCTGAAATGCCCCTAGAACCTGTTAAAACGCTATTTTTTATAAAAGTGAACAGAATTTTTGGTTTATTAATTTAATATGTCAATTACGTGGGTAGAAGTAACAGTCAAGGAGGCCGTATTTTCTTCTGAGTGCTATTGAGATATTTTCAAAGAGTAGTTTCGTTCGAATTTTTTCGAAATGTGATAGTTGTACCACAGATTTAAATATAGTATATTTAAATCTGTGGTTGTACCTATGTAATTTCTCTTGAAATGGCGGATGGTGGCAATTATTCATTTTAGAGAACTTATCTGAACGTTTATTGAGCGAAATTTCAGGTTGTGATTTCTAAAATTGACAGCGTGACAGTTCTCATTATTGACTACTGGTTAATAATGACCACATTATTAACTATTTTGAACAACTGGCGAGAAAGCCTGCTTTACAAGTGGAAAAAAGGTTAATAATTATGTTATCAGACGCTAGTAGTGAAACAACAAGTTTTGATTTTAGGTATCTATATAGATAATCACAATCATAGGTGTTGACTTTTTTGGAACGAGGCGAGATTTATGCACTCGGAAATAACTACTTTATTACTTTTTAAGTGTTTACCAGATTTTACCTCTTCGGTCACTTTCTGTCACATTACGCATCATATGAAAAAATGAGTACTTCCTCGTTACTTCCCCGTACTTCCCTGGACTTCCAGTACTTCCCCGAACTTCCCCGTACTTCCCTGTACTTATCTGTACTTCCTCATAACTTCCTCCATTCTGTACAATTACTTCCCCTGGTATCGATATATCGATAACCATCGATATTTCGATAATTATCGGCATATCGATAAGTAAAATATATCGATCGGTAAGTACCCGATACTTATCGATAGGTGAAAACAGTTATCGCCCATCCCTAGTTGTGGCGGTCTTCAAAACTGAAAGATCGGATTTCTAGTTTCTAATAATTGCGATGATTGAGATGTATTCGATTTTCATTGACAGCCTCTAAAACGAATAATCGAATATTAAAGTTCCTAATTTAATTTCGTCGTCGCGTCTTGATCAAGTTAAAATTGGCGCGCCGTTAACTGACAGGAGGGGAATTCTATTGAATCGCGTAGTCCCGAACAGCTGATTTTACACAAACACACGTTTTTTCTTCCGATTGAGGAAAAATTGGAAGTAAACACAAAGAAACGGCGAGTGCTTTGGAATTTTTTTTTTTTTTTTTTTTTGTTATAGTAAAACCTTGACATGTTTTCGAGTTTGTATTCTTGGAAACGTCTGTCAGGTGTCGGTAGTCATTTGAGTGGGATAATTAAACGACAGCTGCTGCCGGCGAACGTAGTACAAAAAGCGGGATATAGAAGGAGAAGAGTTCCGTTATATCGTGCCTTCTCCTCCTCTTCCTCCCGCGCCACCATCGCCGAACGAAATTACGGTATCCGCATAGGCAGCGCGTTTGCGGCGTTTCAATCGGTTGCTGTGTCAGTGGGACGACGACGTCTACAACTTGGCGGCGGCGACGGCGTAAACGTGAAAGGTTTTACAGTTAGTTTTAGTGGTTCGTCGAGTGCTAAAAAGACAAAGATCGAAGAAATAATGCCGGAGGTAGTACCGTACCAGCGTCTACCAACGTCGGTGTTGCCTAAACACTATCAGCTCACATTGACACCCGATTTTACGACGTTCACTTTCAAAGGAGAGGTCTCGGTCGAAATTCAGGTAGGCATTTCTAACATATGCTTTTTTTACGCCTTTCACGTTTGCGACAATCACTCCCCCATTTTCGTTAACGACTCACTTCCAACGCGACCAATTCATTGAAAGGGAAGCACAAATTTATCACTTAAACGCTTGTGTGGGACACAAACAAATTATTATATTTTAAGCTCTACAACAAATTTATTATGCCCACAACGCGTTGCATAAGAATCGTACTTTCTCTACGCTCTGCCGGGAAAGTTCAGTTCACGCGGAAACAGCTCGCCCGCTTATCTTTTTTAACAGCGATAAAAGAGCACCAAAATAGTTTGGATTTTTCGTTCAAGGACACAATAAAATATTATTTTACTGCCGATGACAAATTATGGATTTTTTCGCCCGACAGTGGCGTGCCGGATTGGTTTGGCGAGGGATTGTTTTGAATCGATATTGATGCGCGCGCGAGTCTTTCGGCGCATTTGCAAAAGAAAAAAAGTCGATCTGTCCGTCTGTTCGGCGAACTATTTTAGATCTTCATTTTCAAAACTGCCAACAGACACTCGCAGCGAAAAAGCTGTACTGGGAAATCACTTTAGCCCCCCCTCCCTCCCCAAATTATTTGGGCCTAACCCTGCGTACAAAAATGTTAGATATTTACCTATTGAAAAAAACATGAATACTAACTTCCTATTATTTCCATAAATTTTTGTCTACACACAGGTAAATAGAAACAAAACGAAACGACAATAGTTTAACATAATATATATTATTATGCATTATCAATTTTATTTATTAAATGTCTTTTAGGAAAGTTATTCAGTACAACCAGTTGCTAATAAAATTATACATGGTGTCCATTTTTCGAGTGCCACTGTGGGGATCTCACTTATCTTAAGAGATAGAAAGTTGGTTAAATGGGGGCAAAGTTGCCAATTTTCGTGCTGAATAAGAATCTGAAAAGACATTTCAAATATCTTCAATAGTTTTGAAGATATCTCAAAAAAACAAAAATTTCTGATTTTCGTTTTTATTTTTTTTATGATAAACGAATCGTAGTAGACATTTCTAATTAACACATTATTCGGACACCTTTTAATGGAGATTTCAAATATGGCATCCTGTTTTTAATAACTCTCCAGATGACGGAGAAACACGTGGCAACTTCAGTTTTTCTTATGGGCGCCATTTTGAATTTTCACAAATTTGGGATTACGTCTTTTTTTCTCTTTACAACGATATATCACACATGGTGATTCAGTATCACATTTTTCCTAAAAATACAATTTTTAATTTTTTGAGAAGAGTGCTTTGGAAAAACAAAACGTTCTTTTGTTGTGAACATTTAGGTTTATGTTAGTTGTATGCGAAAATGCCTTTTTCAAGTGCAGATCAAAGAGATATGATTCAAATTTACTATACACTTCTCTTCTCATCAAACTGCCCACATGACTGCTGCAACATACTTGCAGCGTTATTCAGAGCGGCAACAATCTAGTTTGAGGTATTTTTCTTTGCTGCATAAAAACTTGGGCGAATATGGTTCTTTTAAAAGATGTAGACAGCAATATGGTGATAGACCCAATGAATATGAGCAGGCAATTTTGCAAGCGGTTGAGATGAAAATCGAATTTCTACTTCTCTGACAACGCTGTAACCAGACAAATGGATCAAATTGTCAAACTTTTGTTGACAACAAAAGAACGTTTTGTTTTTCCAAAGCACTCTTCTCAAAAAATTAAAAATTGTATTTTTAGGAAAAATGTGATACTGAACCAGTATGCGTGATATATCGTTGTAAAGAGAAAAAAAGACGTAATCCCAAAATGTCAAAATTCAATATGGCGCCCATAAGAAAAACTAAAGTTGTCACGTGTTTCTCCGTCATCTTGAACGTAATTAAAAACAGGATGCCATATTTGAAATCTCCATTAAAAAGTGTCCGAATAATGTGCTAATTAGAGATGTTTACTACGACTAGTTTATCATAAAAAAATTAAAAACGAGATTTTCGTTTTTTTGTCATATCTTCAAAAGTATTGAAGATATTTCAAATTTCTTTTCAGATTCTTATTCAGCACGGAAATTTGCAACTTTGCCCCCATTTAACCAACTTTCTATCTCTTAAGATAAGTGAGATCCCCATAGTGGCACTCGAAAAATGGACACCGTGTATACCTACTACTAAGAGTTTTTTTCTCGTTTTTTTTTTAATATAAACAAATTATGCCCTTCGTTTTCTTACTGCCCGGGCAATGGACAATACAAACAATAAATGGAATTGACCGGCCTATTAGTAGTACTTTTTTTATTGTTCTGATTTCTTTTGCAGGTACCCAAATATTTTTGATTATTGCTTAATAAATTAAATTTACATGTTTTTCATAATGATTCGTCTATTATGAGTGCTGTAATTGTTGTGGTCCATCCGATGTTTATGTTTCCTTGTTTTATTTTTTCAGAGTTTAGTTAATTGTAATTTGTATGTGTTGAGTTGGGTAGATTTATTTTTCGTATTTTGTAAAGGAACCATAATTTCCAGAGGGGGCCCAACCTTGCCCTGCTACGGACCTGCTTAAGTCACGTTTGTTGTTAGCTTATTAAATTTTCACTTGGAATCTCGCTTGATTTTAAACATTGAACGCGAAGAGTGTACAACAAATAGTTGAAAGCAGAGATCACAAAGACGCACTTACCTACTAAGTCAGACAGTACGTCAAAAATATTGGGAATTTTATGGGATTCGGATCAAGATTGCCTACAGTAGGTTGCAGATATAAAATATAACTCAAAGGTGACCAAGCGAGTTATCTTATCCGGCTCGAAGGACCATGTTGAACTCAAGCGTTTTTGAGTAATGTTATGTCAGTTTGAAAATTAAAATAAAATACTTAAAAATGCACTGTGAAAATTTGATATTTGGGTACATACATATGTACTTACTTTGAAAATGTAAACAATTCCAATTGCAATACTAATACTAAAAATTGTATTATTAAATGTCCTTTCTGATTCTGCAAAATTCGTATGAAAATACCGTTCGACAGTTTTGTTTTTAGATGAAGAGCGTAATCGCCAAGTTTCATGAAGTTCTAACGATTTTATGGTCGGACGAAAATGTCTCGAATTTTCATAAAACGAATTTTAAATTCGTTATTTTCATGTTGATAGCCCCAAATATCAAATTTTAAAAATTTTGAAAAAAATTTTTTAGCGCCTCTGTTTAGGGTGCAATATCTTGGGGAGGAATTTTGGAAATAATGAATCAAAACTCAACGTTTTTAAAATTAAAAAAAAAATGTTCCAACACAATACGTGAGTAGTACGACAATGAAAAAAATTGTTAGGTTTCCAATTATTTTTGAGTTTTCTGTACGCCCTTTTTTTGCAAAAATTTTCTCAAAATTCTTACCCCAAGATGGCGTATTATTGAAGGAGGTGGGAGGAGGAATTCTGATTTTGACGCAGTTTGGTATTTTTGAACATGAAAATAAAGAATCGGAATTTTTGAAAATTAAACAAAGGGTCGACTGCGGTACTTAGCACGACAACGAAAAAATATTAGATTTTTGGAACGTGTGTTCACCCCCTCCCCCATTTTCAAAATGTTTACTTGGCACCACTAAAGGCATGCGTGCGCCAAATCTGAGACCAATATTGGTTATCGCATGTAAAAGTTATGCACGTCTTACTTTCAAAAACAGCATCTCGGGAAATAATTCATGGGGGGCCTTCCCCTTCAGACAGCGAAATTTGATGGCCGCCTGGCACACCTTCAAGCTCCACCTATTGCAAAAAATTCCAGGACTTTAGGACCATTCCCCTAAAAGTAGTTCATTACGGCAAAAGTGGGTCCGGACAGAGGGACGGACAGACAATAGTAGATTTTTTTAATTTTTAAACAAATGCACCAAAAAGGCGCGATAAATAATTTCAATGTCTTGAAAAGTTCTAGGCTAAGGTAGGTATATTTAGTCAAATCATTTTTTTTACGTTCACTGTACCGTGTGTCCCATTTTGGTTGAGACTACCGTGTATCTCAGCTGTTTTTAAAGATAGAAACTTACGGTTTTCGTGACCCTGTGCCACTTTTTTGTGAAACTTAAAATACCACAAACAATCAATCTAACTCCTTTGGTTTCGGAGATTTCACAAAAAAGTGGCACAAGGTCTCGAAATCCGTAAGTCTCTATCTTTAAAAACAACTGAGCACTTCAGTCTCAACTAAAATAGGACACACGGTACAATGTTGTGGTGGTTTGACTCACTCTGTATGCACAGGGTGGTTCAAATTTCGACTCACTATTGGTGTCTCCGTGAAAGATGCAGTGTCAAATGGGGACAAAGTTGACCCTTTTTGTTTTTTGTGACCAAAAAAACACAATTGACATTTTTGTAAAATCTTTAAAAATAACCGAAAAACGGTCGAAAATCTATGGACCCTTTATTTCGGAGAATCTGAATTATCAGAATTTTCATAACTTTCTTATTTGTTATGGACGCCATATTGGATTTTTACGGAATGATGTAGACAAATTCATTTGACTCCAACGCCATCATAGCCATATTGATTCAACAAGATCTAGTTACCCATAAATATTCTGTTGAAACAAATGCATTTTTATGACGGGATGAAAGTGTAAATAAATTTCGGAAACATCCTGTACATTTGATTTTAAAATTTTTCTTGTAAATTTATGTCAAAGTATGACGTCATTATTGTACGTTTTTTGTCCTCTATCTCATTTCGTAAAAATCCAATAGGGCGCCCATGCGAAGTAAAAAAGAATGGAGCGTTGGTAGGTAACAGATTCAGATTTTCCGAAAAAAAGTACCCATAGAAGGTACTAACGGGAACCGTCTATTTCCGGCCGTTTAAGCTGGGGGAAATAAAAACGAAATTTGACATTTTCAGTTTTTCGGTGATATCTCAGAGATTGTCAAAGATTTTTCAAAAATTTCCACAAAAGGAGGCAGCCCACACTGTTTCTCTCGCCGTTACGGAGATCCCAATGGTGAGGCAGGAATTTATCGCTCCGCATTTTCGTGGGGACTTTTTCAGGGCCAAAACGGTAAGTATAAAGTTCCGTTATTAACGAGCGTCATGATTTTGCACCGTCTGTCTCTCCGTCCGTCTGTGTACATGATAACTCGCGAACGGTTTCGAATTCTATTCTCAGTAATACGTAGACAGTAGTCAAGGGGACTAACTGATTTGGTCAATACTCCTCATCCGGAAGTGACCCTGTCGTATCGGTTCGATTTAGTTATAAAACAATGTTTATAATAATAATAATAAACTGGTTCAAACCAATATAAATAACGAGCAGCAATGTCTACCTATTACCATTGAGTAATTAAATTCACTGGGCGCTATTACTGAAATCAGAATTGGAAAATTCGAAACCGTTCGCGAGTTATCATGCACACAGATGGACGGACGGGCGGATAAAAAGTCCAAAATCATGAACGAGCTAAGTCGCCCGTTAATAACAGACTGTTTTTTTCCGACTTCCGGTATAGCCTTGACCTTAACTTTTTCTTTTTAAATGCGACACCCTGTATATTTTCTGAAGGAACGAATTCATCTGAATCGAATGGGGCCGGAGGGGGGGTCTTCCCAGCGACTTTTCTTAGAGGTAATTTTTGAGATGAAATAAATTTTCCTTGCGAACTTCGCTTGCAAGAATCTTGATGCGGATGAATCAGATTTAGAATAAGCCTTATTTAAAACGTCGACGGTTAATTTGAATTACAGAAACTGTGTAGTGCGGACACTGTTCAAGGTGACGCTTTGTTGCATTTGTATGTCGGAATATAATTTTGATTGACGTATCCATCCTGCTTGTCATTCAGATAGGCTAACGTTTAAAAAAAAATGAATTGAAAATTAGGATCAAGACTGTAGGAGTTCACGTAACACCCTGTATAACATTTTTATAAAATGAAATTGTTTCTATATTTGGTTTTCCTTCCTAAATGACTTGCAAGTACAGTTCGAGTCGTAATTGAAACAATTTTATCTTTCTAGTGACTGATAGCGTAGCGATAAAAAGTGTATGACAGTATGACTCATCAATGCAGCGTTAATCTAATCTTGATTTGTCTAACGATATAAATTGCCGCGCCTATTAATTCTACAAATGGTAAAAAGTAAAATTTGCCCTAAATAGTTATCGTTGATCATCAGATACTAAGAATTCCAAAGTTGCAATGGAATTGTAAACAAATTAACCGCGATATCCAATTAATGCATTGCAAATATGTAAATTATTGTCGTTTCCTACTAGATTATGCATTCGCATCTCGTTAGATTTGCAGAATAGGAAAGAATAGGACATAAAAATTTTCACGACAATCAGTCTCGAGTTCTTCGCCGAAATAAATTGGGTGTATTGTTTCAGATTGTAAAAGAGACGGACAAGATCGTACTTAACGCCCTAGATTTGGCTGTGCAATCGGCAAATTTAAAAGAAGCGCACACTAAGCATGTACCTTCCAAAATATCCGTACTGCCCGAAACGGAAACCGCCGAATTTGCGTTTTCGCAACCGATTCCGCCAGGCGACTACACCTTGAACATTCAATTTACGGGGGAGGTGAACGATAAGATGAAGGGCCTCTACCGGAGCAAGTACGTTAACCAAGAGGGCGAGGACCGTTACGCCGCCGTAACGCAATTCGAATCGACGGACGCTCGCAGATGTTTCCCGTGCTGGGATGAGCCCGCGCTTAAGGCGACATTTGACATATCGCTGATAGTGCCGCCGAAGCTGGAGGCGCTGTCGAATATGCCGGTGAAGACTGTCGGGAACGTCGGCGATTTGGTCCGTTACGATTTCGAGAGGACGCCGATTATGTCCACGTATCTTGTCGCGGCGGTGGTGGGCGAATACGACTACGTGGAGGACCGTTCGGATGACGGCGTCCTGGTGAGGGTGTACACGCCGCGCGGGAAGAAGGAGCAGGGGCTGTTCGCCCTTCAAGTCGCTACCAAAGTGTTACCGTACTACAAAGAATACTTTAATATCGCTTATCCGTTGCCAAAAATTGATTTGATCGCCATTGCCGATTTTAGCGCCGGTGCTATGGAGAATTGGGGTCTCGTAACTTATCGTGAAACGTGCCTTCTAGTCGACCCCGAAAATACGTCGGCCGTACGGAAACAGTGGATCGCTTTAGTCGTAGGTCACGAACTCGCCCATCAGTGGTTCGGGAATTTGGTCACCATGGAGTGGTGGACGCACCTGTGGCTCAATGAGGGATACGCGTCCTTCGTCGAGTTCCTGTGCGTCAACCACCTTTTCCCTCAGTACGACATTTGGACGCAGTTCGTTAACGACATCTACATAAGGGCGCTCGAGTTGGACTGCTTGAAGAACTCGCATCCAATTGAAGTTCCAGTAGGCCACCCCTCGGAAATTGACGAAATCTTCGACGACATCAGGTGAGACTGGCTTCCTCTTTGCTATTTACGATTCGTTGCCGTTTCAGCTACAACAAGGGCGCGTCTGTCATCAGAATGTTGCACCACTACATCGGCGACGAAGACTTCCGTAAAGGCATGAACTTGTACTTAACCAAACACCAGTACAAAAACACCTTCACCGAAGATCTCTGGGAAGCCCTGGAGGAGGCCAGCAAAAAACCAGTGGGCGCGGTGATGTCAACGTGGACCAAACAGATGGGCTTTCCCGTCGTTAAAGTTACCTCGAAACCATCATCCGACGGAAAAGGCGCCGTCCTTTCGTTTACCCAGCAGAAATTTTGCGCCGACGGCAGTCAACCCACCGAAAGCTACATGTGGATGATTCCCATCTCCGTTTCCACATCCGCCAACCCCACAAAAGAAGTCCTTAACACCGTTCTACAAACCAAGCAAATGGAAGTATCCGTAGCCGACGTCGATCCGCAGGGCTGGATTAAGATCAATTCCGGCACGATCGGCTTCTACCGCACCCAGTACCCGCCCGAAATGCTAGAACGCCTAATTCCCGCCATTCACGACAAATCGCTACCGCCGCTCGATCGATTGGGCCTACTCGACGACTTGTTCGCGATGGTACAGGCCGGACAATCGAGCACCGTCGAAGTATTAAAATTACTACAGGCGTACGTTGATGAGACTGATTATACAGTGTGGTCGTCTGTTAGCAATATTTTGACCAAATTAGGTGTACTTTTATCGCACACGGACTGCGAGGAACAATTCAAAAAGGTAAGTTTTGCGCACCTTTCCGAAAATTTGTTTTTTGCAAAATATACAGGGTGTTCCATTATGTCGTTTTGAGCTTAACGCCCCAAGGTTATTTTATTTCAAAGGTTAACTATGTGGGCGGAAGCGGGAGGGACGGAATGTATACGTCATCGAGAATTCAGACATTGACGTTCAACGTTGTTTGTAGTCGCGCGGGTGCTTATTTTTCTTGAGTTATAGTTTATTTGTTTAAAATTTGTTGAATTTTGAAGTGCATAAGGATATTAGGTGTAGATACCTGTTTGGTGCAATATAAAGACATTTTGTTTGTGAATTTTGTGGGTTTTCATTGCCGTGATTGAAAGGTTAGTTCATTTTAGATGAGTGGCGGTAACACTAAAATTCCTCATCCTGGTGTAAATAAAATCTCGGTTTTTACGTTTCCCAAGGACCCTACCGTTCTTAAAAATTGGGTAAGAAAATGTTTCACATCCGGCAGCAAACTAAAACGTGCTGCGCCCTCATTGGTCCAAACGGCCAACCAATGAAAGCGTAGCGTCCCAGGCCGCAAACGTTTAAAAGCAGAGCCACGAACTCTACAAAGTGCAACGCAATTTCTGGTTCGACCGCACTTCAAGAAACAAAAAGCTCTCCACCTGCAGAACCAGGTCGCCTTGCCAGCTCGACCTCCTGCCACACTCCATCAGTCAGAAGACCTGCATCTGGCTCACCCCAAAGACAGAGCTCGCCGTGTGCACCTCGGTTACCATTTTGTACATACTATAAATATACATATTCCATAAAACGCAACAGCATTTTATTTGGCGTCATCCGCTAAAGAATGTTTAGAGTTTTAAATCCCAAAGGCTAGGTATTGGTACATAGGGGTGGTTCCTATTTTGTAGAACGCGGAATTTTATCCATTTCCACCTCTTAAAATTAATTTGATTACATTTTCACAAGTCCTCGTGCAATGTAAAACAGCTTACGCACCACACTCATTTTTTCAATACTTTGATTGCTTTCAAAGGTGAAAGTCGATAAACTTCCAAGATTTCCAATATAAGATCCACCACTATATACATATACCCATATAAATCCAAAAATATACTGCAAACACTAAATGTTTTATACCCCTTTTATTAGCATTGTAACCTATGAGCAATTTTAAATGTGTATTCTGGATGACGTTTTCCCGCCTTCAAAATGCAAACATTCTATTGGTTTAGAGTTACCAGACAACCTTTCTAATAAAACAACCTTATTAACGCCCTTTGTTTAAATCTAAATAAATGCTAATCGCTAAATATTTTCAGTTTGAAAAAAGTTTACTGTGCAAAGTATCGCAGCGATTAGGATGGGAAGCTCTAAAAGGGGAACAGCATTTGGATACTCTTCTGCGCGGATTGGTATTAGGCCGTCTGGCGTGGTTAGACGACGCCAAGACCGTGGAGGAGGCGAAACGTCGCTTTGAAAAACACATAGGAGGCGGACCGCATCTCCCCGCCGATCTCCGAAGCGCCTGCTACAAGGCGATCCTGCGGGCGGGAAGTAAAGATACCTACGACACCATGCTGAAGCTCTACCGCTCGGCGGACCTGCACGAGGAAAAGGACCGCATCAGTAGGGCGCTAGGAGCTACCAAAGACGAAGCTTTACTTGCCAAAGTTCTCGATTTTGCCATGTCGGTAAGCGTTTTCCAGCAAATTCTTCGGACAAACTTAATTGTGTGTCTTTGTAGCAGGAGGTGCGTTCGCAAGATACTGTGTTTGTAATAATGTCGGTCGCGATGACCAGACCGGGAAGAATACTGGCGTGGGACTTCCTCAAGAAACAATGGCAGGAGCTCATCGACCGCTACCAAGGGGGTTTCCTACTGACGCGCCTCGTCAAATTTACAACTGAAAACTTTGCAAGCGAAGAGATGGCCGTCGAAGTGGAAAACTTCTTCAACAACAACAAAGCACCTGGCGCCGAAAGAACAGTGCAGCAAGGTGTGGAAACTATAAGACTTAACGCAGCTTGGCTTGCCAGAGATGCCGACTCTATTCGAAAGTATCTCGAATCATATAATAAATAATAATAATAGGATTGTTTACTTAATTTTTTTGTTGTATAAGTGTACCTCAGTAACTTATGCCAGTGATTGTACCTTTGATTTTTTATGTATTATAATTTTCTTGTTGCAGGATCATGTTAAAGTAATTTATTGATTGATTAATAATTTAATTGGTAATAAATGTTTTGTAGTACGGGATGTCAATGGAAATAGCTTTTAAGAAATCTTTTTTCATCATTTTTGTTGATCGACTATGTATATTTAATTCTCAGTGGAATTGATCTGAAATGTTAGTAAAAAAATTGAACAAAAATTAATATTCATTTCCCTTGCTGGAAGTATACCACGTGTCCACTGAACCCAACTTTTTGGAATGTCAAACTCAAAAAAAGACAGTGTTCAAGTGTCAGAGGTTTTGATAGGGAAAAAATCTTTAATCATATTCAAACTGGAAATAATACGCATTAAAAAAATCCTTCAATTCTGACCGGAACATTTCTTTAGACAAATGGAAAGTTGAATTTTTATCATTTTTTGGGATTATACGAGTCGAGCGATAAGAATAGTTCAGTACTTTTTTGTTCCTTGGTAAATTGTCTACAAAAAGTCATCCCACACTTTTTTCCCTCAGAATGTTAGTTTCTGAGATATTGTTCCTGAAATATGCCAACCCACCTATCAAATTTTGTCTCGAAACGGGTCTCTTCAGTACTATTAAAACCGAGGGGAATACACAGGGTGTTTCGAAATTCGCGCACACGGACTGTGGTATGGTGTTATACAACGAAAACTGAATAAAAAGTTCCTCTACCAATTTTTGATCAGACCTGCATTTTTTTCGATGTGCTAGCTTGTTTGCTAGCAGACGACGGACATTTTGAACAACTGTTACGTCATAATTATAGTTTCTTTTTACTTTCTTTTGTTTTTAAAAATGTGTTCTTAAGTTTAACCAGTGGCGCAGCATAGATTTTTAAAACCGCGGTAGCTCGAAAAATAGCGGTCTAATGGAAAACTGGTATAGGAACTTTTTGTTCAGTTTTTGTCGTATAACACCATCCCATTGTCCGTGTGCGCGAATTTCGAAACACCCTGGTATTGGGAAGCGCAGGTATACGATAGTTCACAACTTGCACAAAATTTCAAAATTTGTTTTCTTATTGATCTGCTTTCGTGTCTCTGACTAGTCTATTCTCGTCTTTAGGTAGCGCTTCGCCTGGTGAACGTAAGTATTGCTAGGGTAGGAACAACTCAAATATTTTTTTTTAACTTTAATTCATATTTTAGCATGGGTATCGCATAAGAATAGGTTTTTATATGTATGTCTCTCCTACAGTAGATATCTTATGTCCCACTAAACCGTGGCTTAAGTTATGGTTCAGACCAACTACACCACAATATCGATTAAAAAAAGTTCAGACATACCCTGTTGTTTGTGGTACCTGGAAAGAACTTGAAATATCCTGGGTCAGGGGCGTCGGCATGTAGAGGCAGAGGACGAGGACGACGGCTGTCCTTACCTACAAAAATAAGACAGATATAGTAATTGAAATCAATACAGTTTTTTTTCTGAAGCAGTTTAAATTTTAGATTACACTGTTCATTTTTACAATGGCCCGTAACCTATGCAATTCCACCTGGCCAGTAAGTACCCAGTCCGCCCCTGTGTATAACCTTCCTTTTTTACCAAAAATCGACTACACCAAAATTTCTCGAGAAAACACTTTTTCTTATTAATTTGGGTGCGTAGAATCCAAATCCATTCGTACTTTTTCGATCAGACTTCTCAATCAAAAGTTATAGACTAGAAACCAATTTCGAAAAAAAATTCAAAGGGCTGTAACTTTTGAACTAGTAGCCCAATGTTGGAACTGTTTGAAATTATGGATTCTACAGGCCACATTCTATAAGAAAATTTTTTTTCCGGGTCGATCTGAGACAATTTTTTTTTCGGGCTCAAAAAAAGGCAGTGTATAACCTTCCTTTTTTACCAAAAATCGACTACACCAAAATTTCCCGGGAAAACACTTTTTCTTATTAATTTTGGTGCGTAGAATCCAAAACAATTCGTACTTTTTCGATCAGACTTCTCAATCAAAGGTTATAGACTAGAAACCAATTTCGAAAAAAAATTCAAAGGGCTGTAACTTTTGAACTAGTAGCCCAATCTTGGAACTGTTTGAAATTATGGATTCTAAAGGCCACATTCTATAAGAAAATTTTTTTTCCGGGTCGATCTGAGACAATTTTTTTTCGGGGCTCAAAAAAAGGCAGTGTATAACCAGGGGCGCACTGGCCCGTGGGGGGGGGCGGGTTGCGATTGCCACCTGGCCTGTAGATCATAATGGCCCGTTGGAAATTTATAAGTATGTGCTGTATTTAGTTTCTTGCGCTATTAATAAATTATTAACACGTTTCTCTAATTGGGGTTGATGTTAGGTTGTTACAAAATTCTGTTTTAATTGAAGTGTTTTACAATGAATTTATCATTTTTTGTCGTAGCATGAAAGTGCTGAAATACAATGATAGGCGACGTACCTGTATGTTTTGTTACTTTTAATTATCAGCTGCAATTAAAAAAAAACTGTATGGTTATTGATTTTCGAGAAAGGAGTACTTAAAAATGTTTTTGTGGTGCACCTCAGAGCTAACCCCCCCCGCCACCTTCACTACTACACTAATACTTTAATGGCCCGTAACCTATGCAATTCCACCTGGCCCGTAAGTACCCAGTCCGCCCCTGGATACAGGGATCTTTTACCCATCGAGTTAGTTTCCATTTCTCGTCGTGTATAATACAAAACTTTATTTTATAGCAGAAGTCATAGAAACCATTAGAAAACGTCTGAAAATTGTGTACCTAGGTATATATTTAATTTAGACGACCAAAATAGCAAATCCAGCAAATCCCGTCGTTTCCATGGAAACAATATTGTATTCTGTTCTGAACATTATTTTATATCGTACTCCACGGCTCATTTCCAATAAGAATGACAAATGTGATTGGAACGCAACGATGCCTACTAAGTGACTGGAACCAAAGATCAATGAGCGTTGCTGGAACTTAGTTCAGTTGTGCAGTCTCCCCACAGTTTCCATTTTGATTTCTTAAATTTCCAACCATATTTTCAAGAGGGTCTTGGTTTAAAAATCGAGTACAAAGAACTTTTCTATTCATCCCATCATCCCAGAATAAACCCTAAACCGGATCTAAAAAAGCAGCAGATCACCTTGGTGTGACTTTACGGGGTCATTGGCCCTATTGCACCGCATACGATTTTTTTTCCGCAAGGAAGGTATCAATAACGTTTTAAGCAATCTCTTCGATATTCGAAGGAGCCTCAGAATCAATAAATCGCTCACATTGATAATTAATAGGTAGGTAAGTACTTTTATTACCACCCCCACGTTGGTGGGTAAGAGAGGTAATTATTGCATTAGGGGTAAAAAACGATCCCCACCTTGTTGAGAGAAATGCACATTGTAAAAAGCACCAGGAATCCGTATCAAACAAAACCTCCCCCAAAATCGGTCCAACTCTACTCTCATTTCCGGCTGAACCAATTGGAACCAAGTTTGGAAACGGATCATGGTCATTGAACCATTCTCGAACCTTAGGTCACTATAAATGTCTCTGTTACTCTGCTAGCCGGAAATAAACGTGCTGTTCTCCCCTTGACAAAACAAGTCCGCATCTCTTTTCATGTATGGAGTGAATCTTTGAAACCTGTGATCCCCCTTTCCCTGCGTGCCTGAGCGAGATTGTTCCAGTAGACTTGGAGAACTCTGCTGGTGTGGCTCACTCGTTCAATGATAGGTACTTATTAATACACAACTATTTATAACATTCCTTATGCGTAGAATTGATTATAGTTAACCCCCCTTAAACATCTTTTTAAATATTGATTCCAACAAAAAAGTGTAGGTATACAGGGTGTTTTTTCTAAGATGGGCCATACGGCAATGTAAAGGCGTTGAGTTATTTAAAATGGGCCATAGGGAAATTTACCTACATTTGCATCAATTGTTTCAGTCAGAGCTTCCTTGCGAATCATCTACCACAGTACTGTATAAATTGTTTCTAAATCAACAAATTTATTCAAATCAGTTACTATGTGATCAATAATGAGTTGCTGTCGAGTCACCTTTGGAATTTTTGTTTACATGGAAAATCGTACTTAACTTGAACTTCCAAAGGCGACTCGACAGCAACTCATTATTGATCGCCCGTTATAAACGTATAAGATTACAAACGGTGCTCGAATTGTTTTCCACCGGCAACCTAAACAATACCCGATACTGATACCACTCAGCTACCTGTGCCCACTAACATCTCAAATCGTGTCTATTCGGACGACTGCGAACAGACTCGTTTAGGTACCCTGAAACTCATAACCTAGGCGATACCTTGACCGTATTTTATTCACAATTAGCAGTCCATATACTGTAATGGTCTCTAAGGAAAAGGATTACAATGACTATTATGTGGACAGCAATAATTTTGAATTTTAATTGAAGTAAACGTTTAGATAAATCAAAATGCGAATAAAATCTACTTGGACCGTCGTAGATAAAATTTTGAATGATACACGTTCGGTATGAACGTTATTAATGAAACTTGTAGAATGTTATCATATCCCCCTCAAAACAAAAATCTCAACAAAAAATTAACCGGTTCGAGTGTTTCTAGCAAAACTGTCACGTCAAGTGGGTAAAATTGGTATTGACGGTTTTCAGTGGGTCACCCTGTATCTATAGTGCTGAGCTTTCGAGTTTCACACACAGACGGACGAACAGAAAGTTCAAATGACCACAATTTAATCAATTGGTCCATGGACTATCGTCATTGAAAACATAACTGGTAAATTCGAAATCGTTCACGTGAGTTACATGTACAGACGGACGGCGGACAGACCGAAAGTCCAAAATCGGTAACCAGGCCGGATCGCTCGTAATAATTGGAAAAAGGGGGCTGGAATTTGGAAAGACTCGTTCATATAGAAGCTAGCAGAAAGAACAACAGCAAGGGGAATACCGAACATTTCACCTATTTAGGAGTTACATAATTTTGGCCTCCTCATTAATCAATGCTCTAAATTAAAACATAAATATTTACAGGGCTGGATTTACCACTAGGCCCACACAAAGCCCGGGCCTATAGGAGAGCATCATTTCTAAGGGATACCTAGCTCATACCTGGTAAAAAAAATTTTTAAAAAACCTTTTGTGCAGATGCCAACTACAGATGGTTGCGCGTTTTGAATGTACAGCTTGTCCCATTTTTACAGTGTAAATAAATAAGTGATTTTTTAAGAACACTGTATATTTTTAGTTCATTAGATATCATTTGTTAATCTCTAATTGCAACCCACCGTCTTTTTTGAAGTTACGAAATAAAATTTGACCATATAATGACAATCCGAGTAAAAGGCGACACTTTGATAATGAGAAATGAGATTTAGTGATACAGGGTATTCACAATAAAAACATTTCTGAATTCTAAAGTGCTGTAACTTTTTTTGTAAAAAAAGAACTATTACTATTTAATTTAGCTATTCGATAGTCTATACTGTCTAACATATGAACTAGGATTTAATTACCAAACCTGGAGTTAGTCATGTTTTTACCCATGGTTTGTAAAAATATCATTCAACCACAGAATATTATGTTACTATAGCATTGGGAATATTGATATACACTGTGCCCAAGATAAGGCTGTCTTATCATGGGGATCACCACAGCCATAGAAGATATACAATGATCAAATTAGCCTAGGGAAAAGTTGCGCAATTAAATTAATTAATAATTAACTTTTAAAGGCTTTTATTTGAAACTGCATTAAAATCTGCTAGTTATAGATGGCATAAATGAGTACAAAAAAATGATTACATTAATAAATAAACTAAAAATGAACAAACTATTTATTTCATTTACTGTAAATCGCAAAACTAAGTATACATCATCTCGGCCATCGAGCTCATTTTTTTTGGTATATGCACGAAAGTTTCAAAATAACTGGCAAGTTCGTCAATTGTAACATCGCACGAAGGCGTAACGGTCATACGCGCCTGATGTGAACACGTCGTACTAACACTACTTTCAGATTTCTGAGGGGACCGACTTTGGTCGGGTCGAGCTTCCTGGAAACTTTTTAACGAGTAATTTTGTACGCCATCGTTTACGTTCGCGAGGTTTAGCTGCTGGCACGCATCGACAATGGCACGGAAATCTTTACCGGTACTTTTACTGGATTGTCCGAACACTTTTTTGTCGTCAATGTTTGTGGCGGGTTTACTATGATAGCACTTTGTAATCAGTTTTAACACAGGCTCGCGGATGATTTTCTTATGGCTCCTCTTGAAAGACACATCCTGTTTCAGTAATAAGGGGGATTTCTTACTGCAGTTGCAGCTCGGGCCGAACAGAGATATGCTGGACAGAGATTTCGAACGGCGTCTCCTAAGGAAGGGATTTGTGTCAGGTTGCACCATCGTCTTCTTCTTTTCGGCTTCAATTTGTAACTTTTCCAAAGTTACACTCAGGTTTAGATCTTCTTGGGACATTGTATGACACTAAAATTGAACATTGAAACTGGGTCAAATTCGATAAAGCGCCGTGGACTTACGTCGATTTTTTGGGCAATACTGCATTCTACTCTGCACAAAAATACTAAAGAAGCACGTTCCTCTCTATTTTCAACAATAATATTACAACTGCGTACAATTTTATCTAAAAATAAACAACAATAATGGCGGCACCTGTCATGTCATTACAGTTCGATGCGAAGTTAGCGGCGAAATGAATCACCAATCGCGAATTGCTATACCGGGTAGGTCACAAACCTCTATACAGGGAGGAAGTTTTGATGAGTAAGTCAATACCAGGATTTTTCCCTAAAACCCGTTTGACTATCCGTATGGAAGCCTTTTAACAACCGAGGATTAAAATACTGAAACAGCATAGGTAGAGAGTGGCCCTATTGTGTCAAGTGGAACCACCTTTTTCTGATAAATCTTTTATGTTGGCGTTTCGTATTCAGGGCTTAGACCGTAATATAATTTGCAATACATACAGGGTAAGTATAAAGTTTCGATGCATTAGTATTTTTTATTGTATAACCATTGAATAAAGTTCTTTGTTCAGGTAAAGCGATTTGTTACTTTTGAATAAGTTAAGGCATAAGGCATTTTGTTTGGAATTGCTCCAATGTAATTGGCTGTTTTGATCTGCTGTGGAGCATGGTTTTTTTTTAACATTAAAGTTAAATTCGTAACAGCTCCCAAGTTACGCAAGTATGTTCCTTCTGTAAATGGCCCCTTTGGGGTTTTTCTTCAGCATACGACCGAAGATTTTGGCAAAAATGTATATGTAAGTTCACTGACCTTGCGCAATCCTGTCCAGGCGTTCAAAAGATTTTCGAAAAAGTTCTGCCCGATGTGTGTGTACTGTGTATTGTACATTTTTTAATCCTCTCATGTTCGTATTGCACTCCTGAGCACTTAATTTGAATTAATTAATTAATCTATTTTGAAAATTTGAAAACTACGACGCTACAATCACGACACGTACGCCACAACTAACAAATTTAAAAGGACTGCGCACTTATCACAGCTCGACCCGTTCTGAATTTCCGTGATTCATTTTT
This sequence comes from Photinus pyralis, assembly GCF_008802855.1. Classification (NCBI taxonomy): domain Eukaryota; kingdom Metazoa; phylum Arthropoda; class Insecta; order Coleoptera; family Lampyridae; genus Photinus; species Photinus pyralis. The sequence goes on along the minus strand of NW_022170663.1, from coordinate 15,353,060 downwards.
AAATAACAGGCTCTGTACACGTCATTTCTCTAATATACGGTACGGTGTAAATGAAGGTAATTATTTTTCTACTCAGGGACTGCAGGGAAAAAACTAAGACCTGTCGATTTTATATTATGAAATTACATCTTAATATGTAAACATTTCATCCCTTAGATTGAGGGTGGCTTGTGATACGTCATTTGAAAGGTCTTTTAGTTGTCCATTCCACTATATCAATCACTTTCACAAAGTGACGTATGTAAACTATTAAAAAAATCGACCAACAGAAATATCTAAGCATTTTTGATTTAAAATCCTTAATTTTCTCTACCCCCCGTTCACCCAAACATTTTGAGAATTTTCCAGAATCACTTTTTTCTCTACCCGCGTTCCTACATTCCGGCACATGGAGGCGAATTTAATACGATATGACATTTGGTCTAATATGTAGGAGGGGAAATGTAAAATGGTTAACACAATACAGGGCAACAGCAAGAATAAATCTCCTATTATCGAAATTATTTGGGGAATGTTTGCGTAATGGTAAACCGGGGACAAATTTTTCGAAACGCATTCTCTATTTAACGATTATTTGGCGTGAAGAAGGATTTCCATTTTTAAAAATAAATGGAACGTTGATAGGAAATCCGAGTATACCCTGTGCACATTTTTTGAGCATTTGTTACTTACCGACTTATATTCATACACATATTCACTGTGTCCAAGATAAGGATGTCCACCATGGGGATCTCAACCCCATGTCCGCGGACCACAAGAAGATACGCCAGAAAAACCGAAATTTGCTGATTTCGTCTTTAAATTTTTCTGGTGATATTTGATCAGATGCCAAAAACACTTTCTCATTGGCACTTTTTGAACTCTACAAATTACCGTTAAAGGAATTTCAAAACAACGTTTCGTTTCGAAGAAATCATCAACTTTATTTTTTTATGTTAAAGGTAATTAAAAATATAATACGTATAGGGATAGCTATGAAGAATTATAAAATTTATCATATACATATTGTTGCAGGTGTATAGCTAGTTTTACTATACAGGGTTACCAGACATTCGCCGCAGCATACGAAAACGCCGTTAGCTGCGTGCAAATATGAATTACAATACGGCGTACACTTATATAGTAATGCAGGTTTCGACGCAGCATGGGACAACGAGTTGCCGATGGTACTAGGATTCGTCACTGCTTGTCATTACTCATCGGATAATTCCTGTCACAATTTTGACGCTCAACATGCATGAACCCTCTCGATTTCTTCTACTGGGGTCACCTGGATTCCATTTATGCACGTGGACCGTTTCCGAACACTGCTGCTTTGGAAGATGCCATCCGTGAATGTTCTGCGGGTATCACTCATACCCAACTCATGTCTGTGACTGCAGAATTTGAAAACCGATTGCATTACACGATTCCTACTGGCGGGGACTTATTTGAACACTTAGATACTATAACGGCAGATGCGACGCAATTTCTTTTCTTAGACTGCTCTGTTCTTTTTTTTGTGTTACCGAAGGCTGTTTCTTCTTTAATGTAACCGAAGGATGTATTTTTTTCTTTCGTTATGTTTCCTTGTGCTCATCCTGCATGATCACTTCCCTTTTCCATGGAATTTCTAACGTGTCGGCCGATGCTGCGTCGAAACCTGCATTACTATATAAGTGTACTCCTTATTGTAATTCATATTTGCACGCAGCTAACGGCATTTTCGTATGCTGCGACGAATGTCGGGTAACCCTGTATATTGTTTAACTAATACAAAAAAACTGTATGTAACGGCAACCATCTCATATGCATGCTTTTGTAATACGGGAGTAGTTGAATTAACAACTCCGCATTGTATTAATAAGTAACTTAGATTATTGCAACTAATATAGGTACACACCCTGCCAAAAATCGACTGCACCAAAATTTCTCGGGAAAACATTTTTTCTTATTAATTTTGGCGCGTAGAATCCAAAACAATTCGTACTTTTTCGATCAGACTTCTCAATCAAAAGTTATATACTAGAAACCAATTTCGAAAGAAAATTCAAAGGGCTGTAACTTTTGAACTAGTAGCCCAATCTTGGAACTGTTTGAAATTATGGATTCTACAGGCCACATTCTTTCATTCATGGAGCTTGCTAAAAGAGAACATTTTTCACAAATTCGGAAAACATTTTATCCATTAAAATCTGGAAGTATGGCAAACCATTAATTAGGGAGCACATGATAAAGAAAATCTTTTCAAAGAGACAGCCTTGAGAGTAAGGATAAATTTAGAATGCAAGCCTTAGGGGCGTGGTGCTTACCATTAAATAATTGGATAATCAGTGTGGTTTGAAGCTTTAAGAGTGGTAGAACCAACATAGGAAAAAAGTAAATGAAGGAGAAGATAGGTTGGATATCTGACAATGGGAAGCAATTACAAGTGGAATTTTGTTGTGACGTTGTATGCCACAATTGCTACAATGCTCGTCTGGAATACGCACCGACTGCTCAGTGTTGTTGACGTCGCCACGTGGCCGTCGACAGCAGAGACTAAGTCTCTGGTCAACAGTGCATCTTCCACAGACGAGCTGCGCCAATAAAGTCATTTTTACATTTTTTACTATGCAATTATACGCATCACAGCTGGACACAAACGCCACACTGAAATCCACCCTTAAGATGACGTTTGGATAGGTGAAACTTGGTGGGAAAATAAAAGCGTTTATACAAAGACATTTATTCAGTATATTTTCGATATTTCGTATAATCATCTTAATATAAACAACTATAATTATATACAATGCAACATGGTACAATGATTACTTACATACACCATGATTTTAAAAAATGGAGTAATAAAATTCAATAAGACATTTTATTATCTCTCTCTCTTTCTCTCTGTACCGATGCAAAATAACAAATGAATTCTATCACAAAGGAGAATTGTTTAATGCATTGGGGGTGATAATCAATGCAATTTAACCAAATTTTACTAAACGTAAAATCATAATTTGCTTACATAAGGTGCTACATAGCTGAGCGTGTTAACAGATATCAACTAGACTTTAATGCGACGGTAAAAATTTTTACGGTCACATTAACTGGACGTTCTCAAAGGAGGGGTGCATTGCCATGTGCCTTTAGTGCCACGTACCAATACTACTACTGATTATACAGACTAATCAACATGGTGTTTTTCTTTTCATTACTAAAAATGTAAAACGCGCTAATTATTTAGGCCTAAGTTTTGTTCCTACAATGTCAAATTGTAAAATTGCAAAAGGGGGAGAAATTAATGACTATGTAGCTAAGCTTCTTGCCGTTTGGCACCAGATATATATAAACCTAAACGCTGCAGACTAATTTGGCTATTTGTTATACACCCATTTTTGATTGTGCCTCGCCTTTCGCACAATTCTCGTGAAATTATAAAAATGCAGCCGTCTGTGATTCATTGTTGCTCAATTCGTGCGCGGTAACCACATTTATTTACTTAAAAATTGACTCGCGTGCGAAAATCAAAAAAGGATGTCACTTTATCATCGACCCACACTTCGTTAATTAAAATGGCCGAATCTGCACCCTAACACTCATACCGATCACAAGTTGTATGTTATCGTATTAATTGTGTGCTAGGTATTTGGAAATCACTTTTGTTTTATCAAAAAATTATCTCTGGGAGAAAAAAATTGCTGCTTTTAATATAGAAAATTCACGTCAGATTTTCATAGGTCTTAATTGACAATATCATCCCTCAGTTCACATTGACTAGATGTTAAAAAAATTTATTTCAGTGAGTTTCCCCGCCTTGGTTTTTCCATATACTTAGCACATCAACAGAGAAAAATAGTTTTGTATGTGAAAGCAATGAAAATTCATGTGCCGTCAAGGCAATAATGGTGACTCCGGCCTGCAAATCAGTCTTACTACACAGTAGTATCACAGTCTACAAACGGGAGTCATTTATAATAATTGAGCACCATGGAAGGAATGGATGTATTAGTGAATACCGTCACACTGTCGTTCACCTACTTACCATTGAAAAAGAAAAATGTTCGTTGAAGTGAATAACTTTTATTTCTCGCTATATTAAACTAAAATTATTTATTATAAATAATAAAACAGAGCAGTCCTTACAATTAAAACCAAAACAAACAAAAATCTAACGGAATGAAGTGAGCCACAGTGTGAAAATTAAGGAAGGCAGCGCGCGAAAGCAGACCTGCAGATCGTCATTGCTCGAAACTTTCTTGAAAAGATGTGAACGAGTCTCATTTAATTGCGGTGTAGTGTTCGGGGTATAAGTGTACGCCTTCCACGCTAAAAATGGAAACATCTGCAAGCAAAGTACTTTTTATCACTGCCCGGAGAGAAACTCGACCTTATTAATTACCGTCTGGCAGTTCTAGCAATTTTTTTGGTAGACCATTAAAATATGGATGACACATCGCGTCATCCGCCCCTAATCTGTGCGCAGGATCCAACTGTAAAAGAGCAGTGGCCATAGCTTCACCTTGAACAACGTCGTGCAATCTCGGCCAGTATAAACCTAACTTTCTCGGCCGATATTGTCCCAATTTATGCGGTTTGTAGCCCGGTAACGTTGTCACACCCGGCCAGTCTTCCTCCCCCGGAGTACCCAACACCTGCAAAAACCTCTAAGAACCGGCACTTCGATTCGAATACCAACCAACCTTAAAAATTTTATCCAGTTGGTCGTTGGTATCTCGAACGCCGGGGAAGATTGCCATGCCGGTAATCATTTCGACGAATATACAGCCGACGCCCCACATATCCAAAGAAGTCGAATATTCCGTACTGCCAAGGAGAACGTCCGGAGGCCGATACCACAACGTGACCACCTCGTGCGAATAAGTGTGGCTAGGAACGGATTTAGCTCGGGCCAGCCCGAAGTCGGCTAATTTTAATTCTCCTATCTCGCTAATAAGCAGGTTTTGTGGTTTAACGTCACGATGCAGTACTCGTCTCTTGTGACAGTACGAAAGACCTCGTAATAATTGAAAAAGGAACAGCCTAACGTTACGCGACTCCAAACCGCCGCTATGTCTTTCAAGGTACTGAGATAGATCCGTATGCTGCAATTACCATTTAATTAGAACCGCACCGGTTATAAGCGAGTGCTACTTACCACATACTCAAATACAAACGTGAGAGTTTCGCGCGTATGCACTATATCGTGTAGTGTTACTATATTGGCATGTTTCAGTTCTTTGAGAAGTGAAGCCTCCCTTATTGCGGTAAACGGAGCCCCTTCCTCCTCTTGCAGTCTAATCTCTTTCAATGCTACTACTTGGTTTTTTAAACTTGAAAAGCAGATCATTACATATAATCGATGACCACTTTCTGCGCACTTACTTGCTATATCCTTTGTACACTGTAGCGTAGGACCCTTCACCTAATTGTTCTAATTTAATATAAGCTTCTGATTTCCCAAACGGCGAATCACCCTAAAATAAAAAGAGCATGAACATATTTCTTTATTTTATAACAGATGTTACACTAGCATTTTAATAGGTTTAAATCTTTAACAGTAAGAGTAGTTAAAGGGACGCGGAGCACGAAATAGAATGAAATTCAGAACTATTTCCATGGAAACGACGGAAGAACCCAAGCTTGCTATTTTTGTTTTATAATGATTGGTATGGTTTCCTCTATAAAATAAAATTTTGTATTATCTATACAAGGCGAGAAAGGGAAACTAACCATCCCATTATCGTCTTGCATAACAAATAACTATTAGTTGGGACGCTTTAGTGATAGATGGATGGAAGAAAAAATTAAATCGCTGATCTAATCCAGTACATTTCACATTGAAAATCATTGCAATAAATAACTGAGATAGTAAGATCTAAGAATTTAAATACAGTTCTTCTCAGCTTTGAAAAAAATTCTCACAATTTAGATAGACTACTAAAAGCTTATTTGTGCTAATAACTTTGTTTACTTCATAGAGAACATTTTGCTCTTAATTAATTTAAATTTATTTACGATTTTTCCACAAAAGTATACACGTGGCAAATCCACATTGGAAAGTTAGAATGTAAAATCAGAAGAGAAGCACGGTCCAGCATTCTTAGCGTGGGATTGCGCTTGGGACCATTTGTCCCAACTCTAACTACATTTTGAAATTAGGCGTCTAGTATAAAAACAGTCGCAGATCGCAGGTGTCGCTGTTAAGTGTACACAAATTATGCTATTATATTTTAAGCTCTATCTACCTCATGCAAAAACAAGACAAGTTTTGCAGTGGGCGGCTACCTGCGTGATTGACGTGACTATTTTAATACTAGACGACGTCTAGGTACAAAATTTAGACTTCAAAGTAGAAACCAGAAATTTCGAAATCAAGATCACACCAACAGCCGGCCCGCGTGGCGCAGTTAAGTTGAAGCTCGACTGCGGTACTAAGGGCCCCTGGTTTGAATCCGGGATCGGACATGGATCTTTGTAAATGTATAGTGCATTGCGTTGGTAGAGCAGCCTTGGCTGAAACTCCGCCCACTCAAAAATTAAAGCCAAAAATAATTTAGTATTTAAATATTGTAGCCCATAGATATACTCCTCTCTTACTAATTTGCGTCTATCCTTGTTCCCTACTGCAATGACGCCACTTTTGATCCAATTTACTACATTTTTGCCATGAAATAAATTATCATTTATGGGGGTTTTACTCAAAATATGGCTTTGCACCTCTGAAAAAAGCGCGGAGAGACTTTTAACATCTGGCAGGCCGCATTTTAAATTGATCTATGTCTCCACTTTTGTAAGTTTGAAACGAAATTTGGAGAAAAACCGGCCCCTACCGTTACAGTACCCCCTTCTGTATTTTGAACGCGAATAAAACTGATGAAAAAAAGTTTTCTTCAAAAGTAAAAAGAAATTCTAAAAAATCCCAAATGAAATGAAACACCCTAATCAAAAACTCCTAAACTACTCAAAAAACCGAAAAATGGTAAAATTAAAAAATCCTAAAAAACTAACCTATCCCATCTAAAAACTCTAAACCTATTCAATAAAAAAGATAAAAAAACAAACTTCATTTCGCTTCACTAGACTTCATTAAAAAATAAACTTCACTTCTCAATTTCACTGCTCATTTTATTTTCATAGTTTCTTCTTTTTTCTTCCTTTTCTTCCAGTTGATAGCATTTCATCTCATCTCTTCAACTAGTTCTTCAAATAATTCTTTTTTCTTGAAAACCTTCCAAATTTTCTTCAATTCTATATTTTCATGACTCATTTTCACTCTTCGTATCGATATCACTTGATTGTTCTTCTCTCTGTTCATCTTCGGCTTCAGAAATCCTGTAGTATAAATCTACCCTTCTGGAGTACCTGCTTCTAATTTCCTGACTAATTTCTTCTGCTTCATCAAATTCTTCTTCTTCACTTGGAACATTGTGCTAATTCATCTTCTTTTCTTCCTTTAACTGCGGCTTAATTTCTTGTTTATTTCTTCCTTCTGCCTTTTCTTTCTTCACATATTCTAGCTCTAAACTGGTCGTTCTCTTTACTTGTGTCTTCTTAAGTTTTACATTGAATTCTTGCGCATCTTCTCGAGCGTAACTTCTTCAGCTGGCTCTCCTACCCCCTCCAACTTCTGAAACTGATTGGTTTACTCTTTATGATTTCTTTTTCTTCATCTTCTTCAATTTTGAATTAAATTCTTCTTCTTTGATATTAACTTCTTTAAGTTCTTGAATTTTAATTTGATTTCCTATCATTTCTTTTTTGTCTTCTTTAATTGCTTTTGTTTCTTGTTTTCATCTAACATCTTCGTAATAATTTTGAATATAATAAATTATATTTATTTGCTCCTTGCTTCTGCGACTCTTCTGAGGGACTAGTGGAGCTCCTGATCCCCTCCGTTTCTGTTCATATTTCATCCGACCCCTTCCAATCTTCTCGGTTTCTATTCCCTCGTATCTTCCCCTAATGTCACTTTTTTTTCACTTGTCTTCTATTATCATCTCGTCCTGTTTCTTGACTCGTTCTCGCTAGAATGTACGTTAATTTCGATATTTATTTATTTATTTGTTTAGCCAGATACCATACAGAATGCAAGTATTCCAATTACATGGCACTGCCCTTTCATTCAAAAAAATAACTGGCGTGCCCCACGTTGGACGTCAAAATTATGGCTGTGTGAAATGGCACGAGTAAATTACATCACTCAATTTTACCTAGTTAGCTCAAATTACACAAATTAGAACAACAAACTTTATTTTTAATAACTAAAGAAAAATTTAATGTAATTACTAATTATCAACATTTTTGTCTGATTCCGTCTGTACAGATGAGATAAACGACGAAAAGAAACACGTTTCAAAAAATGGCACAAACGTGTATACAACTGTATTCTTTTTTTTTTTAATTACCAAGACTGGTTCCATGAAGATTGACATTATTGAAGTGGCAGCTCGGATACAAACTTTAATTTCAACGAAGACACAACTTTCCTCCTCTTCTATAACTTGAAACAAATTTCGTAAACACTAACTTTGGACGGCGATCAATGTTCCTGTATCAATTCTTCTTAATTTAACTAACTAACTTAAGATTTAAAACAACGACTGACTCCCGGAAAAATGCGTATTTGAATTTAAACGCAACGGACTGTTACGTACGCTAAATCAATCGAACCGAAACCGCTACGTTAAATCGGCGCCCATCCTTTTTAAGTGTAGACCACCTCCAACCCACGTTTTAAGTTCACTCAAAAAATACTGCCAAATATTGTGGAGCGGTACAGCAGTTATCAGTCAACCAAGTAATTTGTTTGTGTGACGTCATTATTATAGAAATGTTTCAAAAATACTAATCTATTGTTGCCCTATTCCTCTCTCTACTGTTTAAAATAAGTATCATGAATTAGATTAGAAACGGAAGGACTTATTTGTTAGTTTTTTAATACCTAGACGGAAAATTGGGAAAGATGGATTTACCGGTTGCGACAGGTCGTCGTGATCACTTACACCGAACGCCGAAAAACGTTTCGTTCGCCGGTGCTCGCTTCCTGGGTTATTAAGTAGGACTTCCGACTTAGGTCTAGGAGGTTTTCGAGGTCGTAATATCACACGTGCTTCCTCCCTAATGTCGTCGTCCAATAGTTTACTATCTGAAGATACTGACAGTTGCCTTTTCACCACCCTATTGTTGTGCCCCCTCACCGTGTTCCAGTCGGCTGAAACAAATATAATTCGCTATTAACAATCAAATCATTGTCAAAATGACAAATTATTCTTCCATTCTTCCATTTGAAATGACACAAGCAGTTCATAGATAAGAATTATACAGGGTGCCCATTATGTATGGAATATATTATACAGTGTGTCCCAGATCGGGTGGGATTGCATGGGTAACTTTGTTATTATTAAGGATAGAGAATTGGTTAAATGGGCAATGTTTTGCAGTTTTAGATGCTTATTTAAAATTTCCTTTTGGAAATTCAAAATGGCGCATAGGTTCGACGTAAATTCAAAAAAACTAAAATTGGTCATTTCCTTGAATGTCTTATATCATCGAAAGTATAAGAGATATAAAAAAAAGTTTTATATAAAAGTTACTGTCTTTGATACGTTTAATTTAGAATTGATGTCAAAAAAAATTCAAGATGGCTACTTTTGAGGAACATTTACCAACTTCCTAAAGTTAAATAGGCGCCATATGGGATTTTTAGATTACTTGATAGATTTTTTAATTCTCTTTTCAACGAGCCATCATAACATAAGATTGAAAATAAGATACCAGTTATATCAACGGTTTTTATATTTTAATCAAGTACGCGGTGATGAATAAAAAAAAAACAAAACAAAATCTATTCGAGGCAACAAAACAATGAAAATAATTACATCAGATGTTTAAAAAAATCAGGAACGCACTCATGAGAGGGGGGGTTTTTGGCATTACAACTCCCTCCAAAATTTTATATAAGCATTAGGTCTAGAAAAATTTGATTTTTATAACATCACTTATTGACTTATTATCCATACTTATATACCTACAAATGGTGGTATTACTACAACCTATCCCCTCGAAAAAAGTCATGCCATTATCCAGTTAAAGACATTTCAAGACACTTCGCTTTATTTTACACAATGTATTACCATTGATGCATTGTCCCAGGTCACATTTTGTAGGTGGTTTATCCGCAAGAATATCGAAACTAACAGTTTTACCAGTCCGAGTATATGGACAGATGAATCTTATTTTTCTAACTGCGAAGTGTTCAAATCGACATTATGAACACTACTCGTCACAGGAAAACCTACGCCGAAATCAAGTAATAATTTTTTTAATTAATGTATTTTATGGCATAATGGGAAGTCATGTAATTGGACCGGTAATCTTCGATGGATCTTTAACTGCTCACCATTATTTACAAATTCTCCAATAAACTTCCATAAAGGATTTTTCTCGACAACGTATGTTTTGAAGAAAGGGTTGGTTTATGCTACCCACCAACAAGCTGGCTGCTCAGATCACAATTCACGAATTATGTACAGTACATTAAATTATAAAAGTAAGTGCTTAATTAGAAAATAAAAGTAAAGTGGAAGTAGCTACCACTACAATAATAATAATAATCATCAATGGCAACACGTTGCCTAAACTAAACTGTCTTGAAGTGTGTTTCACTAATAATGGTCAGTATTCTAAACATCTGGTGTAATTATTTTCATTGTTTTATTATTTCGGAATAGATTTTGTTTTGTTTTTTTTTATTCGTCACAGACTACTTGATTAAAATACAAAAACCGTTAATATAACTGTTATCTTATTTTCAATCTTATGTTATAATTAATAGCTCGTTGAAAAGAGAATTGAAAAATCTATCAAGTAATCTAAAAATCCAATATGGCGCTCAAGTTGGTAAATGTTCCTCAAAACTGGCCATCTTGAATTTTTTTTTGACATCAATTCTAAGTTAAGCGTATCAAAGACAGTCACTTTTATATAAAACTTTTTTTTTATATCTCTTATACTTTCGATGATATAAGACATTCAAGGAAATGACCAATTTTAGTTTTTTTGAATTTACGTCGAACCTATGCGACATTTTGAATTTCCATAAGGAAATTTTAAATAAGCATCCAAAACTGCAAAACATTGCCCATTTAACCAATTCTCTATCTTTAATAATAACAAAGTTACCCATGCAATCCCACCCGATTTGGGACACACTGTATATCTCGGTTAATATCGACTGTATTAAAAAAAAATCTCTATCAAACGAGCCTAATAAAAAGGTACATTGGCTATTTCAAAACTTCAATTGTTTTTTGTTACTCATCTGTTTTCTGAAATAAAAACAAATTTATATACAGTCGTTAGATACATACCTACATAGTGGGCACTCTGTATACACACACATACAATGATCAATGTTAATTATTTGTAACTGTTATTATTGATTATTGTGTAAATGAATATAAATAAAATGGTTTGGTTTCTAGTTAAATAAAAGAAATAGCTGTCTTCCACAGCTTTAAAGAAAATTGCTACCCCTTTGGGTGAACTAAAAGGGATTTTATATCTTCAATATAAAAATGACGGAGACTCCGCACGATATTCATTATCTGTTGCATATGAATGTAAGAACATACACGGCGTGCGTGCCTTTTCCGGCGGTAGTTTTCATAACCTTTTGTTCGATTTCGTCCTTTTCTTTGCGACCGCGGACGTAATATGCATAAGATACCCGGCTCCCTTTCGCATTTCCGATGCTCCTTTGGAAATCGCAGTACATTTAATCCAAAAACGATATGTAAAAGATCCCCAGAAATAACAAAGTCAAAATTAGAGAAGAGGGTGAACGGTGAATGGCCATTGAAAGCACGCCCTTCATCCTTTTGCTCTTTCCATTAACAAAGACGAGGGAAATTAAGAGCGCCTTCTAATGATCAAAAATGTTCGGAGTACAATTATTCGAACTTGATGCCTACTTCGCGAAATGCATGACAACACCCAACTTTCTAATTAACCCCCAGATTTGCTATGCAAGTAAACCGTCTCTTTGTGCTCGCTTATTTACACCCGCCCTCTTACTGGGGCCCGCACCTTTAAAGGTTTACGGGAAAAAAATACGTACACGACGCGGGGGGATAACTTCCCTTAAAGTTTCGAATTCGGCTCGCCTTTGAGGTAAATTGTAATCCGGAATTACGACTCTCGTTATGTAAAAAAGGTTTTGCCTATACCGTGGCTCGCCTTGTGAATTTCAATTCTTGTGCTCCAAGTCTTTGATTGCAGATGTTGCTAATTAGCAAAATTTCTTCGCTGAGCATTCAAATTAGATGATCGAGAGATGAATGGGCGACTTCTTTCTTTGTCCGTATTAAATGTAGATTAATATCGTTAGGTACGGGATTTTTCTGGCGAAATTAATGCAGATGGAAATGAAATGCGCCAGATTTTAATACAATTGGGTAATCGCGAGCCTGCGTAAAATTTCAATTGAAAGAAACTTCCATCTTCTTAGAATTACGTACCTCAATCAAAGATATATTTAATGATTGACCATTCATCTTTTAATGTCAACGATATAGTGCTATGTGCAATGAAACGCGGTCATTAAGCCACCCACAAGACACTTGTCCAGCACAATGGATTCGAATAAACAATTTATTAATTGACAATGACAAAAATGTAAATGTAAAAAGCTGACAATTTACAAATCTTGTTTGGGCATAGTACCCCGCACGCAAGCGGTCGACAAATGAAATAAGAAATCTTAAAATTACTCAGTTTTTTTAATCTAAAAAACAAACCCTGACATTTAACGAAATCATTAATTAATTGATAATGACTTCTTGCGACTTTTCAAAGATACCGGATGAAGTTTCAGAAATTGTTAGTCTTTGTAAACATATACAGAGATTGAACGAACATGAAACCGACTCCGACTCACCCCGTTGAATAATAACGCAATTCATTTTCTTTGCGAGGGAGGTATAAATTAGAATGACGAATGGCCGTAAGCGGTAATTACTCCAAAATCAACTCGATCTGACCTAATTAGCGAGGTCGCACCTCTTTCCTCGTCATCGTCCGCGCGTTATTTGTTTCGTGTTTCTAATTGGACATTAAAGGGGTGGAGGTTTGAATGATGTAATAAATAGCGCCCGTTATGGTGGAAAACCGCTTGTGACTCATGGATTATCAAGGTGAACGCTCCGAAGGGTTGAAGCGGCGCACGGTGGAAATTAATGGACGTGCACCACCTTTAAATCATAACTTACGATGTTGTATTACTCATGATAGTACGTATATAGTTTGCTTGACACGTTTTATGAAGTAAACAAATGGCTCGGTTGGGAATTGATAAACTTTTCCAGAAGCGAGCGAGAATTTGTGGATTGCGATTTATGTGTTTCGAAACGCGATTCCTTGCGGAAATTAGCTAATTTTGACAAATTATGAAATGGAACGCTATAAGGGCATTTGTTCGTGTCAGTACTTTTGCTAAAACAAACTGAGGCGTTTGGTCAGCGTGACGTTTTCGCAAGACGTTCATAGGAACAAGATGCTCTGGAAACGGCAATCATCATAAACGACTTGTGGGACTCCACAGGTGCAAAGCACGCGATCTGACAATAACCTTCTCCTGAATTATGTAATAAATTCTTATAAACGAATATTGTTTATTTATTTCTTGAGGGAGCGCAATGTCGAAATGAAAAAATGTGGGACTGGGAAATATATCAACGAAGTTCATTGATATCACTGAGGAAAATTAGGTGTTAAAATTGACAATTTGTGTATTAGTCTTTTTTTTTGTGATGGTACGACCCATCATAACTATAATAAATAAATAAATAAAGTACTTAGATAAAAATTAATAGTTTTGCCACAAATTGCAAAATATCACTCTCCACCACTCTCAACCTCCAGGATTTCGCCCGCGGAAAAATGCAGCTGTTTTAATGATTCTTCAAATTTCTAATCACTTATCACAGTTTTGATCTGGAACTAATTTTTTTTGTCAAAAAATATTATATAACCTGGGAAAAATTTTGGAAAAATGAGTGGATGAGAGACATCCGATTTGGAAATAACCAAAATTTAACCAATAAAGAGGCAGACTGCAAAGCAAAACATTGTTAGCTATGGTTAGCCGCACGCAAAAATGGAACAAGATTTCTTATTTTAATTGTCGACCGTTTGCGTGCGGGGTAGTATGCCCTAACAAGCTTTGTAAGCTTTTCTTTCTTTAAGGGATTTTGTTATTTCTTTCATGTAATTCTCAATCAATTATTATGTGTTTTTTCGAGTCCATCGTGCGACCCGGATAGAGTTTTCATGTCAGATTCTTCTTTTCGTGCCCAAGAATTATGTCAGATGTTAATTTTGTGGTTTTTAGAAACTACTAAGTCTCCAAATTATTAATTTCAAGTCAACACTGAGATTTTTTATTGTGTCAAGAGCCGAACGTCTACGAAGAAGATAATTACAATTCTAAATTTAAGGGTTGTTTTGTTTTGAGCTAGCTGGACAGGTGTTCTGTGGGTGGCGTAGTGAACGCATGCCATTGCACACAGCAACATAGAGGTATTATTTCCGGCTAAATAGGAAGTGGAAAAAATTGTAATGTGACTAGTGAATCCTTTACTATTTACCCTAGAGATTTACTTTAAAAAGATCGGTTCATAGATAATCGACCTTTCGGTATTTGTGGTGCACTCTGTATAGGATGTAAGACAAGTGTTTATTGGAAGAGCAGAGAGGAGAAAAATGGAGCTTTTTTAATTTTTTTCAGCAACCATCACACTTATAGTGCACGAGTTCGAGCAAAAATCTAATCTCAAGGAAACTACGTGCTGAGTTTTTTCAATTTGAAATAATAAATGGAAAATCAGACACGTGTTAATTTGTTTCCCACCGAACACACAAATTTCACACAAACTTAATTAACGAACCATTGAAAATTTGAAACATTTCCATACACTTCATCACGTCAGCGAACTTTTTTTCTTGAAAATTTCGTAATAAACATCAATTGAAAAAAAAACTTCAACGGCCACCAAGTGTTTCCAGTTCATAATGAAATTTCAATTTAAACCAGATATGAATTTTAACCATTTCTAATACTCAAATACTGTTTTAGATGGTTGTACAGGTACCGGACCTAAGGAACAAATAATTATTAATTATATAAAATAATTATTAATTATATATTTAATATATAATTAATTAACGAGTTAGCAACAGGCATCCAAAATAACTGTTTTCCAGTTATTAAATGTACAATTTTTGCTCCAATATAAAATATGCTATACAGGCTGATTCAAATTCGAAGGCCACCATGGGGATCTCGGAAACCGTAAGAGAGTAGTTTAAATTTGGCCAAGTTGCGTATTTTGATGCTTAACAAAATGCAGTATTGAAACTTAAAAAATTCCACCTACTTTCGGAGATATCCGGAAAACACTGAACTTTTGCAAAATCGTTTTTATTTTTTACTGAAGTTACTTAAAAAGATATCTCGAAAAAAATACACATTATTATGGCCACTTTTTTCTCTCTACAAAATGCTAGTTTCAAATTTTAAATCCGACGTTTCGTCTCCGGTTGACCATCATCAACATTGTTTTTTCTTATGGAAGTAATTTTTACTGTTTGGGTCATTTGATAGAGAATTCAAAAGAGAGTTCAAAAATATAAACATCACAATTTTTTTAGATTATTTTTCTTTTTTGCCTAGAAAACTTTGTCTTAGACTGATTAAAAGATTGATTAAAAGATAGTGATGTTTACATTTTTGAAATCAGAAAAAATTCTCCATCAAATGACACAAAAAATAAAAATGACTTCCATAAGAAAAAAGAAAGTTGATGATGGTTGACTGTAGACGAAACGTCAAACTTTGCCAAATTTAAACTACCTGGCTATCTCTTATAGTTCCCGAAATCCCCATGGTGGCCCGCGAATTTGAATCACCCTGTATAAAGGAAATGAGCTAATACTCAATTTATAGGTTGCTTCGACTGTGGCTCAGAGTCCCGTGGATATGTAATATTATGAATTTAAACATAATCTGAAAAAATTCAAGATTCCTACAAATAGATTTTTGAAAATTTCTAGGGCTCGTTTTCTTAATCTACTCATAATTACATTTCGTATAATGACAAATCTCAAAGCTTTTGGAATTAATGCCCTTTTTAATCAACCAATACCTACAGATATTAATTCTCAGTTTTGAAAATGCGAATATTTAGTTTTTTAAACAGAGAAAACCTTTTTCTTTTAACTTTTAACTTTGATACCACATTTCCCTATACCCAGCATTTCAAGTTTTCAAAATTTTTGACCTCGTGTTTTACTGCTGTTCTTTTGAACCCTGTACCTATGACTCCGTTAACTTGAATTTCAAAAAATGTTCCAAAATCAATAATACCTACATTATGCTACATGAGAATAATTTAAATTTTGATCGCTCTTTTACAGGGTGTTTTAAAACTAATGGTAAATTTTAATAACTTCAATCCTTAAAAAAGTTGATTTTTCCAAATGAAAAATGGAGGAGGGGGGGGGGGTCGAAAAATCACGAAATATTACAAGGGCGAGGTACTTTTAAATTTCACTACGAATCGCCGGAGGGGAAGGGTTTAAAAAGTTGCTAAAAAACATCACGTGATTAATGATAGTTTCCGGGGGTGTTTGCTTTTATAAATTTGAATTTGCAAGGTTTAAAAAAAATAAGATAACAGTTGAGAATACCATTTAGGAGTAGGTAGTTTTGTTTATTTGTTACAGATATAACATAGTAATGTTTTCGCATGTACAGGGTGGTTCAAATTCGCGGCCCACCATTGGCATCTCCGTAACGGTCAGAAATACAGTGTAGATTAAATGGGGGCAGAGTTGTCCCTTTTTGTAACTAAAAAATAAATTTGAATTTTTTGAAAATCTTTGAAATAAACAGAGATATCGCCAAAAACCGAAAATGTAAAATTTCCTTTTAATTTTCCCTAGCTTAAACGATCGGAAATGGACGGTTCCCGTTACAAAGTCCCATAAGAAAGTAGTAGTCTGTAGCTTCTACATCTAGCCTGTTATGGAAATTCTGATAAGAGACAGATTTTCGGGGAAAAAGTGCCCATAGAAGGTGCTAACGGGAACCGTTCATTTCCGACCGTTCAAGCTAGGGAAAATGAAAACGAAATTTGACATTTTCAGTTTTTCGAAGATCCCAGTTACTTTCAAAGATTTTTTCTAAATTTCGAATGCGTTATTTAACCTACACTGTATCTCTAACCGTTAGGGAGTCACGAATTGAACCACCCTCTACGTAAAAGTTTCATGTCGCTTCAATTACGTTTTAAAAATTACGAATTATGTTGCAATCGTTTTGGAGAATGTCGATTTAGCTTCGCTAATGTTAGCATAATTATCTTCCCTACAGAGTGGATTTTATTATTTGTTAAGGGAAGGGATTAGAGCATGGTGTTAATCGAATTTAAGTCATATTGTAGTTATCGTTGTTTACTAGATAGAGGAGAATTTTCCATAGGTGAGGGTGGCTTTCATTTGGGATTAATATACAGGGTGTTTAGATAATTGAAGGTATCTGGGAGATTTTGTGTACGTAGTTAGAGGGCGATAAGTCCGTAAAATGAGTGAATATCGTATTAGGGCTTATATTAATAATTTGAGTTAGAGAGCAAGTGGGTATTTAGTTTTACGAACCGCGGGCGGTGAACAACGAATGGTGCTCCACGTTAAAGGAGTTTTAAATGGAGGTTGCTGCGCCAAAAAGAGATAACAAGAGGTAAGGCAGGTCTGTCACTGGTTTGACGCTTTCAAGTGGATTATGGATTTGTCCATTCCTGTTGTTATCTCTTTTTGGCACAGCAACCTCTTCGTAAAACTAGTTACAATTCGATTTGCTTATATAGCAAACGACATTCTTTCTAAAATGTTCTCGAGGGTAGTCCGATGTTTCCCGGGGAGAGCTCGTGCAAGTTCACAATTGAAACAATTCATATAAAAGAATGTTCTCGAGTGCTCAAGAACGCTTTAGAATGTTCTAGAACAACCACGTCATATTTCGCGGAAAGATTACGTCATATCGGCCTTCGCCAATGTCTAATCTTTGGCCTAGAAGTCTATTGGGATATTTGGAATGTTCGCTACACTATTATAATGTAAAACTGTAAAATGCAAATTAGAAGAAAACAAGTGAGAAAGTAAGCCAGTTCATTTCTGGAAGGTTTTCGTTCCTTGTAATCAGCGAAGTCCCTAGAGCTATTCTGGTGTGATTAAGAGAAAAAACTCCAAAACGCGCTGTACCTCTAAAAATAAAGCCCTACATTTCGAACTGTGGCTTATAAAAAAAGAATAATAATAACGTATATTATGTAAATAAAACATTCAAAGTTAATCATTATAGTCTTACGGTCAAAAAATCGTCCTATTTTTCGATACTTCTTTGAGAACAGTGCGACTGACACTCCCAAAAGGGCGTTAGATATGCATACAATACAAACACAATTACAAAGCTAACACAAGCAAATGCTTGGTGTAAGATTTGCATGTGGAAACGTCGAAATTAACTATGAAATGAGAATGCCACTTACTGTACTTGAGATCAGCCTTTCCCTCGGGAATGTTACCGTTCGGTTCCAGCCGGTCGAGGAATTCGTCACTGTAACCGTTGTAAGGTAACTTTCCGGAGACGTGGTCCTCTGGGTCTTCCTTGGAGACTGCTGCAAACAAAGGAAGTGGAGCATTAATATTAAATGTCTATACTCTAAGAAATTAAACGTCAACCGTAATGTTCATTTTTCAAGGGTTGATATTGCGTTTTTTTTTTCTTCGTTTGCATTTTGTAAACAAAGCGAACGATTTGTAGAAAGGGGTCTGAGTGACCTATTTATACGTGGTGCGAGCACCGGGCCGGGTCTCTGGAGTTCGGGGAGTTGAACTGTCGTTCTGTGACCCCGTTATCGATCCATTCATCTTCCACCCACATGGCAAAGCATCTCGCAAACTCGAATAAGTGATAATTGCGCCATTGTTACCGCGAGTATTACGAATAGAGTGATTGAGATCCACGAGTCTTGACAGTTGTAACCCGCAGGTGAACCTTTGGCGGCCCGCCAAAAACCGCGTGATGGAGTCAGGTGACGTTTATCCACACGAAAGTTATGAACGCGGGGTGTTTTGTAGCTTAATTGGGTTAAGTGAACCGCGAAATCTATGGAAGCCAAAATAGACAGCCGATAGCGTGTCTAGAGTTTGTACGCGTCTCTATGATCGTGGTTGGGGAGTTGTTTTGCTCGTTTATTAATCGCAACGCGCTTATTTCCGGGTTTAATATAATGAAAATGGGAATTATGTTTGACAAAACAAAACGAATTTCCAAATTTAATTAATTTCCATGTTTTTTCAAGATATATAGAGTCGCGTCGGAGCTCTGTAAATGGGTTCAACAAACTGAAATCCATTGTTCCATATAAAAGAAAAACTATTTTGGCGAGAGCTTTCATTCAAGAGTTCGTCGTGTTTATCTTTTGACAAAGAAATTGTTGTGAACGGGATTTTTTTTCTCTAGTGAAATATTGACAAAGTTTCAACCCAATGAAGAGGCTTTAAGGCAGGCGGCGTGCATGTTAATATACTATAAACCTTCACCCGCTAATTCATTTAGGCTTTAGGGTATCGATAAACTGATCCCTTCTCACGCTGAAGCGTAAATTTGTTTTATGGATATGGGACACGTATAGCCCACACTCCCTTGTTCACAAACATGGTGTTAGTGGAAAGCGCAAAACTGTCATTTTCGTAAAGTAAACCAAATAGCAATAAATAAAGGCGATACCCGTTTAAGGGAAGGACCCGTTTGGGAAAAAGTCCCGAAGAAACTAGAAACTGGACACAAATGAGAGCGTTGAAAGGGGCGTGAAGAAAAGATCCTATAGGGAAGAAAGTGAAAGAAAAAAGTGGAAGGAAGATGTGAAGGAAGAGTGAGTCAGAATTTAAAAGACTTTAGAGAGATTAAGTAAGAGTCATTTTTATAAAGGGTTGCATTTACGATCGTTTCGAAAGTTACCCCGTACATATTTAAATTCAAAAATTAGTAAGAACTATTCGTAAATGTCCTGAAAAACTACCCTTGGATTCTATTAAGGATTTTTACGCCTTTGGAGGAAAACGAAAGACATTATCACGGGCGTATGTAAAGTATGTTTATTAAATTTTAATTCAAAACGTAATACTAATTAAAACAAACTAAAATTAATCAATTAAATTATTGGACGAATTGGTTCCAAAAAAAT
The DNA here is from genome assembly GCF_008802855.1 of Photinus pyralis. Lineage (NCBI taxonomy): Eukaryota > Metazoa > Arthropoda > Insecta > Coleoptera > Lampyridae > Photinus > Photinus pyralis. The sequence goes on along the minus strand of NW_022170663.1, from coordinate 15,332,790 downwards.
AGTATTTTCGTAAACCATAGCTTCTAATGTACTGTGTGGTTTATTTTGATTGAGACTGCAGTTTATCTCAGCTCTTTTTAAAGATAGAGACTGTGACACGTTTTTATGAAACTTTTAATATGCACATACAGGGGGAATACGAAAAGTTTGACTTTTTGAGATATATCATAATTATGTTTCTACCGTCACCCATTTTTATTGATTGGTATCGGCTGCCTTGGTTACTGTGGAGTGTGGACACAATAAACAAAACAAAATCTCCATGAAACCATGACCTACTATTTAAAAACAGTAACTAATAAGCTTTTTATTGATTGACATTATATGGTGTATCATTTAAAAAATACTATCTTTGGGTCTAATCTCAGAAACGCTGCTCCAAAAATTTTTGTAACTACGCCACTAGATTCTACGTAAAAATAAATAAAACAGGCGGTTTTTATCTTTTTTCTATCTTACATTGGGAAGATATGACAACATCTCAAACTTTTCACCCTGTATCTCAGATTGATTCTATTTGTGGTATAAAACTTTCATAAAAGTGATACATTGTTTGGTAACCTACGGACAAGGTGCTTCAAATTGAACACTTTCTTATAAAAATACCCTTTATTTTAAGAGATAGAAAAAATGGACCTAGGTGTCTGGAGGTCAATTTTAAAGAGAATATCACCAACATAATCCGGTTCTTTTTAATCGCCTCATAACTTTTTAACTCGCTTACTTTGTTAGAGCACCTTTTTATGTAGAATTGCGTTACACAGTTTTAACACAAGGTGTTTGATTTTTCTTATACGACCCTAAACTACATTTTTTCATATGGACCACCCTATATATTTTGGAGTTTTTGAAAAGAGCGTAAAATTTCCTAAATTTTGATGTTTAACTTGTTACATTTATATTAAATATTGTTTGAAATATTGATTTTTATGCATTAAAATATTTTTACTGCAGATTTCTAGGTTTCTATGGCGATCAAAAGATGGCAGGATTGTTTAAAATGACAATTTCTTAATCATTTGGAAATTTTTATTAGTTCCAAATATTTTTAATTTCATAATTATAACACATAAGAATCAACGAAGGTGAAAACTTATGTTAATAAAACAAATAAGTCATATAATATATAAATAAATAATGTAGTAAACCAAGAAATTGTCGTTTTAAACCATCCTACCAACTTTTGTTCGCCATGGAAACGTAGACTCTAAGAAAGATTTTACCAAAATCAATTATCTTTAATAATAAAATTATGAGGCATTAAACAAATCGACTAAATTCAAGAAACGCCCCCTAACGATTACAGATAGCTGAATTCTGTTTGGGCCAGTGATTTTGTCTTTAAAACTGAGCTCCAGTCACCAAAACCCATTTTTTCTGTATCTTAAAATAAAGGACGTTTCCATAAATAATAGTAATAAAGTATCCAATTTGAACCACCCGGTACACAGGATGATTTAAATTCGAGGACCACCATGGGGTTCTCGGGAATTGTGAGAGATAGGTAAGTAGTTTAAATTTGGCAAAGTTGCGTGTTTTGATGCTTAACAAAATGCAGTTTTGAAACTGAAAAAATTCCGACCACTTACTGAAAAAAATTAAATTTTGCAAATCGTTTGTATTCTATACTGAAGTTATTTAAAAAAAAATTCAAAAAACACATTATAATGGCCACGTTTTCCCTCTACAAGATGCTAGTTTTAAATTTTTAATTCCACGTTTCGTTTCCGGTTAACCATCATCAACTTTGTTTTTTCTTATTGATTCTTCTGAATTTAAAAATGTAAACATCACAATTTTTTGCCTAGAAAACTTTGTCTTGGCTCTTGGGCAGTGTACGTACGTAGTTTCTTGCGTTTCTACGAATAAATAACGCTATTTCTTATGAGAAAATAATGATGTTTACATTTTTTAAATTAAAAAAAAATTCTCTATCAAATATCATAAAAAGTAAAAATGACTTCCATAACAAAGTTGATGATAGTTGACTGGAAACGAAACGTCAAACTTAAAATTTAAAAGTAGCATCTTGTAGAGGGAACGTGTCATTTATTTCAAAATATCTTTTTAAATTACTTCAGTAAAAAATAAAAACGATTTTGCAAATTTCGTTATTTTCCGGATATCTCCGAAAGTAGTCGGAACCTGGGCTGAGGTAAGAATTTTTCATCTGTGACAAAGATGAGAATTTCCTTAAATCAGTTTTGAGCATTCTGCCGGCTACTCCGAATTAGGTTTTCCTGCAGTTTTCCTAGTTCGTAAGGTAAATACCGGGGTAGTATAGAACAACTTAAGACCTTCTGCAGAGGCACCCCTAAAAAGCATTATGCGGATCACTCTGTAATTGAGCGCCCAGACCAAGAGGGATAAGAAAATAAAATAAATGGATATCTAGGACATTGGAGATAATTTTTTTGATTCTGAAACCTTTTTCAATCTATAAAGATTCTTCAAGAAATTTGTTTAGGGAGGCAGCCCCATTTTTTAGCTAAAATCTTAGGCGGAAAACTAATTTTGTTGTTTTAGATGGATATTGGCGACTACACCAATAATTTGAAGACTTTATGCCGCAAATTAGGTTTGGTGTAAAAATGTGGCACCGTTTTGATTTTTTTTAACATTTTGCTTTTTGTTGACACATCACGATCACGAAAACGAATATTCATACCAAAAAAGCAAGCAGTGTTAAATTTGCCGGGTTTTTGTAACCTGGATGTTCTGTCTTTGGAACGGGCGGGTGAACTCGAGCGCCACCAAGGGTACGGCCTTGTCCCTGGTCAAGCTTTGGCGCATTGGTCTCGGAAGCCTCGGGCAAACTCAAACGGACTAAACGACAGTTTCAGGAATTCTAAAGGGCAAGCGACGGCCGGCTACTAGTAAATGATAAAACAAAATTAAAGCGCACTGCAATTTCCCTAAGTTGGAACAGTAAATAATCGGATTCGGTAGCGGTATCTACGGGAAAGCAAATGCAGGAAAGCGAAACAATATCCTCCCCTTATAATTAATTAATTTACAAAATATGCTATTATACAAAAACGTAGTACACAGGTAATTAATAATAATTAGTCCTTGATCATTATAAGTACATGGACAAAAATATGAACGACATTTTTTTTCATATCTAGAGTGATTACGCAATAAGAAAGTGTTTGGGATACGCCAACTGATTACTTTTAATTATTGCTTACTTATTATGATATTTTTTATCCTCCATCCCCCGAGCTCGATTATTGCACAAAGACGTCCAATATAAACTTGTATGCAAAAACCCTTACAACAAGTCTTTATAGTCGATTAAATGTTGTATGTCGTTGCTTTCCACATTTTGGAAAACTTCAAAGCTTGTCGGTTTTACCACGAAACTTAAATAAACCGTCTAAACTACAAATAAACTCTTCTCTCCCCTTTAAATTTCTCAATCGTCACTTTCCACCAACAATTGCTCTCCCTGGGCGATTAAAACGACGGCATTAATTAACAAAAGTCCGAAACCTTAACGCATTTCGCATGTATTGTAATCGCCCACATACAACGCGTAGTAATGAATAATTGCTTACTTGTTGTACAACGGACACCTGTCCGCCTGAAATGTACCTCTAATAAATTTAAGGACCTCTCCGCGCCGTAACCCGAGGAATAATTTAGAGAAGATGTGTATTGTAAACTAAGTAAATTAGGCGCACCGACCCGGATTAATCTAAAATTGTCGGGGGGGCTCTACCGCAATTAATTCAAAATTTAAACAAACTTTTATGATAATTTAGAGATGATCGTGTAAAAAAAGTGGATTGTCATAAATTAACTTGAAATTGTTCCAGGTTCGTTTGGCTCATGTACGCGCGCGAGGTGATGAAGCGGATAATTACGATATACCTTTTAATTACTCCACCAAATGCAAACTAGGTCTTCTAGATGCCACTTATAACTTGAAGGGACGTCGGCAGCTTTTTGTTTTTCTACGAATTTAATCGACGCTTGCGGATCGATTTTGTTACATACTAATTACCTACTAGACGTGAAAGATAGGGGGTGGTTCGATAATGGTGGGTGGTTTACTCTCTGGTGGATTCGTCCCAATATGATCGGCACTCCAATCCCGAAAGACACGTTCTTTTTCGCAAACTACTTCCACCCCAGAATCAAGTTAGAAGGTTTTCTTTCCTTCGTGTTTTAATTGGATATTCGGAGTTATAGCCATTTATTTCGAATTTGGTTTTTTGTCTGTAACTTTTCATCTAGTAGCCCGATTTTGAAAATTTTAAAGTTTTGGATTCTACACGGCAAAATCTATAAGGAAAAATGTCTTCTCGGTCGATTTCGGAAAAGTCACTTTTTCGACTGAATTTATAGCAAGGCTATAATATAAGCCTTACCATTTTACCAAAAATCGGCATTATTGTAAATCGACCGAAAAATAATTTATTCTCATAGATTTCGGTCTGTAGAATCCAAAACGAGCAAAATTTTTAAGATTTGACCATTACATCCAAAGTTAGCCCTTTTTCATTTATTTCGAGTTTGGTTTTTGGTCTATAACTTTTCATCTAGTCGCCCGATCTTGAAAATTTTAAAGTTTTCGATAATGGTGGGTGGTTTACTCTCTGGTGGATTCGTCCCAATATGATCGGCACTCCAATCCCGAAAGACACGTTCTTTTTCGCAAACTACTTCCACCCCAGAATCAAGTTAGAAGGTTTTCTTTCCTTCGTGTTTTAATTGGATATTCGGAGTTATAGCCATTTATTTCGAATTTGGTTTTTTGTCTGTAACTTTTCATCTAGTAGCCCGATTTTGAAAATTTTAAAGTTTTGGATTCTACACGGCAAAATCTATAAGGAAAAATGTCTTCTCGGTCGATTTCGGAAAAGTCACTTTTTCGACTGAATTTATAGCAAGGCTATAATATAAGCCTTACCATTTTACCAAAAATCGGCATTATTGTAAATCGACCGAAAAATAATTTATTCTCATAGATTTCGGTCTGTAGAATCCAAAACGAGCAAAATTTTTAAGATTTGACCATTACATCCAAAGTTAGCCCTTTTTCATTTATTTCGAGTTTGGTTTTTGGTCTATAACTTTTCATCTAGTCGCCCGATCTTGAAAATTTTAAAGTTTTGGATTCTACACGGCAAAATCTACAAAGAAAAATGCCTTCCCGGTCAATTTCGGAAAAGTAATTTTTTTCAACTGAATTTATAGCAAGACTATAGCCTTGCCATTTTACCAAAAATCGACAAATTTTTAATCGACCGAAAATGATTTATTTTCATAATTGCGATGTATTCTTTCAACCCCATTTCTGCTATAAACAGATACCTTACAAAATTCTTTTGGGAACAGTAGCTTATAATATCTAACTAAATAACCAAGACCGATATTCCATTTTTTTCCAAGTACAGGCGATCTTTTCAACATGGCAAAGAATATTCACTATCGACAATTTGTTGAACTTCAACTATAAAAGCAGCATTTCATAAGATCGTTTGGCTGTTTTTTCAAAGATGCCAAAACCTTCGAAAAATGTTCAAAACCGTTGCCTCTGATAATTGAAATAACTGAAACTTTTAACTCTTTGATCCATCAAGACCACCTTTTCAATTCACCCGAATTCTTGCCTCAAGAGGCCTACAAGATTTTGGGCCATCTTGTACGGACACTCGACTCCAACGAAATTGTTTCGATCAGAATTTTACTTGATAATAATGATGGAGCATTCTTATACGTTCGTGGAAAATTTTTGGGTCTTCTGACCTGACTCAAAAATTTAATAATGATTCTGTCCTGGGTCCATTTTACATTTAAAGCGCTGGCAAAATAACATTTGTACGCCACTTATAATTGCTGAAGCGGTCAGGTAAATTACATAAAAATGTCCCCTCGTATAAGACATCGCTTAAACTATGAAGAAAACCAACATATTAGTAGGTCAATTGAATATGCATTAGTAACTTCGTTTGAATAATTCTATCCATTCAGGATATAAAATGACTAACCCTAACTGATATATGACTAACAATGTCGCTTTTAGAAAAATAATATTTAAATTACGAACCCTCTCCATGAATAAGTCGTTGAATCACTCTTTCTTGCTCGACAAAGAAATTAAACCAATTCTCATAAATATGGTAATGGTAAAGAATATGTAAATACACTTTTCACCCTCTTTCTTACACTAAGTATCTACGATAAATCTTGTCTCGAGACATACCAACCCCTATGTTTACATTCACTTCGGAAAAGTGGATAAGGAAGGTGCGCCTGCTGTGTCTATATACAATGGCACCGTTTTTTTTTACAATTGCAGCAGTTTAATACTCTTTATTGCTTATACAAAAGATACTATCAATTAAAGAGGAGAACAGATCAAGTCTAGCCCAGGCTGAACAAAAACTGATGGGATATAGCTCTTTTTTATCGAAAGAGTTGTTTCCCTAACAGAATTGGTGTATAAATCCCCAACGAAATTATTATATAAATATTGATTTTGGGTAAATCCTTGAGTCAGGCAAGAATTTCCAGTGCACTGTTATCAGATAGGTAAAAAATCGTAACCGAAGTATCTTGGAAAAGGAATTAAAAATATGAATTTATATTTTACTGTTCAGTCGTTCGCGGATTATTGCTATTGAAACGCGTTCGAGGTTTTAATATAATATTGTGCTGTTTTTGTTTTCCAATATCTACGGATGGGCAAAAATTATTCAGAGTGGGACATCGAAATTGGAACACCCTGTACAGTAATGTTGTCCCCAATCATGTGAAATATGGAAAGTTCCTCCTGTCCATCGATAACAGAGCTCCTCTTTATAAACAAACTCGTTCATCAGCAAATTCTTCAAAAAACCAATAATAAGTAAAAGAGAGTTGAATTTATTTCCTTTGAAGAACGAAATTACAACAAAGAAAACTGTTAGTAAAATCAAATAATATTCAAGTTTGTATTTGTGCCGCTAAGAATAAAGGCAGTCAGTATAAAAGTTTACCGAAGAGATTTCTTAAACATCAAACCAAGTTTTAATAACAAGTCAATTAAGTTGAGTGTGTATGCCCTTTGCCAAACAGAAGAATTAGCATACCTAAAAATCCAATCCAAAAAGCCATCGCTTAGAAGTTATTAAAGTCGGCGGATTTTAAGCATGCATTCAAGTCGAAAACACCTGATAACTACTCCAAATTGATGATTCAACAAAGTTAGCCGTAATCCATTTGTAGTAAATTTTCAGATAAAGGACAGGAGATCTCTTGCGTAATCCAGAAGAGTAAAAAAGGTAACATTTAATAACGAACCGTAAGAGCTAGTGGGGGCCATTTTTAACAATTTTTATGATACAGTTTTCTCGTTGCAATTTCCTGTTTCATAAAAAGCAAAAGAAATTGTCAACCCCTTACTTGCAACCGAGCTACCGGTGCAGAACTCAACATATTTCCGATGGTAAGGTAGGTAGCCCCAACAGAATAAGAATGTTCAATGAATATTTGCGAATTTTTCAGTATCCCTGTTGGATATTTCAATATTTCCAATGCACTACGTGTCTAGAGGGAATTTCAAAAGAGCCCTATGGACCCTGGAATTTTGCAACAGTGCAGTGTTTTTGTTCAGTCCATCGTTTTCCTTCAAGCGGGAGTAATTTTCCGGATGAAAACTTGGGTTTTGCATATTTTTGCGCAGAGATAGCTTTTATATACCTGCTTTGTGGGACACCCAGGTTTCGTCGCCTGTGAAAATCCGCGAAAAATGACCGTCATCGTTCGCCAAAGGGTTCAAATGCTCCACCAGTTTCTACTCTGGCCCAAGAAGTTGAGGAAACCATCGAGCAGACACCTTTATTTCATGCCCAAATCTCCGTGTATAATGCTGAATGTTGTATTTTCAGACACATGGTTTCCGGGTCTTCCAGGTCCATTAAGTTGTCCTCGATCGCAATTGTTGGGAGCAATTTTTTTCTTGAAAATAACATGGACCGTTAGTACCATCATTCTTTCATGGATAAATTTCGCAACCATTTCCCTCGCTTATTTTTCGAAACAAAAAATACTGCCATTGTTGAGGAGCCTAACAGACTAGCATTATTACACAATTTTGCGAAACAATTTGATGATGATCACAAATGCGATTAATTAGAAACGTGTTATTTCGTAAGAGCGAGACAGTATGTGTAGAGACAAGAATGGATTTAGTATAATTTTAGGGTATTATTTGTTTAACGAGCGCGTTGAATGAATATAAAAGGGCAAACGTCTGGAATGACGCTTTTGCTTAGTGGGAGACTTTTGTCAAGAGCTAGAATGGAAATAAACTGCTTCGTGCATTTCGTAAATGGCATAGAAGAGCACAAGATAACGTTTAGGTGACAATAGGGTATCGTAACCGTTTGCTTCACACACAATATCAGCGACGCGAAAAACTTGGAAACATTCATTCCAAAGTTTCCCATGTAAATCAGTTTCATCCGAAAGATCAAAGAGATTCCGATTTTCAAAAATGACTACAAATTATTTTGCAGACCGTCCCGAAAGTTTTAGATTAAAAAATTCCACCCCGTTTTTTTCACTTCGCCGTTTCGTCATTGCGCTGAAAGAAAACTGATCCGCGTTTCCCATTAAAGCAGAAACAAGTGGAAATTGAAAAGGAAATTGTGAATATCGATACAAATTTCGTTCGACGACTTCATCTCCCGAAATGGAGGCAAAAGCGGGGAAACGTGCATGTTTTCGAGTAGCGCAATTTTCCGATGCTCAAGACGCGGGGTTGTTTTTCGTATTGCTCCGGAATACGGAACGAAATAATGATCACGGCAGTAGTCGTCTTGTTACGCGAACTTTTATGCGACGCCGACCGGATTTTTCCTGTATGTGATTGTACTTTCCAAAGTTTCACACTAGCATTGGAAAATTTTATTTGTGTTCAATGTAAAAATAGATTTTTCCATTTTTAATATCCTTGGATGCCATTGCGTTACTCTAGGTAGGAGTACGTTATAAATCTATAAGTCTAGAGATAAAGGTCCATTAAATCAAATTACCCAACAATTACAAGCGATTCCTGAGAATTGCTGCGATTACAAAAGAGATGGTTTCCTCGTGAGAAGTTTTGCGCCTTTTAATTTGATTTCCGTGTTTTTTTCCTCTCAGAGCAAAACACTATACCTCAATATTTACGTGAGCTATCCTATCAGAAAAAAACACACACTCTTACTGTTTCTGAAAAAATCCTAAGAAGAATTAGAATAAGAGTAAGTACTATTTAAATTTAAGGTGTCTAAGAAGTTAGCACATCATGATCGAATAGGACTAGTATTTTTCGTTTATTATTGTTTTACCGTTGTCATTTTTTTGCTTGATCAATTTTGCTTTGTAAAATCATTTAAGTGACAGTACTGTTTGAATGTGTGGGCATTTTTATTACTTTTCTTAAAAGGTTAATGTAATTTATTAACGATAAAGGGCCTTTTACACGGTCATATTCGTCGTCAGTTAAACTGTCACTTTTTCCTAAAAAAACTACGCGTTTTTCGTAGAAAATAAAATTGTTTTTTGAGATAAGAGAACTCGGCGTAAAAATTTGGTTATGTGACATAAGAAGAGATAAAAAACAAATGCGGGATTGGCTGTTGTGTTTCTACGTGTCCGATAATTGGAGGAAGACTTTTGAATTTGGAAAAGTAGAAGAGAGACTTTAAATATTGAAGTTGGTGTCAATTTCAAGGCCGGGGTGCTGTTTGTTCCTGCGTTAAAGTTTTTGGAAAAGTTTACCTTTCGTAGTGTGCACAAGTTGCAAATTAATTGTTCGTCAGAACATTTTAGTCAAGAAATCAGCCGAGTGAAATTTTGAGAAGAAGTGAAACTTAGTTCGGTCTCATTGAAGTTTTGATCTATTGTTTCGAAGAGCCATCGTTTCATCGGTCGTGTTTCGGTCTTTCGGTCCCCCAGTCTAATTCAATGCAGTAAAAAAAAATATTTTCTTGGTATCGCGAAGAAGAGATAGGTTAAAGGAAAAAAGTGTAGTGCGCTACGTTTGTGAATGCGTTTGTCGCAATTAGTGGTTTTTGCCCGGGTTTTTAATAGACAACTGCAAGTAATTTAATCATTAATTTGTTTATTTGTCATCGAACGCTTATGTGTGTAAAACGAACTTTGTTATAGTCCCCTTTGATTGCTAGAATTTTGTCTTTAATTTGATTTGCGTTTAAAATAAATGTCGTCTGTGTTAATTCATGTAAATCGTGTCTATTCGAGCCCTTTAACGATTCGGATAAATGTCTCATGCTCCGTAAAGTATCTACAAAGGGAAATATATATTTCAGAGAATTTCCCTAAGGGCTTGCTTGATTCTTCGTGCATTATATAGCAGAGATTTTGAATGTATGCCGGGCGATCTTTAAATGTTTATGTGTAAAACCCCCCCTCCCCAGTAATCATCTACCAAGGAAGTTACACTTAAACCCTGATATGCTTCAAATTGAAACGAATGCTGTAAAAAAAAGGAGAAATCATCTAAAATAGACCATCTACTTCTTAGGATTCGAATACTGTATTATGCTTAGGGCACGTATTATGAATTTATTGTAATTTGGAAAGTACAGGGTGAGAGATATAGTGTAGGTTAAGTGGGGGCAAAATTTCCCCTTTTTGTGACTAAAAAAAAAGCATTTAAATTTAGCTTCCTAGCATGTGCTAGGTAGCTATTGCGATAGCCGTTTTTTGAACATTTCAAAATTTCATCAAATGTCGACGTTTTAGACCATTTTAAGCAACTTTTAAAGAATAAATTTTTTTTCCGTCTGTATGTACGTACGTACGTATGTTGGGAATTTTCTGAGAAAACGGCTCGACGGATTTTGTTGAAATTTTGTATATATGTTTTAGGCATACCGAACAGAAACATAACGGGCCGGATTTTTTTATTTTTTATGGACGCCATATTGAATTTTTTCGGAATGAGATGAGGACAAAAAAAAAAGAAAAACAATCTCGTGTCACACTCAAATGTTTTACATTCATCGCCTAACAAAAGATTCACGGGTTGCTAGATCTAACTGAATCAACATGGCTATGATGACGATCATTCAAATGAATTTATTCTTTTGTCTTCTGTCTCATTCCGTAAAAATCCAATATGGCGTCCATAAGACATAAGAAAGTATAGTCAGTAATATTAATACTGCGTATGGAAGTTCCATTTTTGCCGTTCACACAGAGAGAGCGAGTAGGTATCTAGTTTTACGAACCGTGGGCGGTGAACTACTAATTCGGCAATCCTTTTGAACCGACAGGTCTTTCCGTCCCTAGGGAAGAAAATCGATTGGAATTTGGTTTGGGGGTAACAGACATATTTTGACAACTGTCCATTACCATTCAAACTAAGTTGTGGTTTCAACAAGATGGAGCTCCTCCACATATAGCAGAATGGTCAGGAAGTAATTGGATGTCCACTTTCCAAAGCTTTGTATTGATCGCGGACGAGATTTCTTTCTGGGGATTTGTATGGGAAGACTCCTATTACGGTCACGAAGAATATGACACAAAGATTACATGAGATATCTTCATAAAATGTAACAGAATAAACCTGGAGCTCACATTGAACATCTAATTTCATTCACTGCATGGGTTTTTTTTGTACTTTTATAATGTATTTATTGTGTGTTTCCGTAATATTTTTTGTTGTTTAATCGAAAATGAGACTATTTCTTTCAAACAGAATTTAGAACTCTGGGCTTTTGTTTTAACAAAAGAGAAAAAGTGTCTAACAAAGCACCTATTTTCCGCCTTGAAGTTTCATACCCGAAATTATGACCACACCGTATATTTGTGAAGTCTGCCGAACACCCGGTATCTAGAAGCGTTTTAAGTTAGGCGCTTCGTTACGCATTTGTGCATCTGAAGATAGAAACTAAGTCAGTTAATTTCAAGAGATGTGTTTCAGCCACCGCTACCGTAAATGACGCTGTAATTTGCCGTTTGTAACCGTCCCCGTAGGAATATTTAAATTGTTTTTACAGTCGGCGAAAGCTCTTTTGCCGGGGAGAATCAATATTATTAAGTTTTAGGTCCGTAAATTACCGATTACTCGATTTTAGTTTTCTAATGGTATACGAAAATCCAAGCAAGAGAAAAAGAGTACTGCTGGACTGCGAAATTGGCAAATTTCATTCCGACTATTTGAATAAGAATAATTAACCGTAATTAGTTAAATGGGTTGCAGTAACAGCCTCCAATTAAGTTGAAATTAGATCCGTTTGGCGCTCTTAAAAAACTTTTGACAACGGTCCCGTATTTTTTAGACGTCTGGAAAGGACGTAATTAATTAAAAAATGTTTGGATGTATATAACCAATTGCGCATCTTCTGGTGGCGCCCGAAGCACTATCATTCCGCGATTTCCCCCGTCACCCCCAGATTTTGACTTGTAAATTACCGCTGAATTTTCCTTGTTTTTACATTTACTAAGTTTCATTTAAGTAATTATACCTTTTTAGTGCATTTCCACAAAAATAAAAAAAAAAGCGCTATTGTGGTCACTTTGTCCGTCCGTCCGCTACTTTTGCGACGCTACTAGTTCTTTATCTTAAGAGCTATTGTTCTACTTTTTTCGCTATTTGGTTCGTTATGGTGTCGAGTCTTGTACCAAGGAACGAATTTTTTCTGTGCCGCTTACAAAAAAAGTTATTGTAAAAAAAACAAAAAACCGTTTTTTACATGTTCCATAATTTTACACTTTTGCCGTTTATTAACGATCCTAGAGATCGCTTACAATTTTTCATTGCTATCTCTCGTCTGCCTGTTGGTCTGTGCGTCTGTTCCTTTGTCTGTCTGTCCATCTATCTGTCCGTGTGAACGATAACTTTGTTTAGAAATGTTCGATCGCTTTTAAATCTCCGTTAGTTATGAACTGAATTGCATGAAATTCAATATGGGCATAGCTTTAGCCATATAATACGCAATGCCAAAAGTTGAATCGAATCGATTCAAAATTCACAGTGCTCTTTTCGCATCTCGACCATTTATAAACCGAATTGCAAACTTTTTTACTTATAAAAGTATTTGAATGAAATTTGATACATAGGCACTTGGAATAAAGGAGAATCAAACGCCAATTTCAAAATTTGGTTTTGCGCATGCGCAGTGCCAACTTTTTTATCTATGGAACCATTTAAGTGAAATTTGATACTTAGGCGCTTGGAACAAAGGAAAATCTAACATTAGTTTCAAAATTTAGGTTTGCGCATGCGCAGTTCCAATTTTCTTATTTAGAAAAGCATTGAAATGAAATTCTTCTCATAAACTGAAATTGAAGTAGCACGTCAACAATGGATTGCCCATGTGCAACGCTATCTTTCATATTTGAGGCCGGATTTTTACGATTTTAACAGAAGTTGCATCTTACAAATGGGAAATGAATGCAAGTGGAAATGCGCTTTATGTAAATCGTTTACGATTACTTTTTAACTTGTTTTTTGTATAATGGAAAATCGAAGTTACAGTTGACGAAAGTTGGTCCCAAGTAAAGATCTTTAATTGACCATTTGACTTAGGTATAGGGCACGCTTAAAAAATACTTCTTTTCGGTTGATAAATTCAAATGTATAAAAAATAAAGGGTGTTCTTTATGAAAATATTGAATTTTGCGTATTCAAAGTTGGCTTAATTTCTGATTACGACCCTTAGTGCCTTTGTGGCCATTGTGAGTACCTCGTATTTTAGCTACATACAAACTTTACTGTTTTAAATGCAAATTTAATAATGAATAACAATAAAAGAATGCTCAAAAATAAAAAAAAAACCAAAACATATAGGGTTTGCATTTAAAAAATGACTTAGAGTATAAGGCCTCTCGTACCACATTACGAAAAAAACCTTGTGAATGAGGAATATGTTTGCAGTATTCAAACATAACGCCACCCTCCTTAATAGTTTCACATGAGCAAATGAGAAATGAGAGTTCTGAAATTAAAATATGGAAAGTAATATTGGAACTAGATGGAAACGACTAGATGGATTTCAGTAATTTAATTACAAACAATTTAGCGTGTTCGGAAACAGGAACTAAGCGCATCTACGATAACTATAAAACTTTTTCGACCCAGAGCCCGCGCTCTCTCCCAGGATGCTTTTGACAAAACTTTCCTAAACCGCAAAATGATTTTATTGCAGCGCGCGCGTAACTTTCTTCGTAAAACTCGTTCTTTGGGATACCTACTTGATTATAAAACACGAATACAATTTAACCGAGATGAAAAAACCGCTCCCCCTCGATTGTTCAATTGCTTCCAAAACAACGTGCCCCGAATACAAAACAGAATCATAACAAGAAACGATTTCTAATTTATAGGAACAATAAATTCAGACGTTTTAGTTGAACGGCGAAATCATCTCCTTTAAAAGTGCGGACGAGGGTGCCGCTTCCCCCTTTCGCGCGCACTTAACAAAATATGATTATATTTGTACTCGCCTCGAACAAATGTTCCTCATCTTGCTAAACAATAATGGGGTGACAGTGGTGTTTCTCCAAAAGTAACTCCTTCCGGATGCTGGCACCTTTTGTCTCCTTCCCGCACGAGAACTTCCTCTTAAAACTCGTTTCGGTTACGGAGCCGCCGCCGACGATTATAATTATGGGGGCGCTCGGTTTACACATGTTATATAAATTGTTCGAAATTGAGGATTTGTTTAGTATAGAAGGCCCAGAAATGACTAATGGCCGCTAATAACGCGAGCCCGACGATGCAATTGATAAACAGCTACTACACTGGGCTTAACCGGGGTTAGGAAAAGGGGATTTGCACTGTACGTTTATAAATTACGTGGAGATTACCGCCGCCCTGCCCTTGTTTTATTCTACTACAGAAAAGAGTGCATTGCATTCATAATTTTCGTTGCTTTTTGCAGACAATGAACGGCGGCGGGCTTTATGAATAGAATCCTATACAATTGTCCGGTCGTTCGGACCGATTTATTGCAGCTCGAGAAAATCAATTATGGAAATGGTTCTGGTATCTAGTAGGCTTATTTCAACTGTCATATTTTACAGTGCGTCTTTTTTTCTGGTAACTGAAGATGCCGTTACGAAACACATTAGGCTTCCAGAAACTTTCCAGCAGCCCTCGTAATCGTATAAATACGTTTTTTGACCTCCGCACGCATTGAGGATGTCAGAGAAGCGTGCTCGTAATGTAATGAAAGGAGTGTCCACGATTTTAATTCAAAGTGACGTAACATCCTTCCCATACATGTATTTTTCAAGCGCGCGCCAGAAGATAAATTATGTAAATTAATTAAACGTAAACAACGATCGCGCCCCGTCCCAGAAGATCGCCGAATAATTAAAGAGGCGAATGCAAACGTTCTTCTCTCCTAACTACTATTTAAGACATAAACTGCACCCGGGCGCTCTTCCCTCCATTTCGAAATACACAAAATCGCTAATAAATTTCGCTTTATTACCCTTATTGATTGTTGGTTGCCCTCTCAACATTACGCGATCGTTATTAATACCTTGGGGTTACCCGGCGAGAGAACGTATAATCAAAAAGTTAGATTAACTGATGGAACAATATTTTCGGAGGATCGATTCATCAACTTCCGAGGGAAAACAGTTTTTCTTTGCTTTATCCCTCCCCACAATATTAAGATTCTTAACGCGACTGACGTATTCGTTGGAATTTAAAAGCTACATTAGCGTTGAACCAACAAAGAGTTTCGTATTTTATTCTAATCACATTTGCCTACTTTTCGTGTACAAATTGAGCATTTTCTGGAAGGGGTGCGTGTTTTACAGATCAACATATTTCATCGAAACTCCACGAGCTAGAAAAAACAATCACGCAACCCGACACGAGTACAAATGTCCACTAGTGACTAGACCGTGGTAGTCATAGTAATTTCCAGTACTGGAGACATGGAACACCCTGTATATTTTAATCTAAAAAGACGCCACTGGAAATGTTTTACAGAGAGTGCATAATTCAAATTGAACAAGGACCAGGACTCGCGAGTGGGTACGCATCATGCTTTCTTGCTCGAGCTAAAAAGAGAAGGTGGCGGAAGTTTTTAGCTGTCAAGTTTCAAGGCAGCAGAACGTAAATAGCTTTGGATGATGTGTTGGATGTGCAAATAGAGGAAAATGTACCCTTTGTGTTACTATAATTAGCATAGGTTGTATGGTAATTGCTGTCGTTTTACTAAAATGTTTGCTTTTATAAATTTGAATTTGCAAGACCTTATATAACATTCCGAAATGGTCGTAAAATAAGTTAACAGTTGAAGTAAGAACCGTATTTAGGGGTAGGTCGGTCTGTCTGTACTAAACAGTTGAACCGATTGGAACAAAAATACACAGTAAAAGGAAGAGCTGAAAAGGTTTTGGGCAAAATCCCACATGCGCAAGTGTGTCAAAAAGTAACAAAACACTGTCAATTTTTGACGTTTTTCCATGTTATAGTGAACTATTGCATCGTGCGGGTGGTATCTGTGCTAACCACAAAAAATTTTTTTCTTAACCAGCCACAGTGCATTTCCCCATTTTTCGGATTAAATGAATATTTTGCAAAAACGAGACGTACCCTCAACTCGATGAATACGGGGGGTTGGGGCAGACCACTCAACTGTCTCTCGCCTGCTAAATTTGAGAAATTTTAACAAAATTGTACAGCAAATATAAATAGGTAAATGCCACATAAGTTGAACTAAAAACGCTTAATTGTTTGATTAAATTATGGTTCAAAAAACTTTTGCATGTACAGGGTGTCCCATTAATAATGGTCACAGGCCATATCTTGTGAACCGTTAATTGCAGCTTCGGGAAAAAAAATTGTTAACAAAAGGGGTCAAGAGAAATCGCTGAAATATCTGCAAAATTGATACAAGATTGCTATGCATGTATTTTTTATGCATGTTTGTTTGGTATATTTTAGGAAAAAAATCATTTTTCTACTTATCCATGAATCGTACGCCCTCTAGCGGCGAAGCTAGAAACTTGAAAATAATTTCCAGCGATTTCTCTTGGCCCCTTTTTTTAACAAAATTTGTTTCCCGAAGTTGTGCAATTAACGGTTCCATAGATATGATCTGTGACCATTATTAATGGGACACCCTGTACGTAGAAGTTTCATTGCGAATGTCGCTTTAATTACGTTTTAAAAATCACGAATTACGTTACGATCGTGTTGGGGAATTCTAGTTAGTTTAGCTAATGTTAGCATATTTATTTGCAAAGGAAAGTTGAAGATTAGTACAGGGTGTTAACAAAAGTTAAGGCATATGTATATTCACGTTCACGTACTTTACAAAATGTTACATTTGATGGTCATTTGGGATAAAAAGGTTTATTGTTAAGCGATAGCACATGTTCTGGTGCTGATGCCAAAGAAGCAGGTGTAGTAACACTAAGGGGAGATTGGTGGGGAATTATCAATAATTGGAACTTTGTAATTCTCGGGAAAATAATGATAAACTGTAGGTACAACTATGAGCAATATTAGCTGAAAGAGGAGGGTGGCCGGAGTAATACCAAGGGGAGTATTTATGGACTAATTAAAAATTGTTAAATAGCAAAAACCCCAGTGAATACTGAAACTAATAAATCGTACCTTCACTAACCACTTTTCTTAAATTATTCCCAGAGACTCGACTTCCCCCATTCACTGTTTATTAACCAATCTCCCCTTAGTCTTACAGTGTTTTGACGAATTGCGGGTTTCATATTGTGATTGGCGATTGATTTGAAAACTCTTAAAGAAGAAGCTTTTTATAGTGGAAGTGGCGTTTCCTTAAATACTGGAGACAACAAGAAAACGAGTCTGCTAGTTTCGCGACGGTTAAAAAGCGTGCACATTTGTTTACGCTAAATTCTCAGACAATTAGCCTTATTTGTTTTCTTGAAAGCGCAGCTCGTCATATTTATGATGAAATGTGCAGAAGCAAGTTAACTAAAGTGGTGGTGGGAGAAGTTTAACGCGTGGTGTCCGATTACGGAAAAAAGTGTCGGGGAGTTGAAAAATAAACCGCGTACGTGGTAATATGTCCAAAACCAGTTTTGTTTCAGGGATTTTGTTTTATTTCTTTCATGTGTTTCGGAATAAATGCTTATCATTTTCAATCATTTAATTGTGTGTTTATTCGAATCCATTATGCGACCCTGATACAGTTTTCATGTCAGATTCTTCTTATCGTGCAAAAGAATTATGGTTGTTTTGTTATTTTTAGCCAGCTGGAAGGGTGTTTTGTAGGTGGCGTAGTGGTCATCCCACACAGCAATATGTAGATTCAAAAAAACTACAAAATCATTTAAAAAAATTCAAAAATCGTTTTGACCTTTGTAATTTTTTTAAATCGTTTTGAATGGTTTTTTAATTCTTTAGAATCACTTCTGTGAATAATATCCTTTATGTTATATTTAAAAAAAATCAATATGCTCTTTTTATATGAAAATATACAGGGTGTTCCATTAAAAAAGTTAGGTTAGGTCATTAACTTTGTTACCTTACGATTTATTGTGGAAATGGCACATTATTCAGTAATCATCACACAGAAATTTTTGTAATACATATTTTTTAGGTTTTTTATTTACCTATTGTAATGATGCCAGTATGTTTATAGGTTTACCTATATATAGCACTTCCAAAAAAACACTCTTTCGTAATTATGAACTTTAAGGGTTGATATACTAACTCATAAATATCTCGGTCAAGCTCGTGAATCAGCCAATTCCGCCATATTGGAACAAAATGGCGGACATTTTTATATGTTAATGCGGTTAAAGAAACCTACCTACACCTGATCGGCCAAACCGAGAAGGACTTTTTGTATCTCTTTTAACTAAGAAAATATATGGTCATCCTGAAATTGAAACTTCTTTGATTTTCCCCGTATTTCCTAAGCGAATATTTTGAAATTTTGACTTTACCATTTTAAGTTTAACCCAAAAAGAGTACATGGCGTCCCCAAGGCAATAATTACACCTAGCGCTAGTTGGAGAATTTTACTCATTTGGAATTATAAAATAAAATGATGTTCCATAAGACCATAACGGGAGAATCTTACGCTGCATTGCGGGAATTCCTAAAAAAAAGCAAAGAAGAAAGTTTACGAAAATAAACTTTAAGAGAGAAATGCCATTTTGCACATCAGGAAAACCAGGTGCCAAATTCCTGACAGAACAATCTCCTAGCTCAAACCATTTTAGATTTTATTGTCTTAAAGGGGTTCACCCCCATTAATTACTGTTTTTGAAAGTAAAACGTGCATAACCAATTGCCATGTAAAATTTTTAAAAAATTTCGGGGAGGGGGGGTTAAACACACCTTCCATCCTTCATGGTATTCTAATGAAACGTTTCGTCGAACGGAATTGACTTCTATCCACGATCTATTATCGCGATGTATTATAATTCCTTACCTTTTTGTAATTGGGGGAGGGGTATGGGGCTTAAAAACGGGTATTATCCTTCATGGTATTCTAATGAAAAATATCAACAGCGGGAATTAACTTCTACTGCCCTCTTCTCCAACATCTTTTCGAGATAAGTTATACATAGCATGGGAATTTTTTTCGATATATCGATAGGTATCGATAGTTATCGATATATCGAATAACAATAGGTAGAGCTAAAAAAATCGATATATCGATAACTATCGATATATCGATACTTATCGATAACTATCGATATATCGATACTTATCGATAACTATCGATATATCGATACCTATCGATATGTCGATAACTATTGATATATCGATATGTCGATAACTATTGATATATCGATATGTCGATAACTATCGATATGTCGATAACTATCGATATGTCGATAACTATCGATATGTCGATAACTATCGATATGTCGATAACTATCGATATATCGATATGTCGATAACTATCGATATATCGATATGTCGATAACTATCGATATATCGATATGTCGATAACTATTGACATATCGATATGTCGATAACTATTGATATATCGATATGTCGATAACTATTGGTACGATAAAATTATGTTATTGTTGAGATTTCAACGAGCGCTACTATTTTTATTAATAAAATCCATTTTCGGGTTTACTCATCTCGTGTAAATTTACTATTTTTAGTTGCTCGACGTTTCGGAAACTTAACTTTGCTCCCTTTCTCAAGAGAAGCGCTACGTCACATCATCATCCATGCCAAATAAACGCAGTAATACAATCTTTAGAAAATAGATCTTTTCGTCTTACTGACGATTGCTCAAAAAAAGAAGCACTTCAAAAACTTGAACAAAATGTTGCATCAAAATGGCTACTCTTTAGATAAAATAAAGAAGACAATCAAAGGGTGTAATCATGGCCTATGTATCGGTATCTGATTGATGGTTACAGAGGACCAGTCACAAAAAAACAGAAAAAGCTAAGAACACTTCAATTTAGATATACAGTTTCAATTGATTGACATTTACGAAATCTAACAAAAAACTCTTGATAAAGGTAGCAAAGAAACGTCGAGTAACTATTAATCACTTTTAGTCCTTTACACGAGAATAAACCGGAAAATGGATTTTATTAAATAAAACTCGATAAGATAACTATCGATACGTCGAATATTTCTCTCAAATGACACGTGCAATTACCGCTTAATTACAGCGGTAATTGCATGTATAATGTTAAGTACCAATACTTATATCGATAGGTGAAAACAGTGCTTTCAGGGTGCTAATTATGGTCTTGCTCCGTGGTGGGAGACATTCAAATAGATTGCGCCCTTTCGGTGATCATCACTCACCTTGAGAATTTCTAAATGCTCTGTCACCCTCGTTATTTCCCCCCATTGTTTTTAATTCGACCTATAACGATATAATAGACGACGTTACCTTAGGCGCTGAAAAATGTGAAAACAGGGAAAACGCGTAGGCTGGAAATTCTGGATTGTAATTACGTAACGAGTGCCTTCAGATTTACGTGAGGTTCGCGAGAGTTTAACAGCTAAATATATATTGTCGCAAGTCGTTCCTTCACAGGAATCGGAAATTGATTGTCGGAAAGCTGAAACGGGACGGTATATTTGTTATCCTTTCCCCCCTTAAATAGTTATTGTTTGCTTTGTCAAAATAAAGCGTGTATCGATCGACGTTTTTGGCGTAAAAAGTGTGACGGTCAACGCGGGTGTTTTATTGTAAGAACGAGAACCGTTCTTACTATTTATACCTTATTCGTTTGGTTAATTAACTTTTGCCTGGGACATCTTGGCGAGGGTTTAATCATACGCCAAAAACAGCGTTGCAGGACCGAAAACCACAAAAGGCAGACGGAGAGGAAATGCGGGGAAATCTTTAATGGAAGTTTGGAGGAAATGTTTGCCAAGAATGACCGATGAGAAAAAGCAAAGTTTATGGCTGTAATTTTTTTCGTTTGCAAATTCTGGTTTAGTGTAAGGGTAGTAAGGACCGAGGAGTTAACAGTTGCCAAGATCAATAGATGTCGGTTGGACATATTTTTCAAAAACGGTAGTGAGCGTTAGCAATAGCGATCTCCTTTCTGCCTTTTTTTGAATAAAGGCAGATTAGCATATTCTGGCCGTGTCTGTCGACTGTAATCGAGATGATTTTAAAGCATAATTCAGCTCTTTGTTAATTAGTAATAAAAATTCGCGTTTTAATTATAGGGGCCTGCTAGCACAAGGCATCAGTTGATTGACACGAGCTGCCGGTATTATTAATCCGATTTTAATGCAGAATCCACCCCCCTGCTAATTATATAATAAAAATTTGTTTTATTATTACTGGTCGCGCTAAACAAGGGTTCAATTAGAATATTCAGCAACGTTCAAAAAAATTTCATTGATAAAAAAGTTTCCTGAAAAACTATCACCGTAAGAATATTAAAACAACGCCAAATCGTGCACACAACCCTCCTTTCAACATCCTTTCTTGAGCTATTAATTTTTGACATCACCAATAGCATAGTGTAATGCAATAGGATTTCTTGTCCAAACGTTCTCTTTTTCCTTCGACAACTTCGTCATCGAGATATTGATTTTGACCTCATCAATAGAATTATGTTACAAACAACGTTCTAAATCCCTGTATAATGAGTAGTACTCTCTTTTGAGACTCAATCGCAAGATGTCCTATATGTATAACTAGGGATGGCGATAACTGTTTTCACCTATACGATAAGTATCGGGTACCTTAACCTATCGATATGTTTTTACTTATCGATATGTCGGATAATAGTTCGAAATATCGATGGTTATCGAATATGTCGATAGTTATCGAACATATCGATAGTTATCGATATATCGATAATATCGAGATATGTCGATAGTTATCGATAATCGATAGTATATCGATATGTCGATAGTTATCGGGACATTATCGATTAGTTATCGACATACGATAGTTATCCGATATATCGCATAGTTATCGATATATCGATATGTCGATTAGTTATCGATATATCGATATGTCGATAGTTATCGCTAGGATGGGCGATA
>NW_022170663.1:15263291-15310228 GCF_008802855.1 Photinus pyralis | reverse complement strand
TTTCCACAAAAATAAAAAAAAATGCGCTATTGTGGCCACTTTGTCCGTCCGTCCGTCCGTCCGCTCGTTTTGCGACGCTACTAGTTCTTTACCTTAAGAGCTATTGTTCTACTTTTTTCGCTATTTGGTTCGTTATGGTGTCGAGTCTTGTACCAAGGAAGGAATTTTTTCTGTACCGCTTACAAAAAAAAGTTATTGTAAAAAAAAACAAAAAACCGTTTTTTACATGTTCCATAATTTTACACTTTTGCCGTTTATTAACGATCCTAGAGATCGCTTACAATTTTTCATTGCTATCTCTCGTCTGCCTGTTGGTCTGTGCGTCTGTTCCTTTGTCTGTCTGTCCATCTATCTGTCCGTGTGAACGATAACTTTGTTTAGAAATGTTCGATCGCTTTTGTTTAGAAATGTTCGATCGCTTTTAAATCTCCGTTAGTTATGAACTGAATTGCATGAAATTCAATATGGGCATAGCTTTAGCCATATAATACGCAATGCCAAAAGTTGAATCGAATCGATTCAAAATTCACAGTGCTCTTTTCGCATCTCGACCATTTATAAACCGAATTGCAAACTTTTTTACTTATAAAAGTATTTGAATGAAATTTGATACATAGGCACTTGGAATAAAGGAGAATCAAACGCCAATTTCAAAATTTGGTTTTGCGCATGCGCAGTGCCAACTTTTTTATCTATGGAACCATTTAAGTGAAATTTGATACTTAGGCGCTTGGAACAAAGGAAAATCTAACATTAGTTTTAAAATTTAGGTTTGCGCATGCGCAGTTCCAACTTTCTTATTTAGAAAAGCATTGAAATGAAATTCTTCTCATAAACTGAAATTGAAGTAGCACGTCAACAATGGATTGCCCATGTGCAACGCTATCTTTCATATTTGTGGCCGGATTTATACGATTTTAACAGAAGTTGCATCTTACAAATGGGAAATGAATGCAAGTGGAAATGCGCTTTATGTAAATCGTTTACGATTACTTTTTAACTTGTTTTTTGTATAATGGAAAATCGAAGTTACAGTTGACGAAAGTTGGTCCCAAGTAAAGATCTTTAATTGACCATTTGACTTAGGTATAGGGCACGCTTAAAAAATACTTCTTTTCGGTTGATAAATTCAAATGTATAAAAAATAAAGGGTGTTCTTTATGAAAATATTGAATTTTGCGTATTCAAAGTTGGCTTAATTTCTGATTACGACCCTTAGTGCCTTTGTGGCCATTGTGAGTACCTCGTATTTTAGCTACATACAAACTTTACTGTTTTAAATGCAAATTTAATAATGAATAACAATAAAAGAATGCTCAAAAATAAAAAAAAAACCAAAACATATAGGGTTTGCATTTAAAAAATGACTTAGAGTATAAGGCCTCTCGTACCACATTACGAAAAAAACCTTGTGAATGAGGAATATGTTTGCAGTATTCAAACATAACGCCACCCTCCTTAATAGTTTCACATGAGCAAATGAGAAATGAGAGTTCTGAAATTAAAATATGGAAAGTAATATTGGAACTAGATGGAAACGACTAGATGGATTTCAGTAATTTAATTACAAACAATTTAGCGTGTTCGGAAACAGGAACTAAGCGCATCTACGATAACTATAAAACTTTTTCGACCCAGAGCCCGCGCTCTCTCCCAGGATGCTTTTGACAAAACTTTCCTAAACCGCAAAATGATTTTATTGCAGCGCGCGCGTAACTTTCTTCGTAAAACTCGTTCTTTGGGATACCTACTTGATTATAAAACACGAATACAATTTAACCGAGATGAAAAAACCGCTCCCCCTCGATTGTTCAATTGCTTCCAAAACAACGTGCCCCGAATACAAAACAGAATCATAACAAGAAACGATTTCTAATTTATAGGAACAATAAATTCAGACGTTTTAGTTGAACGGCGAAATCATCTCCTTTAAAAGTGCGGACGAGGGTGCCGCTTCCCCCTTTCGCGCGCACTTAACAAAATATGATTATATTTGTACTCGCCTCGAACAAATGTTCCTCATCTTGCTAAACAATAATGGGGTGACAGTGGTGTTTCTCCAAAAGTAACTCCTTCCGGATGCTGGCACCTTTTGTCTCCTTCCCGCACGAGAACTTCCTCTTAAAACTCGTTTCGGTTACGGAGCCGCCGCCGACGATTATAATTATGGGGGCGCTCGGTTTACACATGTTATATAAATTGTTCGAAATTGAGGATTTGTTTAGTATAGAAGGCCCAGAAATGACTAATGGCCGCTAATAACGCGAGCCCGACGATGCAATTGATAAACAGCTACTACACTGGGCTTAACCGGGGTTAGGAAAAGGGGATTTGCACTGTACGTTTATAAATTACGTGGAGATTACCGCCGCCCTGCCCTTGTTTTATTCTACTACAGAAAAGAGTGCATTGCATTCATAATTTTCGTTGCTTTTTGCAGACAATGAACGGCGGCGGGCTTTATGAATAGAATCCTATACAATTGTCCGGTCGTTCGGACCGATTTATTGCAGCTCGAGAAAATCAATTATGGAAATGGTTCTGGTATCTAGTAGGCTTATTTCAACTGTCATATTTTACAGTGCGTCTTTTTTTCTGGTAACTGAAGATGCCGTTACGAAACACATTAGGCTTCCAGAAACTTTCCAGCAGCCCTCGTAATCGTATAAATACGTTTTTTGACCTCCGCACGCATTGAGGATGTCAGAGAAGCGTGCTCGTAATGTAATGAAAGGAGTGTCCACGATTTTAATTCAAAGTGACGTAACATCCTTCCCATACATGTATTTTTCAAGCGCGCGCCAGAAGATAAATTATGTAAATTAATTAAACGTAAACAACGATCGCGCCCCGTCCCAGAAGATCGCCGAATAATTAAAGAGGCGAATGCAAACGTTCTTCTCTCCTAACTACTATTTAAGACATAAACTGCACCCGGGCGCTCTTCCCTCCATTTCGAAATACACAAAATCGCTAATAAATTTCGCTTTATTACCCTTATTGATTGTTGGTTGCCCTCTCAACATTACGCGATCGTTATTAATACCTTGGGGTTACCCGGCGAGAGAACGTATAATCAAAAAGTTAGATTAACTGATGGAACAATATTTTCGGAGGATCGATTCATCAACTTCCGAGGGAAAACAGTTTTTCTTTGCTTTATCCCTCCCCACAATATTAAGATTCTTAACGCGACTGACGTATTCGTTGGAATTTAAAAGCTACATTAGCGTTGAACCAACAAAGAGTTTCGTATTTTATTCTAATCACATTTGCCTACTTTTCGTGTACAAATTGAGCATTTTCTGGAAGGGGTGCGTGTTTTACAGATCAACATATTTCATCGAAACTCCACGAGCTAGAAAAAACAATCACGCAACCCGACACGAGTACAAATGTCCACTAGTGACTAGACCGTGGTAGTCATAGTAATTTCCAGTACTGGAGACATGGAACACCCTGTATATTTTAATCTAAAAAGACGCCACTGGAAATGTTTTACAGAGAGTGCATAATTCAAATTGAACAAGGACCAGGACTCGCGAGTGGGTACGCATCATGCTTTCTTGCTCGAGCTAAAAAGAGAAGGTGGCGGAAGTTTTTAGCTGTCAAGTTTCAAGGCAGCAGAACGTAAATAGCTTTGGATGATGTGTTGGATGTGCAAATAGAGGAAAATGTACCCTTTGTGTTACTATAATTAGCATAGGTTGTATGGTAATTGCTGTCGTTTTACTAAAATGTTTGCTTTTATAAATTTGAATTTGCAAGACCTTATATAACATTCCGAAATGGTCGTAAAATAAGTTAACAGTTGAAGTAAGAACCGTATTTAGGGGTAGGTCGGTCTGTCTGTACTAAACAGTTGAACCGATTGGAACAAAAATACACAGTAAAAGGAAGAGCTGAAAAGGTTTTGGGCAAAATCCCACATGCGCAAGTGTGTCAAAAAGTAACAAAACACTGTCAATTTTTGACGTTTTTCCATGTTATAGTGAACTATTGCATCGTGCGGGTGGTATCTGTGCTAACCACAAAAAATTTTTTTCTTAACCAGCCACAGTGCATTTCCCCATTTTTCGGATTAAATGAATATTTTGCAAAAACGAGACGTACCCTCAACTCGATGAATACGGGGGGTTGGGGCAGACCACTCAACTGTCTCTCGCCTGCTAAATTTGAGAAATTTTAACAAAATTGTACAGCAAATATAAATAGGTAAATGCCACATAAGTTGAACTAAAAACGCTTAATTGTTTGATTAAATTATGGTTCAAAAAACTTTTGCATGTACAGGGTGTCCCATTAATAATGGTCACAGGCCATATCTTGTGAACCGTTAATTGCAGCTTCGGGAAAAAAAATTGTTAACAAAAGGGGTCAAGAGAAATCGCTGAAATATCTGCAAAATTGATACAAGATTGCTATGCATGTATTTTTTATGCATGTTTGTTTGGTATATTTTAGGAAAAAAATCATTTTTCTACTTATCCATGAATCGTACGCCCTCTAGCGGCGAAGCTAGAAACTTGAAAATAATTTCCAGCGATTTCTCTTGGCCCCTTTTTTTAACAAAATTTGTTTCCCGAAGTTGTGCAATTAACGGTTCCATAGATATGATCTGTGACCATTATTAATGGGACACCCTGTACGTAGAAGTTTCATTGCGAATGTCGCT
This sequence comes from Photinus pyralis, assembly GCF_008802855.1. Classification (NCBI taxonomy): domain Eukaryota; kingdom Metazoa; phylum Arthropoda; class Insecta; order Coleoptera; family Lampyridae; genus Photinus; species Photinus pyralis. The sequence goes on along the minus strand of NW_022170663.1, from coordinate 15,305,553 downwards.
TTAATTACGTTTTAAAAATCACGAATTACGTTACGATCGTGTTGGGGAATTCTAGTTAGTTTAGCTAATGTTAGCATATTTATTTGCAAAGGAAAGTTGAAGATTAGTACAGGGTGTTAACAAAAGTTAAGGCATATGTATATTCACGTTCACGTACTTTACAAAATGTTACATTTGATGGTCATTTGGGATAAAAAGGTTTATTGTTAAGCGATAGCACATGTTCTGGTGCTGATGCCAAAGAAGCAGGTGTAGTAACACTAAGGGGAGATTGGTGGGGAATTATCAATAATTGGAACTTTGTAATTCTCGGGAAAATAATGATAAACTGTAGGTACAACTATGAGCAATATTAGCTGAAAGAGGAGGGTGGCCGGAGTAATACCAAGGGGAGTATTTATGGACTAATTAAAAATTGTTAAATAGCAAAAACCCCAGTGAATACTGAAACTAATAAATCGTACCTTCACTAACCACTTTTCTTAAATTATTCCCAGAGACTCGACTTCCCCCATTCACTGTTTATTAACCAATCTCCCCTTAGTCTTACAGTGTTTTGACGAATTGCGGGTTTCATATTGTGATTGGCGATTGATTTGAAAACTCTTAAAGAAGAAGCTTTTTATAGTGGAAGTGGCGTTTCCTTAAATACTGGAGACAACAAGAAAACGAGTCTGCTAGTTTCGCGACGGTTAAAAAGCGTGCACATTTGTTTACGCTAAATTCTCAGACAATTAGCCTTATTTGTTTTCTTGAAAGCGCAGCTCGTCATATTTATGATGAAATGTGCAGAAGCAAGTTAACTAAAGTGGTGGTGGGAGAAGTTTAACGCGTGGTGTCCGATTACGGAAAAAAGTGTCGGGGAGTTGAAAAATAAACCGCGTACGTGGTAATATGTCCAAAACCAGTTTTGTTTCAGGGATTTTGTTTTATTTCTTTCATGTGTTTCGGAATAAATGCTTATCATTTTCAATCATTTAATTGTGTGTTTATTCGAATCCATTATGCGACCCTGATACAGTTTTCATGTCAGATTCTTCTTATCGTGCAAAAGAATTATGGTTGTTTTGTTATTTTTAGCCAGCTGGAAGGGTGTTTTGTAGGTGGCGTAGTGGTCATCCCACACAGCAATATGTAGATTCAAAAAAACTACAAAATCATTTAAAAAAATTCAAAAATCGTTTTGACCTTTGTAATTTTTTTAAATCGTTTTGAATGGTTTTTTAATTCTTTAGAATCACTTCTGTGAATAATATCCTTTATGTTATATTTAAAAAAAATCAATATGCTCTTTTTATATGAAAATATACAGGGTGTTCCATTAAAAAAGTTAGGTTAGGTCATTAACTTTGTTACCTTACGATTTATTGTGGAAATGGCACATTATTCAGTAATCATCACACAGAAATTTTTGTAATACATATTTTTTAGGTTTTTTATTTACCTATTGTAATGATGCCAGTATGTTTATAGGTTTACCTATATATAGCACTTCCAAAAAAACACTCTTTCGTAATTATGAACTTTAAGGGTTGATATACTAACTCATAAATATCTCGGTCAAGCTCGTGAATCAGCCAATTCCGCCATATTGGAACAAAATGGCGGACATTTTTATATGTTAATGCGGTTAAAGAAACCTACCTACACCTGATCGGCCAAACCGAGAAGGACTTTTTGTATCTCTTTTAACTAAGAAAATATATGGTCATCCTGAAATTGAAACTTCTTTGATTTTCCCCGTATTTCCTAAGCGAATATTTTGAAATTTTGACTTTACCATTTTAAGTTTAACCCAAAAAGAGTACATGGCGTCCCCAAGGCAATAATTACACCTAGCGCTAGTTGGAGAATTTTACTCATTTGGAATTATAAAATAAAATGATGTTCCATAAGACCATAACGGGAGAATCTTACGCTGCATTGCGGGAATTCCTAAAAAAAAGCAAAGAAGAAAGTTTACGAAAATAAACTTTAAGAGAGAAATGCCATTTTGCACATCAGGAAAACCAGGTGCCAAATTCCTGACAGAACAATCTCCTAGCTCAAACCATTTTAGATTTTATTGTCTTAAAGGGGTTCACCCCCATTAATTACTGTTTTTGAAAGTAAAACGTGCATAACCAATTGCCATGTAAAATTTTTAAAAAATTTCGGGGAGGGGGGGTTAAACACACCTTCCATCCTTCATGGTATTCTAATGAAACGTTTCGTCGAACGGAATTGACTTCTATCCACGATCTATTATCGCGATGTATTATAATTCCTTACCTTTTTGTAATTGGGGGAGGGGTATGGGGCTTAAAAACGGGTATTATCCTTCATGGTATTCTAATGAAAAATATCAACAGCGGGAATTAACTTCTACTGCCCTCTTCTCCAACATCTTTTCGAGATAAGTTATACATATAGGCACTTCTGCGAATTGAGTCTCAAAAGAGAGTACTCATTATACAGGGATTAGAACGTTGATTTTAACATATCTATTGATGAGGTCAAAATCAATATCTCGAGAACGAAGTTGTCGAAGGAAAAAGAGAACGTTTGGACAAGAAATACCTATTGGCATTACACTATGCTATTGGTGATGTCAAAATTAATAGCTCAAGAAAGGAGTGTTGAAGGAGGGTTGTGTGCACAATTTGGAGTTGTTTAATATTCTTACGGTGAATATTTTCAGGAAACTTTTTATCATGAATTTTTTTGAACGGCTTGAATATTCTAATTGAACCTTGTATTAGCGCGACCAGTATAATTAAAAACAAATTTTTATTATATAATTAGCAGGGGGGTGGATTCTGCATTAAAATCGAGATTAAAAATACCGGCAGCTCGTGTCAATCAAACTGAGCCTTGTGCTAGCAGGCCCCCTATAATTAAAACCGAATTTTTATTATAATTAGCAGAGCTGAATTATGCTTTAAAATCAATATCGATTACAGTCGACAGACACGGCCAGAATATCTAATCTGCCTTTATTCAAAAAAGGCAGAATGGAGATGCTATTGCTAACCTCACTACCGTTTTTGCAATAAATACTGTAACCAAGACATCTAATTGATCTTGGGCAACTGTACTCCTCGGTCCTTACTACCCTTACAACTAAACAGAATTTTGCAAACGAAAAAATTACAGCCATAAACTTTTGCTTTTTCTCATCGGTCATTTGGCAACATTTCTTCCAATTCCATTAAAATTCCCCGCATTTCTCTCGTCTGCCTTTTGTGGTTTACGGTCCTGCACGCTGTTTTTGGCGTATGATTAAACCCTCCAAATGTCCCAGGCAAAAGTTAATTAAGCCAAACGAATAAGGTATAAATAGTAGAACCGGTTCTCGTTTTACAAATAAACAACCCCGCGTTGACGTCACACTTTTACCCAAAAACGTCGATCGATACACGTTTATTTTGAACAAAGCAAACATAATCATTTAAGGGGGGAAGGATAAACAAATTACCGTCCCGTTTCAGCTTTCGAAATCAATTCCGATTCTGTGAAGGAACGACTGCGGACAATATAATTTAGCTGTTAAATCTCGCTGAACTCACGTAATCTGGAAGGCACTCGTTACGTAATTACAATCAGAATTTCCAGCCTACGCGTTTTCTCGTTTTCACATTTTCAGCGCCTAAGGTAACGTCGTCCTATTATACGTTATAGGTCGATTAAAAACAATGGGGGGAATAACGAGGGTGGAGAGATTTGAGAAATTCCAAGGGTGAGTGATGATCACCGAAAGGGCGAAATCTATTTGAATGTCTCCCACCACGGAGCAAGACTCAATAATTAGCAATAAAGCGCAATCTTTCAAAGTTAATGAATATGGATGGTGCGTTTGGGGTCGTCTTGCGTTAAAGGTACATTACGATTTCCCGTATACGTGTCTTCTCCTTCGTGAGCAATTGATTTAATGAAAGGCTACGTAATTTCCACTCGAATTCTCTCCCTGACGATTTGAGGCTTCCCTTCTCTCCAGACAAACACTTGAGATTTTAGCGTGTCCCTGTCAGGTCAGCACGTCGCTAATTGCTATTTGAGATTAGAGGGCGCGGCGAGATCCCTGCGTCAAAATTAAAATTTATTTGAGACACCGTAAGAGGGTGGAACGAGTTAAGTGATATGAAGGAGCCTACTTAATGCTGGAAAAAGTTTTCAAGATAAAAACGCAGTGAACTTTCAAATTTCCCTCTCGTGATTAAACCAGAATTGATTCAAGTGCACTTTTCGCATGGGCCGAAATGACACATAAATTCAATATATCTCTTTAGTTTCTATGACAACAACCCTCTGACGTTTATGGCCCATTTTTTCCAGAACCACGTTTATCAATATTGTTAAAAATTGTACGGGTTTGCGATATTCGTTCACGTAGAAAACTGATGACTTCCTCGGCCGAAATGAAAGCTTTTTAAATTTAATTTTGCGTCTTCCTCAACGGGGAGGATTGATCATCTTTCCAATGCGAAACACCATCCCTTAACGATTATTGTTGAAAATTGATTTCCGGGCGTTCTAGGCCTCTGCTTTACTTAATAACGATATTAATTGGGACGATGGGATGTTCGACTGACAGACAGACACTTGATAATAATTATACAGGGTCCTGCAACAGTACGTCGGTCTTTCCTAGCTCATACCTGCTAAAAATATCAAAAAAACTTTTTGTGCAAATATCAACTATACCTAGGTGGTCGCGCATCTACAGAATTTACTTTTGAATGTACAGGGTGTCCCATTTTTACTGTGTCAAGTGACAACTGATTTTTTAAATGGAACATCCTGTATATTTTTAGTTATTTCGATGTCATTTTTTAACCTCTGCATGGAAACCTATTCACTTTGTGGTTTTTTTGTCAATGTTACCAAATTAATAATTTTGTTCCAAATAATAAATAAATTATCTGCTGCAAGTTACTCCCTATTTCGTATAGTACAATAAGATTAATTACAAAGGTGAATTTCGAAAAAAATGAACTAGTCTTTTTAAATAATCATATTTTACAATGTTGGTATATTTTACATGCAACACCCTATATATCTTAACGTCAATTTTTGGATTCCTTTTTCTGATCACAACCTATATTTCTTTTAGATCATAAACATTTTTCAAAATTTTGAAATTGCATATTTCTACCGTCAGCCATTTTTATTGATTGGTATCAGCTGCCATAGATACAATAAACAAAACAAAATCTCCATAAATCCATGGCCTACTATTTAAAAATATTGTTGCCTTGGTTTCACAAAAACTAAATCTTTTACGCTCCTTAAACTGTTACCGCCACTATTAAAACTTTTTGTGCAAATGTCAACTAAAGATGGCCGCGCATCTACAGAAATTATTTTTGAATGTACAGGGTGTGCCATTTTTACTGTGTCAAGTGACTACTGATTTTTTAAATGGAACACCCTTGGAAACCTATTCACTTTGTGGTTTTTCGTCAATGTTATACCAAATTATTAATTTTGTTCCAAATAATTCCCCATAAGCAAGTCCCAATTTATTAATCTGATTAAAAGGCAACACTTTGGTAATGAAAAACAAAAAAATAGGAACATTTCCCATTTCAAAGTGTCTTAACTATTTTCTATTCTTTATTTCTACATTCGATAGTCTGTTGTGTGCTCTTCAATTTTTATATGGGATATCCTGTGCCCAAACCCCGTATTTTTGTAGGTTATTCAATATTTTTTACTAAAATAGTTACACAATAATTAATTACATGTTGTGGTCCGTTATAATAAAAAACAAAAGAATGCCAGAGAGTAAGCTAGTGCCACAAATAAATTATCTGCTGCAAGTTACTCCCTATTTCGTAGTACAATAAGATTAATTAAAAAGGCGAATTTCGAAAAAAATGAACTAGTCTTTTTAAATAATCATATTTTACAATGTTGGTATATTTTAAACGCAACACCCTATATATCTTAACGTCAATTGTTTGTATTCGTTTTTAGCGCATTTCCACAAAAATAAAAAAAAGGCGCTATTGTGGCCACTTTATCCGTCCGTCCGTCCGCTCGTTTTGCGACGCTACTAGTTCTTTATCTTAAGAACTATTGTTCTACTTTTTTCGCTATTTGGTTCGTTATGGTGTCGAGTCTTGTACCAAGGAAAGAATTTTTTCTGTACCGCTTACAAAAAAAGTTATTGTAAAAAAAACAAAAAACCGTTTTTTACATGTTCCATAATTTTACACTTTTGCCGTTTATTAACGATCCTAGAGATCGTTTATAATTTTGCATTGCTATCTGTCGCCTGCCGGTTGGTCTGTCCGTCTGTTCCTTTGTCTGTCTGTCCATCTATCTGTCCGTGTGAAGGATAACTTTGTTTAGAAATGTTCGATCGCTTTTACATCTCCGTTAGTTATGAACTGAATTGCATGAAATTCAATATGGGCATAGCTTTAACCATATAATACGCAATGCCAAAGGTTGAATCGAATCGATTCAAAATTCACAGTGCCCTTTTCGCATCTCGACCATTTATAAACCGAATTGCAAACTTTTTTACTTATAAAAGTATGTGAATGAAATTTGATACATAGGCACATGGAATAAAGGGAAATCAAACGCCAATTTCAAAATTTGGTTTTACGCATGCGCAGTGATAATTTTTTTTATTTATGGAAGAATTTAAATGAAATTTGATACATAGGTGCTTGGAATAAAGGAAAATCTAGCGCCAGTTTCAAAATTTTATTTTGCGCATGCGCAGTGCCAACTTTTTTATCTATGGAACTATTTAAGTGAAATTTGATATTTAGGCGCTTGGAACAAAGGAAAATCTAACATTAGTTTAAAATTTAGGTTTGCGCATGCGCAGTTCCAACTTTCTTATTTAGAAAAGCATTGAAATGAAATTCTTCTCATAAACTGAAATTGAAGTAGCACGTCAACAATGGATTGCCCATGTGCAACGCCATCTTTCATATTTGTGGCCGGATTTTTACGATTTTAACAGAAGTTGCATCTTACAAATGGGAAATGAATGCAAGTGGAAATGCGCTTTATGTAAATCGTTTACGATTACTTTTTAACTTGTTCTGATTAGATTGATGTATCACAACCTATATTTCTTTTAGATACAATTATATCATATTTTTCAAAATTTTGAAATTGTATGTTTCTACCGTCAGCCATTTTTATTGATTGGTATCAGCTGCCATGGATACAATAAACAAAACAAAATCTCCATAAATCCATGGCCTACTATTTAAAACTATTGTTGCCTTGGTTTCACAAAAACTAAATCAGGAAGGAAGCCAAAGCAACAATATTCTAATTAATATACCAGCCAGATCTTTATATGTCTTAAGAAGTTATTTTATTTGCATAAAATTAGGCGCCCTTCAGAAGAGATTTTGCCATTTAAAACTAGACATAGGGAACAACACTCCACGTAAATCTCTATGTCTACTTCTTAATAAATGGCACTGTATATTTATGTGATGAATTGTTATTTGTATGTTTTCTGTTTATCATCTTTTTGGCCGCTTTGCGGACGCTACCGATGATGCTTTTTGTTATACACATACAGGGTGTATAAAAAGTAAGTCATATCAAACAAGAATTGTTGATAAACGTTGAATGATTAAATATTTGTCACAATCTGACGGTTTTCAATTTTTTTTCTGACGTCATAATTTCAGAATGTGATGTCAAAAATTTTTTTAAATGTGAACCTATATTTTTTGTCAATGTGTGGTAGTATTTTGTTTTCTCTGTACGTCCATGTAAAAAAAATCCGAATTTGAATCCGTTGGATTTTTCTTGTGGGGCCACCTTAAAAGTCTCCCCCCTTTTCTCTCATTCGCCACAAAATTAACAGCTTGGTAGGTATAATGAAAATGAAAAGATATGTACAGGGTGTTCCTATTTACCTGATTCATTACAATTTCTATACATCCAGAAGTATAAGTGTAATCAATACGAATCAACCTAAAATCTAACTTCTAGATTTATAGAATTTGAAATGAATATATGTATACCTTATTAACGAGCTCCTAGCGGGTTTATAATTTTGCTATGTCTGTCCGTCCGTCCGTTAGCACGATATCCTATTTTAATATTAAATTTCTATTTCCATATAGAACTTTAGATTCATGGCAATCTGTCAGTGATGACAGGAGTGATTATAGACATTACCAATGTGACAGGTGCAGTCGGAAAAGTGGGCAATGAAAATTAAAGTTTCACGACGATTTTGAGTAAAAAATAAAATACCCAAAAATCTCCATTGGGATTTTAGATCTTGGAGTTTCCCAACCAAATTCAAATGTTTCAGAATCAGTAAGTTAAATGAGTGAAATGGTGAAAAATACATAAAAATGAGAAAATTCCTACCGGAACAATAAACAACAAAATTTATAGTCTCATCAGACCGATCGTATGACCCGCAAATGGATTTTCTATTTGCATGATAAAATCGGTCTTTGTGCCCGTTTCCCTTTCATATAAAATTTGTTTGCCAAATATTTGGATTCATCGTTTTTCGAATGAATTTAAACGTTCTTTGACCGCCTCGTCTTTCAGGCTTCCGCTTATTAATATGTCGAATAGATACGTTTTCCCCTCGCCTTTCCTTTTGTTCGCGAACTCACTGCGCTTCCGGTTATAAAATGCAAAATTCGCGATATCGGAAAAGGCAATTTTTTTGTAAATACTCGCGTAAACGAAAGCTTTCCTACCAGTTCCCACGAAGAGCTTAATCTAATTATGAAAAGGGCGCACAAATGAAAAGCGACTCTGGTTAATTATGTCAACTCGAGAAAGCTCTAAACCTCCCCTAAACAGCCTGTTATGAATAATCGCGGAAATAAAACAGCAGTCGTCAGTAGTCAGCAGAAATAAACTGAAAAGAATGAAGTTGCTCGACACGTTTCATTCAATGCGGATATACATAGAAGACCGCATTCGAATAATAATAAAAAGACATCAACGAGCGTCTCATGTGAAAGATCTTGCAACCATCTGGCGGCCATATAATTACTTTAATTACAAATCTAATAATAAATGGGAAAACGCTATCAGACACGAAGCTATTTCGTGGGGGAAGCGTATGACCGGAAGCGGACCACTCGTAGGACAAAAAATCTATTGTTAAACAAGAAGGGGGGGAGCCCCCTTGCAGTTAGAGCCGATTATACTTATCACGTTCGTGATCGTGTAATTTCAATCTACGCCGGCTGAATGGATATACGCAATCGACAACACTGTACGTGGAAAATTAGAAATTAGGGAGGTACTCGTTCAGAATAAGATGCTTTTCTTTTTTCTTCAACGTTCCATGCGAAAATCGGTATCGGTAACGCCATTTTTTCAATATCGCTCCCAGAACATTTTGGCGCATATTGCATTATGTTTGCACTTTCAATCCGTGGACCAATCTTATTTATGCACCAAGTTTGTTAGCAAAACATCAAACCACATTACATAGTGGAAACAGCAGAAAAAGTAACTAGCTTGGTGGTACTGCTCAAATATGGGTAAATGTACTAATTATTTTTTACTTTGTAATTACTGTATTTAGCGTAGGATGTAGGGTAATTGTTTCGTATTACTTGCCTGGTGATTTGTTAGGGTGTTTTACAAATTTGAATTTGCAAGACCATTAATTAATATGATTCTGTTTCGGCGTCAGGGCTGGTTTTAGCATTTATTAGCGGGAGCTTTGGGATTAATGTACAGACTGTTTGATACGTAGGTAGGTAGAATCCATAATGTCAAACAGTTTCAAGATTGAGCTACTAGTTCAAAAGTTACAGCCCTTTGAATTTTCTTTCGAAATTGGTTTCTAGTCTGTAACTTTTTTTTGAGAAGTCTGATCGAAAAAGTACGAATTGTTTTGGATTCTACGCACCAACATTTATAAGAAAAAATGTTTTCCCGGGAAATTTTGGTGCAGTCGATTTTTGATAAAAAAGGAAGGTTATACACTGCCTTTTTTTAAGGCAGGGAAAAAAAAATTGTCTCAGATCGACCCGGAAAAAAATTTTTCTTATAGAATGGGGCCTGTAGAATCCATAATGTCAAACAGTTTCAAGATTGGGCTACTAGTTCAAAAGTTACAGCCCTTTCAATTTACTTTCGAAATTGGTTTCTAGTCTATAACTTTTTTTTTAGAAGTCTGAGCGAAAAAGTACGAATTGTTTTGGATTCTACGCACCAAAATTAATAAGAAAAAGTGTTTTCCCGAAAGATGTGGGTAGCTTTCATTTGAGATTAATATACAGGGTGTTGATTGTTTTATGTGAATTTGTTCTTGATTTGCGATAATAACTAGTAATTCATGATACTTTTGGTTTAAATGTAACAAGATTGGTTTTCGAGCCAAAATAAAAGAGGCAAACGATGCGATTCAGAGAAACGAACAGGGTACGTGAATAAGAAGCGTTCCGCCTGAGTGGAGAAGTCAGTAGATTTCTTGAATGGTTTTCCTCAGACCTGACCCTTTGTTCGAAACTGTTTCCTAGCCAAAACGAATCCTCGGAAAGAGCTTCAAATTGAAGTCCATAGAATTAACCCTTCGAGAATGGTTTATTCTTGTTTAGTTTAGAGACTATGTTTATGGTTCTATTTTAATTGTAAATTATTTGTACCTAGCTCATGGAACTCAGTGCTAGAACTGCCTTCGCTTGGCCCGGAAGTCAAATAAGATTGAATGTTATATTTCCACTCCTTTCGCCCTCGTTTATGCTGCAGTACCGTGTGTCCCATTTTGGTTGAAACTCAGATGTTTTTAAAGATAGAGACCCGACCCTGTGTCACTTTTTTGTGAAACTTTTCATACCACAAACAGAAACAATCTAGCTACGTTTGTTTCTGAGATACAGGGTGAAACCGAAAAGTTCGTATTTTTTGGATGTTTATCTGCCCATGTAAGATAGAACAAGTAAAAAGGTTTTCGCCCTAAGGCGAGTAACTTCAGCGCAATTTCCATGAATGATGAGTACTTCCCAATAGGCCATAGCTGTGTGCGCTGTGATTTTCTTTACTAGAGGCATCTATCGTTAAAATTTCAAAGAAATATCTTGACAAATAAAGAATTTGGCACTGACTGCGCATGCGCACATCTAATTTTTGCAATATCAGTTAATAACAGTTGATATTCATTAGTCTGATGTTTATAATATGCGATACGTTTGCTTACACTAAAAGCATCTTTGGGTAAAATTTCAAAGAAATACCTCCATAAATATGAAAGTTGCCATTGCGCATGCGCAGTTTAATTGTCAAGATTTTCCTTGGCTCCGGCGCTAGAGCTATACGCTACCGAATGCAAAAAGAACGAAGTTAATATCTTGAAAACTGTAGGAGTAGTTCAGGCCTCGGACAGACGGACTGACAGAGAAAGTGGCTGCAATAGCGCACCCAACTTCGTTGGAAAATGCGCTACAAAAGATAAAAACTGTTTATTTTAGATATTTTTACGTAGAATCCAGTGGCGTAGTAAAAAAAATGGTTTGTCCACCATTTCTGAGATTTGACTCAAAGTTGGTATTTTTTAAATGCAACACTGTATATCTTAACGTCAATTGTTTGCATTCTTTTTCATGATTACCTTCAATTAAACCTTTTTCGGTTTTTAAATTGTAGGCCATGGATGTAAGGAGATTCTGTTTTGTTTATTGTATCCCCATGGCAGCAGATACCAATGAATAAAAACGGCTGACGGTAGAAACACGCCATTTCAAAATTTTGAAAAATATGATATAAAGTTTGATATATTAATATTATACTATGTATATAAAAAAATATAGGTTGTGATACATTAATGTAAGCAGGAAAACGAATGCAAAAATTTGCGTTAAGATATATAGGGTGTTGCATTTACAAAATACCAACATTGGGTCAAATCTTAGATATATGGCGGATCAACGCCTGTACGTAAAAATATCTAAAATGGGGAGTTTTTACCTTTTTTCTATCTTACATGGGTAGTAAGATATGATAAACATCCAAAAAAGTCGAACTTTTCGTTTTCACCCTGTACACTGCAGTCTCAACCAAAATAGAACACACGGTACAAATTATGCAAAAATTTTATTATCATGTTACGCTCCTTTGAAGTTTTTATGACTACAAAACAATCCTGAATATTTGAATACTTACTGTTATGCAAATAAGCCATAGGCCTGTTCTGGCCAAAATGACAGGCGCCTGAGCTCTACCCATATTCTTCATACCGTGATCTTTGATGTGAATGTCGGGTTCCGTTGTATAACAGTCTTAGTAAATAATTTCCAGTCCGTGGAAGATGGTGGTACAATATTTTAAATAGCAGTGTAAAAGTCGCGGTTAAAAAGGAATTAAAATTTTTCGATCTTGTCATACAGGTTGAAAACGATTATAAGTAAAACTGTAAAATGCAAATTGGAAAAGAGGTAAGAAAGTAAGTGAGTACATCAATGAAGTCCCTAGAGCTATTCTCGTATGATAAAGTGAAGCCAACACCTGTGTGAACTTGGCCCCCCAACTTTACAAAGCAATAATTTTCGTGATTGAAATCGATTGCGCTTCGTTTGCGCACAATTGCATTTTGTTTGCGCGCTGCCCGTTTCAAAATTACGAAGGAATCAAATTTGGGGGGGCCAACTTCACAACTGCCCCCCAAGTTTACAAATTTGATATTTTTTTTCTTGTGATCGTTTGTGCTTCGTTTGCGCATGTTTGCGCTACCAATACCTTCGTTTGCGCCCCCGTCGTTTTTGAGTTATTCCAAATACAAAATTTCATACTGGCCCCCCATGTTTCAAATTTGCTATTTTTTTTCCATTTGATCGTTTGCGCTTCGTTTGCACACGTTTGCGCACAATTGCATTTTGTTTGCGCGCTGTCGGTTTCACAATTACGAAGGAATCAAATTCGGGGGGGCCAACCTCACGACTGCCCCCCAGGTTTACAAATTTCACTTTTTTTCTTGTGATCGTTTGCGCTTCGTTTGCGCATGTTTGCGCTACCAATAGCAATACAATTAAGGCCTCGGACAGACGGACGGACAGAGAAAGTGACTGCAATAGCGCACCCAACTTCGTTGGAAAATGCGCTAAAAATGTCAAATTTGTAAAGATGTGGGGCAGTCGTGAAGTTGTCCCCCCCAAATTTGATTCCTTCGTAATTTTGAAACGGGCAGCGCGCAAACAAAATGCAATTGTGCGCAAACGTGCACCAACGAAACGTAAACGATCAAAAGGAAAAAAACCGCCAAATTTGAAAAATGGGGGAGCCTGTATGGAATTTTGTATTTGGAATAACTAAAAAACGACGGGGGCGCGAACGATTGGGAGCGCAAACATGCGCAAACGATCACAAGAAAAAAAAGTGAAATTTGTAAATTTGGGGGGCAGTCGTGAAGTTGGCCCCCCCGAATTTGATTCCATCGTAATTTTGAAACCGACAGCGTGCAAACAAAATGCAATTGTGCGCAAACGATCAAATGGAAAAAAAATGTCAAATTTGTAAACTTGGGGGGCAAACGAAACGAAACATGCGCAAACGATCAGAAGAAAAAAAATGTCAAATTTGTAAACTTGGGGGGCAGTTGTGAAGTTGGCCCCCCAAATTTGATTCCTTCGTAATTTTGAAACCGGCAGCGCGCAAACAAAATGCAATTGTGCGCAAATGAAGCGCAATCGATTTCAATCACGAAAATTATTGCTTTCTAAAGTTGGGGGCCAAGTTCACACAGGTGAAGCCAACCCTAATTTGAATTTGATTGTTTTTGTAATTACCATGTTTAATTAAATTTCACTCTCCCCATTTCTAGCTTTTTCTTTATGTTGGCCAATCCTTAGAGCGACACACACACCTCCTCGTTTCACAACACAACGAAGGTCCAACAAGTCCAAATATAAACTCAAAAGCAACCCATAAACGCTCGACGAAAAAACTAATAAACCCTTAAAAACATTCTGAAGGCTCGTGGACTAATAGCTCAAGCTCTTAAAAGCCCTTACAAATTCTTAAAATTCATAAAAGCTTCTAAGGGCACTTCAATGTTCGGTTTTCAAATACTCATAAACATTACATGACTAAAAGCCTCTTGGAGACTTCAAAAAAAAACCTATTAGATTTTCCTGCAGTTTTCCTAATTCGTGAGGTAAATATCGGAGTAGTATAGAACAACTTAAGACCTTCTGCAGGGGCACCTCTAAAAAACATTACGCGGGTCACTCTGTAATTGGGCGCAAGCCTGTTGAGGGCCCAGAACAAGAGAGAGATAATAAATATATAAATAAAAGGTTGTGGAGACCATAAAAAACTCTTAAAGAAAAAATTTGTCGACTTTTGAATATACAGAGTGGCCCAACGAGAAGTATACAGAGGGCTTTTAGGGTATTAAATTTAGAAATTTCGAAAAATCCTCGAACACGTCAATTTTGTATTCGAGGGGAACAACTTTTGGAATACAAATCACGAAAGCAAGTCTTCACCCCTCTACGTAGGGAGCTTAATCCCTAAAATTTTAAATGGAAACCTATGGCCAATGCTTTTTGGTTATCGCTACGTCCGAGTTGTAATTAATATTTTTTTGCGAGTCCCTATCCGGTTTACTTATTTATTTTTGCTTTGTTGGTTTGGAAAATCACTCTTAAAAATCGTCCCAATTACCAAAATCTCATAAAAATGCTAAATAAAATGCACCCGTTACAAATGTACCCCCAAATAAGATCTGACCTGGAAAAATAATAGGCCCTCAAAGTGCTTGCCCCAGAGTTGCGTCCGACTCCTTTGAATTCGACTAAAATGTACAGTGTCTCTAGTAGATCGACAATACAGAGCGAAAACATCCTACTGGAAACGCATAAAAGAGTATTGTGGGGGTGGGTGGTGATTATTGGAAACCAATCCATCTATATTTTTGCAATCTCATCTCACAGTGCGATTTCTTTTCTAGGGGGAGCGAATGAATGAAGAGTGCCCTTGGAGAGCCAGCCACCAACAACAGGTTATTTCGCTATTTCCAAATAACCGGCATCAACATCCTTTGTTGTGCGGCGGTAAGACGAAATCTATACATCTCGGGTTATTAATTTTATGAAAAATTGCGATCGTTATTTGTAAGAAAGGACGCGACGATTACGAAATACGCGAAATGGGGATAGTAAATCTACATTTCAGGAATGGGATATACGAAGGAATATGAAAAATTAGATTTTTAATGGAAATATGTTGGGACGCTCAACTTGCCACGTGTAAAATTCTTCTCATGCCGAAGCCACTTTCATAAATCTGCACGGGCAAAGTGAATTAGTTTCGCCTACCGTTTTCACTTCATGAACACAAGACACGCACTTAGGAAACAACATTTTTCATTAAACTACAACTTGGCATTTTCTTCCATTAGCCAACAATAAAAATATGTGTTTGCGAACGGGATCGTATTGGTTTTCCGGCGAGCATATTGAACTTTTCCCAGTCCCCTAAATTACAATTGTACACATGTAAGACTAAGCCGAAAAATCCCAAGGGAACTCGGTTAATACAGCCTGCGGCAAGCGAGACTACTTTGAGAAAAAATTTGGAGAAAACTCCGGGGAGCGGACCTAACTTTTGATATAAACGACTTGCGTTTCGGCCGTCACATTTAATAACGCCCGTTTTTCCCCAATTAGAAACTTCCATCGAACGATCGTCCGATAGGTTTTGCAATTTCGAATTCCCGGCGGACTGAGAAGGGAGAAGAAAGCGGCGGTTTCGTCAATAATGCATCGTTGGAAGTATCAACGTTGAAAAAGACATTTAAATTTAGTATTCGAAAGTCGATTTTCCAAGGAAATCGACGCGTTGGAATAGTAACACAATTTGTGGGCCGATGGCAATTATTTCTAGGTCTAAGAGATGGAATTCTTTAAGTTTTACGTTTAGACCTTTAGTCATTTATTTGGTCAAATATTGACTTTTATTTTCCTTTTGCAGAATTTCCCGTAAATATCCCTCCCGCGCCAATTTCCTTCAATCGCACCAATTATCTACACTTCTATTTTCCGGTCATTTCTTTCACGGACAACATCTTCATTGCTTAAAAATTTTCTTTACCCATACTTTCTTGCGTTTCTTTAATTTTCCACAATTTCTACACGAAACTCGTCGCGGTATTTTCATTTCATTAAAACACAATCAACATTTGCTGAAAATAGTAGATGAAATCAGCTGTTCATGTTTACTATCGGCTTTATGTTATCTTATCTCACCACTTGATATTTCCATCCGTCAACGCTATTGTTTATTTTGTTTAAGTACCTAATCTAACGTATAATTATAATTCGGTGGCAGATTGTCCATAAAGAACAACACTAGGGGTCCAAAGAGTTTGGAGGTAATGAAGGAGGTGTTCATTTTCAAGGTAAAAGTTCAACCATTTCCACTACAGTGTAAAAAAAACATTTTTCT
The DNA here is from genome assembly GCF_008802855.1 of Photinus pyralis. Lineage (NCBI taxonomy): Eukaryota > Metazoa > Arthropoda > Insecta > Coleoptera > Lampyridae > Photinus > Photinus pyralis. The sequence goes on along the minus strand of NW_022170663.1, from coordinate 15,289,158 downwards.
CACCGGAAAATTCCTCCATTCCCCTAATGTTTGCTGCTTGAACCATGAAATTATTGCCCGAAAAGTTCTATCCCAGCTCGAGCTTGAAGGAAAATTTGGAAAGTTCGAAGTAGAAGCAAAGATTTTGGGTGGCCACAATCATCTGATTTGAGGGTTGTAACTTTTGTGCGCCATCAAATAAGTTTGTTTCTCTAATCGATTATGTTATAAGGGTTCACAATCAACCCCCTAATTGCGTATCAAAATTCAACCCCGAGAAGATTAGAAATTACTTAATTTTTGAGAAAATTCGATCTTAGGTGGAATACACTCATCTGATTTGGGGGTTGTAAGTGTTCCGCCCCATCAAATATTTTTGTTACTTTAATCGATTATGTTTAAAGTGTTCACATCAACCCCCTAATTCCGTATCAAATTGTAACCCCACGAAGAAATTGCTTAATTTTTAAGAAAATTCGATCTTAGGCGACATACACTCATCTGGTTTGGGGGTTGTAACTTTTGTACCTCATCAATAATTTTTGTTTCCTTAATGGATTATGTTATAAGGGTTCACAATCAACCCCCTAATTACGTATCAAAATGTTATCCCGCGAAGTTTAGAAATTACTTAATTTTTGAGAAAATTCGATCTTAGGTGCAATACACTCATCTGATTTGGGGGTTGTAAGTGTTCCGCCCCATCAGATTTTTGTTACTTTAATCGATTATGTTTAAAGGGTTCACAATCAACCCCTAATTGCGTTAAACCCCAAGAAGTTTAGAAATTACATATTTTTTTAGAAAATACGATCTTAGGTGAAATACACTTATCTGATTTGGGGGTAGTAACTTTCGTGCCCCCCAAATATCTTTGCTTCCTTAATCGATTATGTTTAAAGGGTTCACAATCAACCCCTAAATGCATTCAACCCCAAGAAGTTTAGAAATTACTTAATTTTTAAGAAAATTCGATCTTAGGTGGAATACACTCATCTGATTGGGGGTTGTCAGTGTTCCGCCCCATCCAATATTTTTGTTACTTTAATCGATTATGTTCAAAGGGTTCACAATCAACCCCTAAATGCATTCAACTCCAAGAAGTTTAGAAATTACTTAATTTTTAAGAAAATTCGATCTTAGGTGGAATACACTCATTTGATTTGGGGGTTGTAAGTGTTCCGCCCCATCAAATATTTTTGTTACTTTAATCAATTATGTTTAAAGGGTTCACAATCAACCCCTAATTGCGTTAAACCCCAAGAAGTTTAGAAATTACATATTTTTTTAGAAAATACGATCTTAGGTGAAATACACTTATCTGATTTGGGGGTAGTAACTTTCGTGCCCCCCAAATATCTTTGCTTCCTTAATCGATTATGTTTAAAGGGTTCACAATCAACCCCTAAATGCATTCAACCCCAAGAAGTTTAGAAATTACTTAATTTTTGAGAAAATTCGATCTTAGGTGGAATACACTCATCTGATTTGGGGGTTGTAAGTGTTCCGCCCCATCAAATATTTTTTTTACTTTAATCGATTATGTTTAAAGGGTTCACAATCAACCCCTAAATGCGTTCAACCCCAAGAAGTTTAGAAATTACTTAATTTTTAAGAAAATTCGATCTTAGGTGCAATACACTCATCTGATTTGGGGGTTGTAAGTGTTCCGCCCCATCAAATATATTTTTTACTTTAATCGATTATGTTTAAAGGGTTCACAATCAACCCCTAATTGCGTTTAACTCCAAGAAGTATAGACATTACTTAATTTTTGAGAAAATTCTATCTTAGGTGGCATACAATCAACTGATTTGGGGGTTGTAACTTTTGTGCCCCCCAAATATCTTTGTTTCCTTAATCGATTATGTTTAAACCGTTCACAATCAACCCCCTAATGGAGTATCAAAATGTTATCCCGCGAAGTTTAGAAATTACTTAATTTTTAAGAAAATTCGATCTTAGGTGGAATATACACTCATCTGATTTGGGGGTTGTAAGTTTTCCGCCCCTTCAAATATTTTTGTTACTTTAATCGATTATGTTTAAAGGGTTCACAATCAACCCCTAATTGCGTTCAACCCCAAGAAGTTTAGAAATTACTTAATTTTTAAGAAAATTCGACCTTAGGTGGAATGGAATAGACTCATCTGATTTGGGGGTTGTAAGTGTTCCGCCCCATCAAATATTTTTGTTACTTTAATCGATTATGTTTAAAGGGTTCACAATCAACCCCCAATTGCGTTCAACCCCAAGAAGTTTAGAAATTACTTAATTTTTAAGAAAATTCGATCTTAGGTGGAATACACTCATCTGATTTGGGGGTTGTAAGTTTTCCGCCCCATCAAATATCTTTGCTTCCTTAATCGATTATGTTTAAAGGGTTCACAATCAACCCCCTAATGGAGTATTAAAATGTTACCCCGCGAAGTTTAGAAATTACTTAATTTTTGAGAAAATTCGATTTCAGGTGGCATACACTCATCTGATTTGGGGGTTGTAACTTTTGCACTCCCTCAAATATTTTTTGTTTCCTTAATCGATTCAGTTTAAAGGGTTCAAAATCTACCCCCTAATTCCGTATCAAATTGTAACCCCACGAACTTTAGAAATTGCTTAATTTTTAAGAAAATTCGATTTTAGGCGAAATACACTCTTCTGATTTGGGGGTGTAACTTTTGTGCTATCAAATATTTTTGTTTTTAGGTAAAATCACAGGCTAAACACAATAAACAATTAGGGAGCTATTGTAACGAGAGGACATTTTTTGCGATTTTATTCCATTGAAACAATAGGAAAAATAAATTGTAAAGATTAAATGCAGTTAAGGTTGCAATTATATTCCCCCAAACAAATATTCATTAGTAGTATCGTATTACGTAATAAAAAGAGGCAATATAAGGTTTCATATCTGACGCTGCGAGTTGGGTTCCTCTGACAAGGAGATAATTTCTGCTGCCTCGGCATTTTTTGGAGACAGCCTTCGATATGGAGAGCCGATGCATATTAACGAACCAACCAGTCTTATTAGACTAGTTTATTTGGTGGGATCAAAGATTTCACTAGAAAGGCCCTTTAAAATAAAGTATCCCTCGAAGAAAACAACAATTCGCGTATGTCAGCGTATTTTGCAAGAAAACAAACATGAAAGTAACTTTTCGATGGTCACTCAGTATACTACGAAATATATAAATAGTATATTATAATGACAGAATGAATTTAAACGTTAAAATACTACTCACCAATAAAAACCTCGTTAGCAATATCATGGAACTTACCTGAAACAAAAACACAGAATTTAGCGAAATGCTTTTCTTAAAAAATACAGAAAGCAAATTAAGTAGTAATTTAAATTTAAATTTCCTTTTTCGTAACAGCAATTTTCCAAACACGTGGAAATTAGTTCAAATTGGTTACCAAATACACTTCGACTACAACCCTTCGAAGGGCAAATAAATTAAAATTCACACCACGTTACATTCGTTTACAGCCGAAATCTCGTATATTTCTCCCTTATCGGTAAAGAGTTTGGTTTCAACAGCCATTCTGAGAGAGGAATTTTTCATATTCCCCCGTGGGTTATTGAAATCACTCACAAATAGCTCAATATTGAGATCGCGAGATTCCCGAATACGCTTCAATTAAAAGGGGGGGTTCCTGTATAACGAAAATGGATACTTCAGAAAATGATTTTCGGCTTCTAATTAAATAAAATTCAAACACTGCGATCCCCGCGCGTGATTAGGGTTCTCATCAGAGATTGGCAATTAATATTAAATTAAAATTTCAATGCCAATTTTGTCTCTTACGCTCAACTAAACGTCCTAATGAAACAGTGGATAGGACTGGGTAAATAACAGAGAGATATAATAATCGACCTAGATTGGGGCAAATATTTGCTTAAAGTTACGGAATAGATCTCTTTATGTGGCAATAAATAGTACGCCTCCCACAATGGGGAACTAACTCCTAATAGACCTATTTTATATATAAGAACCATGTAATTATGAACATTTTCAGAGTAGATTCCATTGGGGAGAAAAAATCATTGCAAAAAACGCTATGCGGTATGAATTCCTGAGCATCCTGTATTGAGGGAAAATTTCAATACAGCAACTGCAAATAATTGCGACAAGCCCTTCAGGAATGTAAGCTCCTGATACAGTAATCACATCAGTCCGACGTTGGGGTTGGGCACCCTGTATAGTAAAGCCTAATTACGGCGAACAAAAACTGTGCGGTTATCGCAGAATCGCTTAGATGCCGGATAAAATCGGATTGCCAGAGGCGATACATAATTTTCAGATTCCCCCCGACACGTAGATTGCACCCCATTAATTTCGCACTTGCACTTGCATCCCGAGGGAGATTGATAGCCAAGGGCTGGTTTCGCCAACTTCGTGTTGTTTTCACACTTCTCGCGCTTATGCCGCGGTTGAGTGCGGAAAATGCGATCAAAGGTAAATAATTTTCAGCCTGATTAGTGCAGTTTACGCGAATAGATTGGGGGGAATAAATTGTAGGTAGTGTGCGAAAAAATTCGACCGCAAGTACTTAGCTTTAATTAAAGCAAATTATATTTACATTATTTGATGATCCGTAAAGCCGCAATTTAATTAGCGCAGTTTTATCATAACTAATATTTGCATTTCATTATTATTCGCGAAATTATTGCCATCCACTTTGCATGAACTTGCATAATTTTGCCATACCCATTAGGGTAATTCAATGGGAAACCTTCGCGCAAAATTTTACCGGGGTGGCGATTAGTTATCCGTCTTTGTTACTAAATAATTATTCAGCGAACTTTTCGAGCTTTAAATTTCAAATTAGGATGTATTTGTAAAGAATTGTAGGTGGGTTTGTAATTAACGTACAAAATTGAAAAAAGTTTGAAACTCTTTCCGAATATCGATTCGGTCAACATTGGGAAAGTGAACATTAGACAAGGAACATTAATGCAAGGTGGCGTCGCTCGGCCCCCCCTTCAAAAAATCAACTTCGGGAATTGTGTGAGATTTATAACTTATGAGCGCCTTTTTTGGCTTAGCCCTCTAATGGAAAAGTAATTTTTATGGATGAAAACAATAAATTTACATATTCTTTTCTTATTATGAATCCATGAATATATTTATCGAGATATTTTTACTTCAACTTTCATGCACGAAAAAAAGTAATTAGTTTACGCTTGAATATTTGATTTTGAACTGGCTATATGTATAGTTCTACCAGATATAATTATTCCAGATGATTCGGACAAATTAACGATCTTGAAACCTGACACCTACTCAAATAATTGTGTAAAAATCGAAAATCGATTATCCTTTTTCTAGACCTAATCCTACTTCTTGCCTCCCCAAACTATAATTCGTTCCTTTAGTGATTCGTTCAAAGAAATTACCCTTAGCAGTTGTTATGGGGGGGCGCATGAGTCGCCCAAGTTATAATTCGGCCTGCATATGCGCATTCGTCGAACAACCATCAATAATGAATGTGTCTGTTAAAAAGTAGCATGCCATTTTCATCGAATTTTTAATTGCACCACACCGTGAAACCGAAATCGCTTTCGTCGATGCTGTTGTTTAATCAACCAACAAGTTAAGCTATCGCTACCACAAAAAAAACACCAACGCCAGCCACTATCGTTTGTTTATTGAACGCAATTCGAAACAACAACAATACATGTGCCGTATCGAAATCAAGATTTAGAATCAAATTACTTTATTTGTATTTTTAATTAATAAACACGTTAATCATTCATTATTCATTAGTGTCGATATTCTTTCAACATCCCTCTTATACAAAAGCATAGCCTAGAGCATAGCCATCAATTGCATATGTCCAGTTCCCAAAAATGATTTGATATGATCTTTTTAACCGAGAATGATAGGTGTTTCATGATTATACTGGTGGTGCTACCAATCACAATAATAAATTAATATTAATGGGCGCCGCCGGTTCGCAAACGGGCACAGGAAAAACGTAAAATTTGAAAAAAATTGGGAGGGGGAGAGCAGTTATGGAGCACTTAGAATTTGCCCCCCCCCCTCTGCCCCAAGTTTGATTCTATCAGACACTCATTTGCTAGATTAATCCTTACTTTTACTTCGGTTGACGTTTCTGTAATTCCTTCCTCTCCACTTTTTTATGAAGTCACACTTGCTGCGCTGTGATTGGCTGCGCCATTTTGTGCCGGTGAATTTTGAATTTGTTAATATATATATAATATACACGGTGTCCATTTTCGAGTGCCACTATGGGGATCTCGCTTACCTTACGAGACAGAAAGTTGGTTAAATGGGGGGCAAAGTTGCGAATTTCCTTGCTGAATAATCATCTGAAAAGAAATTTAAAATATCATCAATAATTCTGAAAATATCGCAAAAAAACGAAATTTTCTGATTTTCATTTTTAACTTTTTCATGGTAAACTAGACATTTCTAACTTCTACACTTCTAACACATTATTCGAACACTTCAATGGAAATTTCGAGTGTGACATCTCGTTTTAAATAACTTTTAAGATGACAGAGAAACACGTGACAACTTTAGTTTTTCTTACGGGCGCCATTTTTAATTTTGAGATTTTAAGATTACGTACGTCTTTTTTTCTCTTTGCGACGATATATCACACATGGTGGTTCAGTATCACATTTTTCCTAAAATACAATTTTTAATTATTTGGGAAGAGTGCTTTGGAAAAACAAAACGTTCTTTTATTGTGAACAAAAGTGTGACAGTTTGATGCATATGTCCGGTTGCAGCGTTGGCATCAGGGAACTAGATCTGTTGAGAAAATTCGATTTTCATATGAACAGAATTGCATCTTCGTTTTGAAAGAAAATTATAATTCAAATTAGAACAAAATACATACGAATAAATATTATTTTAGCAATAAAACTAGCACAAACGTAAATGACACTGCTTGTATTTTTAGAAAAAATGTGATACTCAACCACCATGTGTGATATATCGTTGTAAAGAGAAAAAAAGACCTAATCTCAAAATGTCAAAATCCAAAACGGCGCCCATTAAAAAATTAAAGTTACCACGTGTTTCTCCGTCATCTTGAAAGTTATTAAAAACGGGATGCCATATTCGAAATCTCCAATAAAAAGTGTCTGAAGAATGTGTTAATTAGAAATGTCTAGTACAATTGGTTTACCATGAAAAAATTAAAAATGAAAATCAGAAATTTTCGGTTTTTTGCCATATTTTCAAAACTATTGAAGATATAAATTCATTTTTAGATTATTATTCAGCACGAAAATTCGCAACTTTGCCCTAATTTAACCAAGTTTCTATCTCTTAAGATGAGCGAGATCCCTATAGTGGCACTCGAAAAATGGACACAGTGTATATATAATATAATTTTAAATATAATAATAATAGTTATATACAGGGTATTTGTGATCGACGTTTTTGTACCGGTGCCAATAGATCGTTAACTGGTCGGCCATTTTTTTGCGATGAGACTAAAAATTTACGCCTGTGTAGATATATTTGAAATTAAATATACGGGTGTAATGATAATTATACACAGGGTGTTTGTGGTCGGCCATTTTGTTCCGGGTGTTATAATGGCGCTAAGATGTCAGCCATTCTGTTCCGATGCGACCATTTGCGCACGGTAAATTTGGAAATTTACTTTATCCACTCTCTTCCGCTAATATATTTTGTTAATAGTAATAATTAAATGATGTCAAGTTTCAAAATTGTTTTTTAGCACGTTGTTGAAAATGATAGCGCTTATACAGGATCCTGCAACAGAGCATCGGTCTTTCATAGCTCACACCTGGTAAAAAATATCAAAAAACCTTTTGGGGCAATGCCACTATCAAGGTGAAAGTGGCTTATAGAGAATTATTCGGAAAAAATTTGGTAACAATTACAAAAAACCAAAAAGTGAATAGGTTTCCATGCAAAGGAACTAAAAATATCCAGAGTGTTTTCATTAAAAAAATCATTTGTCTATTGACACCGTAAAAATGGGCACCCTGTACATTCAAAAATAATTTCTGTAGATGCTCAACCATCTATGGCTGACAAAATATCAAAAAACCTTATGCACAAAAGGTTTTTTGATATTTTTACCAGGTATGAACTAGAACAAACCGCCGCACTGTTGCAGGACCTTGTATATTTACTTTGGTTGTTCGGTTGCATAGGTTTTTTAGGTATAACTCTCGAAGGAATCATCGTAGAATACTCGGGTTTGAAGCATGAGGTTGGTGTCTCAATTCTTTGCATGAAGATTATGTTTATAAAATGAGTTTGCTAATAAAACCTCGATCCGTCGCACAAAAACGCACATAAGTAGTTCGACGCATCGAGTACTTTCCAAATTGTTTCGAACCTTTTGTTTGAAGTTTCTCAATTTTATTTTATTTAAACTATCCGCCTTGTACAAAAAATATCATGGTTTTCCAAACAAGAAGCAAACTACTGTCACTAGTTTAATACTGGGCGTAAGTATTTTTTACACGAATGAAGAAACAAACTAAGTTCCTTAATTACAAATTGCTTGACTTACATTCATTGTCGCGTGTGATAAATTGTTCCTAATTCAAAGATAAATTGGAAAAATCATAGCTGACATCGAGCATTATGGCCACGATGTCTTTATACAGGCACTGTACCAAAAATGAGGCTGGATTCTTCTAAGGTCGCAGAGCAAAGGAAAATGAACCAAAATTATGGGTCTTTTAGAGGCATAGCTGTTTGTTTTGGTTTCCTCCACCATTTAAGCCTTTTTGGCATACTAACACCTTCTATTTAAACCTTTTCATCTTTCATATTCTGAAGAGTCTATTTTTAATATCATAGCGGTGGACCAGTAGAACATAAATTGTATGAATCTTCTATTCTGTAAAATGTCACTTCCTTCCAAGTGGATATAAATTGTGATGCCACCGTTTTTGTAAACTCGACACAAAGTGATTGAAACGCGTTTAAATTACTCGCGAAGGAAACATAGACATTTTAATGTTTTATTTATTAAAAGGGTGGTCGAGGCGTCAAAGTTTTCGGCGTTAAACGTTCAAAAACACTTAGTAAATAATTCATAATCGCGAGAAAGAAAGCTAGCACAAATGGTCGTCAGCAGTCACTAAAACATGGAGTCAACTAATGAAAAATTCATGAAAATCTCCAATTTCGCGAACGGCCAGAAAAGCCGCTTTACTATATGGTCCCGTGATAACAAAAGAAAAATCGCGCTCTCGCCGAATATGAAACGGTGCGCCTAGGCGACAATGAAATATAAATCGTACTTGGGTTCAATTTACGCGAAAGGCGCCGCTCTAAAATAGTCAATCTAAATTATAGTGATTGACATACGCCGCTATATTCAATTTGTTTAAGGAAGACTCGCCTTAAATATCAAAACCCCAAGGAATATTGCGATCGACGCTTAAAAGCTCGTAGCGTTTCGTGTAACGAACCAAATGAAGGTGAGGGGATGTAAAAATTGCAGCCCTAAGGCCTTTCGTGCAAGTGTTTGATCGCGATTATTTTTGGAAGTCGTCTAAATTTGTCAAAGGCGACGAAAAAGTTTGTGCTAGCTAACGCAGTTGGGGGTTCTCCTTCGTCTCAATTACCGCCGTCAAATTAATAATTAACAATTAATCGGACTACCGTGATAAAAACGGCAGCTGAGCAAACGAGGACGTAATTGCGTTTCGCTCCATTAACGGATGAAGTTCGGATAGGGTTGTTCTAATCAGTGGAAAATTTAAGCTTCGAAATTGTTTCTACTATTATCCATATCTAATAAACCATCGGCACGTATAGTCGTATATGATGATAAACGTGCACGTATATGATGATAAACGTGCCGTACACACAATTACGTTCAAAGGGTTGCAATAATGCATGTATTGAAATTTAATTTAAACGAGACAGGGGGATGTTAATGGAAGCGTCGCTTTTTTGTCTCTCGTAGACGCGAATGCGTAGTATCGCTGCCAAATGTGTAATGCAATCAAAATGGAAATTTAATTTTTTAACATGCAATTACACCAATGCGACGTCGAGACAAACATTTCGTTTAAAAATTTATTAGGTTTCGGTAATAAATTTACACTTCCCTTCCGAAAACATACATGCAGTTCGTTAACTAGCATCCCTAACATCGACGTTGACGTCCACACAGAAATCAAGATCAAAATATTTTGACAAATGTGACATTGTCGCGTCATAAAACATCAAAACGGAAAGGGGTAAATGAAAATTTAGGGGTGAGCAGTAAATAGCTCACGTCGCATCGAATTTTTCAAAATGTTCACCGAATCCGAAGACCGAATAATATCTAGAAACTTTATTAGTTCGTCAATTGAGCATAATTATCAAACGACTTTTTCAGGGATGAAATTTTCCCCAAAAAGGAAACAAGTTAAAAAGTAATCGTAAACGATTTACATAAAGCGCATTTCCACTTGCATTCATTTCCCATTTGTAAGATGCAACTTCTGTTAAAATCGTAAAAATGCGCCCACAAATATGAAAGATAGCGTTGCACATGGGCAATCCATTGTTGACGTGCTACTTCAATTTCAGTTTATGAGAAGAATTTCATTTCAATGCTTTTCTAAATAAAAAAGTTGGCACGGCGCATGCACAAAATAAAATTTTGAAACTGGCGCTAGATTTTCCTTTATTCCAAGTGCCTATGTATCACATTTCATTTAAATTCTTCCATAAATAAAAATGTTGGCACTGCGCATGCGCAAAACCAAATTTTGAAATTGGCGGTTGATTTTCCTTTATTCCAAGTGCCTATGTATCAAATTTCATTCAAATACTTTTATAAGTAAAAAAGTTTGCAATTCGGGTTATAAATGGTCGAGATGCGAAAAGGGCACTGTGAATTTTGAATCGATTCGATTCAACTTTTGGCATTGCGTATTATATGGCTAAAGTTATGCCCATATTGAATTTCATGCAATTCAGTTCATAACTAACGGAGATGTAAAAGCGATCGAACATTTCTAAACAAAGTTATCGTTCACACGGACAGACAGACAAAGGGACAGACGGACAGACCAACCGGCAGGCGACAGATAGCAATGCAAAATTATAAACGATCTCTAGGATCGTTAATAAACGGCAAAAGTGTAAAATTATGGAACATGTAAAAAAACGGTTTTTTGTTTTTTTTACAATAACTTTTTTGTAAGCGGTACAGAAAAAATTCCTTCCTTGGTACAAGACTCGACACCATAACGAACCAAATAGCGAAAAAAGTAGAACAATAGCTCTTAAGATAAAAAAACTAGTAGCGTCGCAAAGTTAGCGGACGGACGGACGGACGGACAAAGTGGCCACAATAGCGCATTTTTATTTTATTTTTGTGGAAATGCGCTAAAAACAAACGAAAATATCACTTATTTGTTGCTATGGAAAAGAAAGAATTCAATTTGCTGTCCAATGACAATCTTGGGATAGTGAAAATTAATTTATTGATTCAGATTTTACTTTCCTAGCTGAAAGATTTTTCTAATTTTCACGAAAACGAATCGACCGATTTAAAAAAAATCAAACTTTAAAGACCTTTCAAACAAGCTATTACTCGATGTCATTTAAACACTTTTCGTAAGAAATTTAATGAGCTTTCATTTTGAAAATATAAGTGGTTATGAAAAAGTTGATAGTATTCAAGATATTGAGGAAAAACCGCAAAATGGAACTTAAAATTCAAAATGGTGGCATGTTGCGCATCCCTCACATATGGGGTTTTTGGATAAGTTCAAAAGGAAGGCTTACACGCATTTTGACCAAAACGTCAGTTTTTTTAATAAGCGATTTTGATAGTAGATTGATTGGGCTACTCCGTCCTAAAGGGATTTGCCCCTAAAATGACAAAGTCTTTAAAAACGATATTCTTGCATTTTCTTCTTGAGTTAAAATTTCACCGAACGCGAAAATGGTGCGTTTCAAGGGAGAAAACTACCTCAAAAGCAACAACAAATAAAAAATTGGGATTAAACCTTTACTAAAATTAAAAATAAATAGAAAGTGCTTTTTGTGTAATAAAAAAATAAAAGATCGAGAATAAAATTAAAAGGATAGTACAAGGAACCCAATAAGTTTTACAACCCAAACTAAAAGGGTAAAATTCATATTTGGCAGTAAGGTTTTCTTGGAGGTTTTTCTAGGGGGTAGTAACATTTTTTTGAGAGAAATTCTTACACCTCACTCCAACGGGGGCGAAATTTGCGCAGAAAGAGAACAAGGTGCGTTTAAAAAGTCAGGATTAAGCATTTTCTAAAATTTAAAACTTCAGCGGTGACATGTTATTTTACTCCGCATTATAACGAAGGAAGGGCGGGGGGAGACCACACCATAAGTGTCGGAAGAGCGGAAAATCTGTTAACCTAAACCGAAGTTACACGCGACCCCTTCAAGAGATGTTCCCCTTCTCCCACACCCATATTGTATGAGTTAGAGCAATATGTGGTGTATCAAAATAATTGGTGATAAAAATGATTCATACAAGATCCTGACCCATGTATTTTTATACATTTTATACAAGTACCGCAATCCATTGGGCTCGTGTGTTAGAGAGAGAACGCATGATTTTTGCCCAAAAATGGCGGAAGTTACCAGATTCTAGTAACTTTAATGTTAGAAATTGTTCCACCTGTTTGGAGATATCTGTATATATTTTTATAAAACATGACAGTACTATGAAGTTAGGTTATAAAAAATTACAGCTATTCAGATTTTATTTGTCAATTTTTTTAAGTGGGCAGCAAATTTGCCCAAAAATGGCGGATGATTGCGGTACTTTCTATATCTAGTGACTTTATGTTAACCATAAATCGTACGCCCTCTGGCGGTATACGTAGAAACTTGAAAATAATATCCAGCGATTTCTTTTGGGCTCTTTTGTTAAAATCTGCTGCCTCAAGCTGTGCAATTAACGGTTCCATAAAAATGGCATGTGATCTTTACTAGCAGGACACCCTGTACTGTGCGTGCAGCAATATGATTTTTTTTTATTCCATTCTAATTTCGCGCTGGCTACTCAGAAAGGAACAAAAACAGTTTTTAAAGGGAAAAACGAAATGCTCCGCTAAAGATTAAAATTAAGAAGAAAGTATAAATTCACCACTAACCTTTCTTAAACTTTGCCCAAATGCCCACGGGGATGAATTCGAAGTGATTAAAAGTACAGTAAAATCCCGATTATCCGTGCTCCAGAAAACCGGACGAAGCACGTATAAATCCAAATTATTATTGATTTCTTATACAGTGTGTCAAAGATAGTCCGCATCATAGGGAAACGGCAATGTATTTTTCGCGTAGGATTCATACATTTCAAAGGCCTCGTGGATCCTTGGCGAAAAAATACATTAATTCTGTTTCCCTATGGTGCGTTCTCTCTGGGACACCCCGTATATGAATATATTGTATACATACACAGGGTGACCATTTTGTTTGGAAGCTTTTTATGGTAGGTATCCAAAATTATTTAAAAAAATGACTCAATCGTACTTCAAATTTGTGGTCAGTGGCGTACTTCTGCATGGTCAAGGGAAATTTTTTTTTAATAGAACTACTTGCTAATTTTCATTACATATTATTAAACAGTCCACTTTTTTTGATATAGCAGCACAAAAAACTTATATTACATAATGAAATTTAAGAGAAAACCACAAATTAAGGAAAATAGTTGTGATAATTAATTTTACTAGTTTGACCATGTTTTTTATGTCGTTATAAAAAAAAGTTTAACTCTTTAATAGTACCTCACGAAAAATAGTGCTTTCCATTAAAAAAGTGAATCTCCTAGTTCTGTAGACGCACGTCATTGTAAATAGCGTACAGATACAGATTTAGTTATAAATTTTTAATGATTTTTGATATACTTCTTTGACATAACTAAAAACGCAACGCGAAATAGTGATTTAACCCAACTATTATCGTTAATTTGCATTTTCTCTTAAATTTTATTATTTAATGTAATACCTTTTTTTTATCCAAAAAAAGTGTAGTATTTAAAAACATATAACAAAAATTACTAGTTGCCAATACAAAAAATGCCCTTGACCATGCAGAAGTATGCCACTGTCACAAATTGAAAGTACGTAAATTAGTAGCCAACTTTTTTGAATTTTGAATCCCATAAAAAGATTACTTAGGTACTTTATATTTTATTTTTTTGTCTATATTATTTAAGTCTTGATTTGAAGATATATTCAGTGTTCCAGACAAAATATTCACCCTCTACATGTATGTCCTAAAAAGTACAAAAACAGAGAATTTTACACCAGAAAATTTGTGCTTTAAACACCCAAACTGAAATGTTTATACTGATAAATTAACTTTGCAAAAAAGTGGATTCGACGTGCTCGCATTTTTAAGGGAAGAAAATACAATTACGCAATTACTAAAATGAATAGGAATGTGCAAGGATCCATATCCTAACAATTTTACCTTTTTTTTTACAAGTTATCCTAAAGGGGTGAAATACGATGTGATCTACTGACTCTTTAGGAATGTTGTAAAATTCCCGTAATTTATTTATCGTTATTGAATATTCGGGTACTTTCGAAAATATTTGGGAATCTTTTACAAAATCTACTATACCATTATACAGGGTGTTTTTTTTGGAGCTTTTTAAACGTGTCTGGGAATGTGACATAGGCAGGATTTTTTTTAGTTTGTTCTTAGTAGTTAGGTACTCTGAAAGCCGAATCGATGTAAAATATTTTCAAAATGGTGGCACTTACGAAAAACCGGAAGTAGCTAGTAACTTCGCTATTTTAAATGGCAACCCCTATTTTTTATTGTATTTTTGTATTCTACGTTCTTTTGTCACCCCAAGACGATATCTACATAAAATTTATGGGGGATGTTTAATCAAAGTAGGTAAATATTCTTGAAATTTTCTATAGAGCTATAATTTCTCATGCTAAACAACTTGTCTTCTGTCGTAGCATGTAACTGTAAATCCAGAGACACCCTGTATATAACAATAATATCCAAATGGTTCATATATCACATTGGATATTTTCTATTGTTTTTTTTAAATTGATCTGAAAATTTACAATCTACTTATTGAACTTGTTATTAAAAAAAATATTAAAAAAATAAAACTTTCCAATTTGTGGACATCCAAAAAACTACAAATTTTGTGTGCATGTACCTACCTACAAACCTAAGTATTGTGGCCGTTTGTGCGACCGAATTCTCCGAAAACGTAACGTTGCCCAACAGGAAGCTGGCTATTTTTGCTATTAGAGCATTACTCTACGTGATTTGACTATCGACACATTAATCTTTTATAATAAGGCTCACATTTAAAAGCAATTGGGTCAAGCTATAATCTTTGATTTAAAGCGCATAAAATTTTATTAAACGGCACTGAACTGTTACATAAGTAATTATCGTCACGATGTCGCTCTAAAAACTTTTCTCCAAATGATCTAATACCGATTTCGTTGGCGAAATGACAAAACTCTCTTTGATGGTCTTCTAGTTGTGGACAGAACTCTTCATTTATACTTTCGGGAATCCAAGGGGTATGGAATGTTGTATGCTTATGGCATTGGAAAGAGTGAACATTTTGTTCCAACACACACTAAAAGCTTTTCGATAACTCGAAACGTTCTCGGCTTTATTAAATTCGAATTTTTAGGCATTAGCATACATTAAACATTAATAAACCGTAAAACTTACGAGATTGAAATGAAATTTTGAGCATTAAAAAACGAATTTCGCGAGATTGATTTTTTCTCTCGTCGCGAGAGGAGTATTTGTTATGTAAATTTTTATTAAGCGCTCGTTCTCAAAGGCGGTTATTAGTCTTTTTTTCGGCATTTCAAGTGGTTCGAGACGAAAACGAAACGACAATAGGTTTATCGACATTGATTTCGTTTTTTTTAAGAGGTTGAGGTCAAGAGTGACGTAATCGGTTCTCTCCACGGACACTTTTGTTTGGTCGGAATTTAGTGGAACGCCAGTTTTTACCGGTCACTTCTATTTCCTGAATGACGAGTATGAAAAAAATGTCGTTTGCTACAAGAGATTCGTGACTAATTGTAATTGGGGTTGCCCCCCTGTGCATTATAGGTTCTTTAATATCTTTTTGTGACATCATGCCGCGGGGTAAACTTGGGAAGGACGTTAATGTCAAGGCCGTCTAAAGGGGGACTAAATTTTGGTTATATCGATTTCTTTGATTTCCAAGTAATAAATTATTCCTGCAACATCTCCGTCTAGAAACTGGGTTTCATCTTTCTATCTATACGCCGCTGCACGGTTTTCACTTCAGAATGAGATTTCGCAAATTTAAGAAGACAACCCTAACTCTTAACTAGCATCATTTTCAAACTTTAACCACACTCTCGTATAAGGATTATATGTAGGTACATGTACAGGGTGGCCAAATAAGAATGCGAGGTACTGTATCTGGGAACCTGTCCACCGTAGAGGCTTGCGGTAAAAAAATTTAGTACTAAAACGGTCTCGAGAAAAACCTGGAAAATATTTTTAAGTTTCTGCAATGGCCGCTAGGGGGCGTAACTGCAATCTGGAATCTGAACAAGTGATTTTTCTGTGAATTCCGCCATATTAACCTAAGAAAAAAATGTCCGGTATTTGAAGTTGACTATAATCTGAACCTTTTTTGTTTGACAATTTTTCCTGTATCTCTAAAAATGAAGTGGTGGGGGGTATTCAAAGGTTTCCGTAAGGAACACCCTGTATCTTCGAAACGACTGAGCCGATTTTAACAAACTTGGGTTAATTGAAAAGAGTTCTTCTTCGGCTACAAATATTATAATATTTGAAGTTTTGTTAGTTTCACATATCGCCGCTTGAGGGCTTTTTTCGACATTCCGACAGAAATGGTTAATTTTCTCAAAAAAATTAAATGCGTTGGTTTGATTTTTTTTCATGAAAAAGTAGCTAAATGATGCCTAAACAAGCTCGCGAAAACCGCATCTCGATATCTTGTTCCCAACCGAAAATTTAGGCCAAAGAAAATTTTATACCCTCAAAATTTTATTTTTTTAAGCTAATTTTTCCGGAATTATTTTTATTATGTAATTTGTGGCCCTAAGGTGGATCGATTTAAGATATCGAGATGCTGTTTTGGCGAACTTGTTTAGGCATCATTTAGCTACTTTTTCATGAAAAAAAATCGAACCAATGCATTTAATTTTTTTGAGAAAATTAACCATTTCTGTCGGAATGTCGAAAAAAGCCCTTGTAGCTGAAGTATAGCTCTTTCGAACTAACCTGAGTTTGTTTAAATCGGCTCAGCCGTTTCGAAGATACAGGGTGTTCTTTACGGAAACCTTTGAATACCCCCCACCACTTCATTTTTAGAGATACAGGAAAAATTGTCAAACAAAAATTGTTCAGATTATCGTCAACTTCAAAGACCGGAAATTTTTTTGTTAGGTTAATATAGCGGAATTCATAGAAACATCACTTTTTTAGATTCCAGATTGCAGTTACGCCCCCTAGCGGCCATTTCAGAAACTTAAAAATATTTTCCAGGTTTTGCTCGTGGCCGTTTTAGTAATAACTTTTTTTACCGCAAGCGTCTACATTGGATAGATTCTCAGATACAGTACCTCGCATTCTTAATTGGCCACCCTGTACATAAACCCATTTCCAGAAAAATAAATGCTGGCAATGAATTAACTGATGACATCCAGACAAAATTTCGAAAAATGATACATCCAAAGACGAAAGAAAAAAACATTGAGAAAGCAAATGAAGTGTTTATTGTGGAATATACCCACAGGGAGTGTTTGACTGAATGCGCCTTCAGTGTATGAATAGAGAATGTGAGCTGATACCACTGGGTTTCAGGAAATAACACTTTGGCTTTTGTCGTTTGTAATGACAGGTACTTACTTTACAAAAGATTTTGAAATCTTATGAAATTCCTGAGGCGTCAAGTTAAAATTGGCGAAATTATTTATCTAAACGTCTTAACGCGAATGGGAATTTGCTAACCTTATTCTAGGTAAGCATATTTTTCATATGTCCGTTGTTTACATTATTTTTTCATTATTTCTAGGTTAGCGTTTATAATATGTTCCCGGCAAATTCGAAGTTTAATGGAAATCCCGAGCCCAATTTTTTTTACATACGGCCATGTAACACCCTGTATATATCACCTCCAAGAAACTTTGGGAATCACTACCTTAGACCATACAGTAGATGGACTGCTAATTGCAAATAAAATATGGACATCGCCTGGGTGTGCGAGTTTCAGGGTAAACGAGTCTGTTCGAAGGTGGACGTGACTGTTTTTATACTAGACGACGTAGTATAAACGAAATATTGGAAATTCTTGTTATTATTCTATTTTAAACATAAAAATTAAAGTACCTTGTACGTAAGTTTTACCAATTTCACGATGATATTTAATGAAAATTGGATACCTACAATATGGGTATATCGCGCATCCTTTAAATTTTTCACTCCCCAGCCATTGTCGGCTCTGTATTCAAATTTTTACGTACAAATTACACACAGTATCAGGCAAGGTAATTATTTACCAGATGAGGCGCCCATGCAACGCCCCAATTAAAGCAAATTGCGCAATTTGTTACCATTCCGAATCGCAGCTTTAAAAAAATCTGAGGGCGCATTTGTCATTTGAAAGAGAACGTATAAGATACTTATCTGGCGATATTCGAAGGTAACCAACCAGCCGATATTTACGTAACACATTTTAAACTAATAGCGAGGGAAACTAATGTTAATTATCGCATTGTACGAATAATTATTCTTTTAGCATCTTTATCTGATAGGTTTAAATGATGATTGGATCTTGAATTTTAATTGTTAATTTTGTTTGCCTTCGCGTGACCGTAACGATTACCCGTTTTTCTTTTAAATTGAGCGTATAGAAATCGGGAGGGTATCTTTCGACGATGAGGAAATCTAACCGGAAAGTGGGTTATGGGTACACGTACGTATGAAGAAAATCGGAATTGTCGCGAGTCTGGCGGGCGCTAATTTTTATCTCAAATCGGAAAATCGGGAAACCTTGAACTAACTGTAAATTTGCAAACACTCGCTATTTATGTCGTAACTTGTATAAATTCATTCATACTCACGTTAATACAGTTATCTGATTTCACATATCGTTAAAGCCGGGGAAAGTACACAGGTAAGCGTCAGCTGAAACGGAGTGTAACCGTTTAGGTAAGGTAGTTTTTCGTCGACTTTGCGCAAAATTTTCGCATGAATTTAATTATTTTAATCCTTGTAACCCCTACCGCTATTTATTCATATTTGGGGTTATCTCAGGGAATTTATTTGCTCCATGCAGTTAAATGGCAAGTCCGGTAGCATTACCCACAGAAAGGGTATGTGTACTTTTTAGTGGTTGAAAAATGTTCCAGTGGAACGAAAAATTCATATTAATTAGCACGAGAGGACTTTTTTCTGTTATCTACCTACCTATGAATGGAAGGAGTTAAGAAGACGAGCAAAAGTTTATTTTCCAACAATTAATTCACTTGATTCAACGTTTTTCTTTCCAAAAAGAATTGCGTAGAAGGTCTTTTGAGGAGAGGCTGGGAAGCTATTTTAATTTCTCGAGTTTTTTTAAATGTCGTCTCATCACGATTTCAAGATGGCGACACAAAATCTGGACTAAAACGGCAAAAATAAAATTTTCATATGTTGAAACCGAGGTTGAAACTATACCCTA
This sequence comes from Photinus pyralis, assembly GCF_008802855.1. Lineage (NCBI taxonomy): Eukaryota > Metazoa > Arthropoda > Insecta > Coleoptera > Lampyridae > Photinus > Photinus pyralis. Next base: position 15,269,493 of record NW_022170663.1, on the reverse strand, counting down.
ATACTTGCGCTATGTCTTCCCGTAATTATTTTAATGAAGTAAATTATTTTTATTTTATAGCAGATGTAAAATTGACATTTTAATACGTTTGGGCTAAGTCACTCTTTAAACGTGCATTCCAATGACATCTGTCATTCTTATTTCAAATGCGACGCGGCGCACGATATAAAATGACGTTCAGAACATATGACAGTGCTGTTTCTATGGAAACGACTGCGACGGCAAAACCTAACCATACCTTTATCGTCTTGTTTATAAGAAATAATTATTAGTTGCCGAAGATACTGAAAAAGTCTCTCCAAAGCTATGTCTACAGATGTATTGCCACTATCTATACAGCTAATTCAGCAATAGGCAGCCCATAATTGGTTATTAGTTATAAACCACCCGAATGGCTGATAATAAAAAAATGCAAATTTTTGGGATCAGTTCGTATCAAAATGCGGTTTTCAATTGTTCAGAAAAATGTAGCCTTTTTGAAAATTTCGTAAAGGGTGCAAGAAATGTATTTATTATTTCATCATTATTTGCAAAATTATAATATGAGATATAAGGAATTATATCCGATCACGATAAGGAGTCGAGGGGGGGGACTATGGTTGATTAATTGCTTTCGTTGAGACCTTTAATTAGAATACCATGAAAGATCAAATTAATGTGTACTACAGCCAGCCAATTTCAAAAAACTCGAAACATCCAGCACTCTATGATACTTCTCCTAAAATTAGCTAAACACGGCAGAAGTGGATGCGAACGGACGGACGAACAAACCCAAACACTATCACTTTTTAGCGCATTTTTTAAGAATTAAAAAAAATCTGCTATTTTTTTCGTTTTGTCCGTCCGTCCGTCCCGACCCACTTCTACCGTTTTGAACTACTTCTAGGGGAATGCTCCTAGAGTCCTGGAATTTTTTGCAGTAGGTAGCCTATACCTTGAAGGTGTGTCAGACGGCCATCAAATTTCGGTGTCTAAAAGGGGGTCCCCCCACGAATTATTTCCCGAGATGCTGTTTTTGAAAGTAAAAGGTGCATAGCTTTTACATACGACAACCATTTTGCATACGCATGCCTTTAGTGGTAAGTTAAACTTTATGGAATGGGGGGGGGGGGGGCACATGTTCTAGCCTTCATGGTATTCTAATGAAAGGTCTCATCGAAATAAATTGATTTGTACAAACTATCACTTTCCCGTGCAACTCTTTTTCGAGATTAGTGAGCGACGGGGGGGGGGGGGAGGCTACTAGCTTTTATCCTTCATGGTACTCTAACGAAAGGAATAATTTCTACCAACCATAGCCCTTCTCCTCGATCTCTTATCGTGATCAGGTATATTCCCTTACACCTCAAGAACGGATTGTCGGAAGAGGGTACACACAAAAGGCGATTGAGACGTCTGCAAGAAATATATCCATTGGTGATTTAAAAACAAAAGCTATTTCGGTTAAAAAATGCGCTTTATCTGCACAAGAGTTGTGCACAATTTATACTTGTTTTAAATGGAGAGACAAAATGTAGTGTAATGTAAGGATAGGAGGGAAAGAGTCTAACTGAAGTGTTACGGACAATAAAAGGACAGAGACAGGGATGTCCACCTTATTTACCTTTTACAGTTAAGTGAGAAATAGTAAAGAGGCGCAACTATAATGTAAGTGGGAGGAAGGAAGATACGATCCCTCGCATACAGAGGAAGAACGGATGAAGAATAGAAGATGGAATTAAATGTCGAAAAATCGATTAGAGAAAGGAGAGGAAGGAAGAGGGAGGTAGAATGGAAATACAGGGAGGAAGTAAGACCATTGAACTATAGGATACCAGCACAAATAAGGGAATGGTGAAACAAATATGGCAAGAAATATGGGGAATAGAAGAGAAAATTAAAAAACGAGTTCAGAATAAGAAAACACCTGATGAGAGTTGATATATGGAAAGAAAATGTGGGGATGGAGGGAATACAACGAATGTATTACAAATGGGTACTGAAACTAAACGGAAGAACACTAAATAACATATTAAGGATAACGATAGAGTTGGGACGCAGGGTGGTAAGATTCGAGGAAAGGAGAGAAAGAGAACGTGAATTGGTGAAAGAATATGTATCAACGAGGAGAACACAAAAGGAAAAAGAGTGGGAACAAAAAAATAATATGAAAGAAATGGATTGAGGTTGAAAGGAGAAGAGAAATAGGGGAAGAAGTGCAGCAACATGAGGCAGAAAAGCGAGAATTCACAAGGAGCTAATAACGGAGGTGGTGTTAAAATATCTAAGAGCGGGGAGGAAAAACATATAAGTAATAGAGAGGCTCAGATGCGGAAACGAGAAGAGAGGAAAAGAGAAAGGCAATTTATTTATTTATTATGCAGACTATGTGGAGAGAAAGAGGAAAAATAAATAAATATTTTAGCGCATTTTTTAAGAAAAAGCGTTTCGTCCGTTCGTCTGTACAGACACACTTCTGCGGTTTTGAACTACTTTTTTTTCCGGGACGATCTGAGACAATTTTCTTTTCGGGGCAAAAAAAAGGCAGTGTATTACCTTCCTTTTTTGAAAAAAACGACGCACCAAAATTTCTCGGAAAAACACTTTTTCTTATTAATTTTGGTGCGTAGAATCCAAAACAATTCGTACTTTTTCGATCCCCCTTCTCAATCAAAAGTTATAGACTAGAACCAATTTCGAAAAAAAAATTCAAAGGGCTGTAACTTTTGAACTAGTAGCCCAATCTTGCAACTGTTTGAAATTATGGATGCTACAGGCCACGTTCTATAAGAAAAATTTTTTTCAGGGACGATCTGAGACAATTTTCTTTTCGGGGCAAAAAAAAGGCAGTGTATTACCTTCCTTTTTTGAAAAAAACGACTGCACCAAAATTTCTCGGAAAAACACTTTTTCTTATTAATTTTGGTGCGTAGAATCCAAAACAATTCGTACTTTTTCGATCCCCCTTCTCAATCAAAAGTTATAGACTAGAACCAATTTCGAAAAAAAAATTCAAAGGGCTGTAACTTTTGAACTAGTAGCCCAATCTTGCAACTGTTTGAAATTATGGATGCTACAGGCCACGTTCTATAAGAAAAATTTTTTTCAGGGACGATCTGAGACAATTTTCTTTTCGGGGCAAAAAAAAGGCAGTGTATTACCTTCCTTTTTTGAAAAAAACGACTGCACCAAAATTTCTCGGAAAAACACTTTTTCTTATTAATTTTGGTGCGTAGAATCCAAAACAATTCACACTTTTTCGATTAGACTTCTCAATCAAAAGTTATAGACTAGAAACCAATTTCGAAAAAAAATTCAAAGAGCTGTAACTTTTGAACTAGTAGCCCAATCTTGGAACTGTTTGAAATTATGGATTCTACAGGCCACGTTCTATAAAGAAACATTGTTTTCCGGGACGATCTGAGACAATTTTCTTTTCGGGGCAAAAAAAAGGCAGCCTTTTTTGCAAAAACAATTAGTTTCAGATTTTGCATACGCATTCCAAAATAACATTTGTGAAATTAAGAAGGGGGGGGGGGGGGGGGGCACATGTTCTACCTTTCATAGTATTTCAATTAAATGTCTCCTCGAAAAGAATTGGTTTTTATAAACTATAACTTCTATTTCAAAAGCGGATTGTCCGAGGATGGTACTCACAAGGGGCGTTTGGAAGAAATATATTCATGGGTGATGGCAAAACTTTCTCAAAACGGTTTGTCGGAGGGGAGTAGGTACTCACAAAGGCAAAATGAATCGCCTGGACGAGACATATCTATTGATGAAGTCGAAGCGACTATTTCTAAAGTCTTGATTCTTTTTACATTGTATAGTGTAGAATGTATACCAGGCGACCTTAAAAAGTTTGTGTAAAAAAATTGTTTAATTTATTTTTTCCTTTTTTTAGTGGAAGGGGGGGGGGGAGTTCAGCCAAGGCTTACAGTATGTACATAAGCATGGATAATAGGATAGTCAATCAGTTTAAATTTTAAGAAAAAAATCAGCTTTTTTTAATATTTCAAAGCTGACTTTGCAAGGAGTGTAGCTAAAATGTATCCACAGGAACACCTGGGGCGCGTTATGAGCTCTATTTTGGTCATTTAAGTAAAAAAACGTACAGGAAAAAAACAAAGTGAGTAACCTAACCATATGTATTTTTACACACTTGATTCGCTCAATTATGGAAATGAATTTCAATGTAGGTGTACCCATTACAAATTCCGTGACCTTAGAGGAAACCGACTTCCACGTTGTAGGTAGATATAAAACAATGACACATACCGTGCACAATATGAATGATGCAGCTTACGTAACGATTCAATTCAAACATTCCAATTGTTTACTTACTTAGTCGTCCGAAGGAATGTGACAGTCTTTTCTTGAGTTTCTGCATTCTCGAAAGTGCGCCACTTTTCTTCTCCCGCATCGTGACTCCAGAAGGTAATCCAACTCCTGTAACAAGATGCCATATGGTTAAGAAATCGACATGCGGAAACCGGTCCATTTTGTAAACAAAAGGACATTAACCATGCATTAAAAAATGGCGGCCGTGAGTGTAAATAATAGAAATCGGGGGTAACGGCGGATTTGTCCAAGCTGTCAGGCTGGATAAAATTGACCTAAGAGACTTTTCCGTTTGAACGAACAAAAGTATTGGGTACCTGGACGAACAATGCAGTTGCACTTTGTTGATATGAAATACCTGAGACTATGAAACAATAAGCATAATTACAAAGTAACCGGTTCAACTTTTACTTTTAAACAAACTATCTGCATAGGTTTTAGAGAATGTAAGTCAAATTTTTGTTGCACCTTGTGCTATGTTTTTGGGTTACCTTGCCTGCAGCTGCACGTAATGGAATTGATTGACATTTCAAATTTAAAGGATTGCCGGAATTTAATTCATTCCCTACTGCATTATGTACGAATTAATCAAATAAGGAGATGACTCATTTCGAATTAGTGAAGTGTATATTGGCTTGATTGAATGGGGGCGGCGTTCATTGTGCTTCTTGTCATCGTTCTAGAATGACAGAGAGCCCTTTTACAAAATTGTCAAGGAAATTGCTAAAACTTACGTAAAAGTTACACTCTAGCACGTCCGTCACATTTACCAGACGCGGCACGACTAAACAAAATTATACAAATGCGAGCCACTTTCCAAATTTGGTACTGTAAACTATGACTAATGTTGATAATAACACACCTCTATTCAATTGATAGATAAAGAGGTAAATTCCGAACAAGTTAATAACATAATGATGTCGTTACGTTCCGATGAATCCTAAATTAAAAATTTTTGTAAATACGAGGAGTATTTTAAAACATTGCTCCCAAAACAGAAAAGACGGGATTTTCTTTAACATTTTATGATTATTATATTCATAAAGATCAGGAAAATGCTCCTACGTATCTTCTGAAATAAATGACATGGGATAAATGTGGTCATCAAAATCATTCGCATTTTCATGGATTTTCAAAAGCTTGGTTTTACTTAAAAGGCAACATACGTATTGTAAAGACGTGTAGCCACCCCCGAACATAATTTCCAACATTTTCTCTTGGTCACACTTATATAAAACGCGAGCAGAAAACCACCAAAGCGAATTGTGTACACTGCATAAAATTGACATGACTAACATTGACAAAATCTATTGGGATTTTCCACCAGAAGCCGCTTTCAATACTTTATTGTTAAAAATGTTAATCAAATACAATATATGGCCCATAAAGAAGTACACACTGTATTCAGTAGCATTTTTGATTGCGAATACGATATAAGGCACATGCAAAAAAAACTAAAAGTTGAGAACTGTTGGTTTCAACAGGATGGTGCACCCGCGCACAACGTCCTAATCATGCGAAAATACCAATAATTTCCTTTTTTTCAAACTAACCGAGGGTCCAACGGGTTTCGTTTTGGAGCCACCTTCAAAAAAGTGGCGAAGTTTGCATTTCTTCTTTAACTTTTTAATGTAAATATTTTATTTTTTTTAAATCGGAGACAGCATACGCGCCACCAGTCTTTATATCTCGTATGGTTGCTGAGAAAAAAATTAATGAAGAAAAGCAAATTCCACCACTTTTTTTAGGGTTGCTCTCAAAGGAAACACGTTGGACCCTCGGTTTATTTGGCAAAAGAGCTTGTTTTAATCCCCTCTACCACAAAATTTTTTTACCTACTGACATGTAACACCCTGTATAGTATACGTATGTCAAAAAAATT
>NW_022170663.1:15177913-15263191 GCF_008802855.1 Photinus pyralis | reverse complement strand
TTAATTTTTTTTTTTTTTTTTTTTGGGGGAGGGGGGGGGGGGAGTTCAGCCAAGGCTTACAGTATGTACATAAGCATGGATAATAGAATAGTCAATAAGTTCAAATTTTAAGAATCAGCTTTTTTTAATATTTTAAAGTTGACTTTGCAAGGAGTGTAGCTAAAATGTATCTACAGGAACACCTGGGGCGCGTTATGAGCTCTATAACTATTTTGGTCATTTAAGTAAAAAAAAACGTACAGGAAACAAACAAAGTGAGTAACCTAACCATATGTATTTTTACACACTTGATTCGCTCAATTATGGAAATGAATTTCAATGTAGGTGTACCCATTACAAATTCCGTGACCTTAGAGGAAACCGACTTCCACGTTGTAGGTAGATATAAAACAATGACACATACCGTGCACAATATGAATGATGCAGCTTACGTAACGATTCAATTCAAACATTCCAATTGTTTACTTACTTAGTCGTCCGAAGGAATGTGACAGTCTTTTCTTGAGTTTCTGCATTCTCGAAAGTGCGCCACTTTTCTTCTCCCGCATCGTGACTCCAGAAGGTAATCCAACTCCTGTAACAAGATGCCATATGGTTAAGAAATCGACATGCGGAAACCGGTCCATTTTGTAAACAAAAGGACATTAACCATGCATTAAAAAATGGCGGCCGTGAGTGTAAATAATAGAAATCGGGGGTAACGGCGGATTTGTCCAAGCTGTCAGGCTGGATAAAATTGACCTAAGAGACTTTTCCGTTTGAACGAACAAAAGTATTGGGTACCTGGACGAACAATGCAGTTGCACTTTGTTGATATGAAATACCTGAGACTATGAAACAATAAGCATAATTACAAAGTAACCGGTTCAACTTTTACTTTTAAACAAACTATCTGCATAGGTTTTAGAGAATGTAAGTCAAATTTTTGTTGCACCTTGTGCTATGTTTTTGGGTTACCTTGCCTGCAGCTGCACGTAATGGAATTGATTGACATTTCAAATTTAAAGGATTGCCGGAATTTAATTCATTCCCTACTGCATTATGTACGAATTAATCAAATAAGGAGATGACTCATTTCGAATTAGTGAAGTGTATATTGGCTTGATTGAATGGGGGCGGCGTTCATTGTGCTTCTTGTCATCGTTCTAGAATGACAGAGAGCCCTTTTACAAAATTGTCAAGGAAATTGCTAAAACTTACGTAAAAGTTACACTCTAGCACGTCCGTCACATTTACCAGACGCGGCACGACTAAACAAAATTATACAAATGCGAGCCACTTTCCAAATTTGGTACTGTAAACTATGACTAATGTTGATAATAACACACCTCTATTCAATTGATAGATAAAGAGGTAAATTCCGAACAAGTTAATAACATAATGATGTCGTTACGTTCCGATGAATCCTAAATTAAAAATTTTTGTAAATACGAGGAGTATTTTAAAACATTGCTCCCAAAACAGAAAAGACGGGATTTTCTTTAACATTTTATGATTATTATATTCATAAAGATCAGGAAAATGCTCCTACGTATCTTCTGAAATAAATGACATGGGATAAATGTGGTCATCAAAATCATTCGCATTTTCATGGATTTTCAAAAGCTTGGTTTTACTTAAAAGGCAACATACGTATTGTAAAGACGTGTAGCCACCCCCGAACATAATTTCCAACATTTTCTCTTGGTCACACTTATATAAAACGCGAGCAGAAAACCACCAAAGCGAATTGTGTACACTGCATAAAATTGACATGACTAACATTGACAAAATCTATTGGGATTTTCCACCAGAAGCCGCTTTCAATACTTTATTGTTAAAAATGTTAATCAAATACAATATATGGCCCATAAAGAAGTACACACTGTATTCAGTAGCATTTTTGATTGCGAATACGATATAAGGCACATGCAAAAAAAACTAAAAGTTGAGAACTGTTGGTTTCAACAGGATGGTGCACCCGCGCACAACGTCCTAATCATGCGAAAATACCAATAATTTCCTGGAAAATGGAAAACTCTATGGTTATACATGAAATATTCGCCCATCATATAATCGCCATTATCTAATAAGTTCTCAAACTAATGGACGTATTGGCAGTATTTTTCTTGGAAAATATCAGCAATACAGCAAGATTCAGACCCTTGGATTCGGGTAGCAAAATAAGATTTTGACTGGTTTCTCGAAGAATTTAAATGCAACATGCCCACCATTAACAAACAAAAATTTTTTTATATTTTAGGATAAATGTAGACATTGCTTTTTAACCATACAAGTTTCATTAAAAATCCAAAAACAGAAACAAATTTAAACCTCCCTTCTAACCCTACTTCACAAGATAGAGAAAATCCATAGGCGGCAAAATCGTGCCCAATTATGTTTTTAAAATAGTTCTGATCACCAGTGGCGTACCAAACTTACGTTTTTTTTTAATGGTGCAAGCAAGATTTTCTTACTTTTTTTGTCGTCTGCGTGTGGGGTAATTTGTTTAACCAAGCTCTTCGTTTAATTTTTCATTTTTGTTTTTGTCAATAAATTAATTGTATTTATTCGAACCCACTGTGCGACCCAGATAGTGTTCATGTCAGATTTTTTCTATTGGTGCCTAAGTTGTATTTCAGTGTGGATCAAAATTTGTGTGATAAATTCCTTGGAATTTTCGAAAGTTGATCGAGGCCATCGAGTTTCCCAAATTATAATTTCAGTCAATATTGGGATTTTTCTTTGTCGCAGTTGCCGGAAGTGTACGATGTGAAATTTCAATTTTGACTGTTTGAACTAGGTGGGTGGTGTAGTTGACTGCATACCACTGGGCATCTACGTAAACAAAAATTCGGTAGCGGAGGGGATCAAAACAACTACTTTTTTTCAAACTAACCGAGGGTCCAACGGGTTTCGTTTTGGAGCCACCTTCAAAAAAGTGGCGAAGTTTGCATTTCTTCTTTAACTTTTTAATGTAAATATTTTATTTTTTTTAAATCGGAGACAGCATACGCGCCACCAGTCTTTATATCTCGTATGGTTGCTGAGAAAAAAATTAATGAAGAAAAGCAAATTCCACCACTTTTTTTAGGGTTGCTCTCAAAGGAAACACGTTGGACCCTCGGTTTATTTGGCAAAAGAGCTTGTTTTAATCCCCTCTACCACAAAATTTTTTTACCTACTGACATGTAACACCCTGTATAGTATACGTATGTCAAAAAAATTGGGTGATTACAGGAAACCAATACAAACATTTTTCCAAATAAACTAAAGGTCTAAAATGGATCGTTTGGGAGTTACACCATTAAAAGTCTCAAAATTAGAGATTTTTTCATTTCCTTCCTCATTCCTCAAATGTAGAACTGCTAATCAATAAAGACATTTATTATTATTATTATTCATAACCAAGAAAAGGATTGAACTTGTGAGATTTACCTAGACTAGGATGTGCCCTTTTTGAGTTTTCTAAAAGCATTTCTAGTAGTCCTACTCCAAGAACGTACACTTCTAAACGGGGCGCGCGGAAAAAAAATTTGATCTAGCCGAAAATGCGGAATCTGGGGGTTTTTCAGCAAATTGTAAATCAGTTTTTGTTTTGGTTGTTTTAATTGAATATTAGAGTGAAGTATTTTTCTTATGACGTGTGTTTTTCTCGTCGGAATAATTAGAAGTGTATGATTTTTTCATCGTCATTCCAGAACTAAGTTTGGTTTCGTCCAAATTCCGTCAAAATAAGAATTTTCTTGGCATTCCCTAAGAATTTTTGAAACTATTTTTTGAAAATCAGAGAATAGCGCATTTAAATTGCAAAAACATTCCCCTCTATCGCTCAATATTTAATTGTTACGTATCTGTATGCTGTACTAAAGGCCTTAAATGTAAATTAAACGCATTATTAAAATAACGTTAAATTAATGTCTAAATTGCAGGAGCATTGGCTACATTAAATTTCATTAAACACGCATTAATTGTATTAAATAGACATTCATTTCATTAGCATGATATTAGCAGCATTAAAACATCATTTAATAAATTAACTGCCATGTGTACACAACATTAACAAAGTGATTTACCGGTTAAAAATGGTTACCGCGAACCTCTACCTATGTTATTTTCTGAAAGAAATTCGAGTACCATTTTCATATGGCCACCCTGTAAATTAGGCGGAAATGATATCCCACAATTTTGATAAAAGTCTAGGTACAATGAAAAAGTAACTCCCTCAAAAACAATAGGACAGCCTTTCTAACCTCCGGGGATGATGCGTGAGGGAAGAGGAGATTTGAAGGTTCAATTTTTCGATTCTTTGTACAGGGTGGTTCAAATTCGTGGCTCCCATTGGATCTCCTCAACGATACAGTATCTAAAATTTCGAAATCTTTGGCTACGATGGCGATGTATTCAAATGAATTCTTTTTTTGATTATAAGAAATAAGAAAGTATGGAGCTTCTATACCTAGTGTTATGAAAATTGTGATGACAGATCCAGATGCTTTTTTGTAATCACCAAAATGGACACCTTTGCCCTGAATAATATAAATTGTACCTTTGATCCTTACGGAGATTCCAATGGGGAACCACAAATTTGAACCACCCTGTGCATAACTTAAAATCGATGCATCATAGCGAAAAACTTTTTCATCTGGTCTCTCAAGAGAGAAAGAAAGCATTAATCAAGCGAAACAAACGTTCTCGCAGACCGACAAAAAAAGAGACGCATTTCGGCCTGTAGAATAAAAAATCACAACCGCCAAGATCTAACCACCACAAAAAAGTTTGTGGCATTAAACTAAAAAAAATTAAACTAAAAAAATTTATTAAAAAACCCTCAAAATCGTTCAAATTAAAATTTCCGCGGAATGACCCAAAAGCCACATTTTGTTATAGATTTTCATCTATAAAATCCCAAAAATCGTTTTTGTTAGTATCCGACGAGCCATTAAACCGAATTTTAAAAAAACGGTGTCCACGACTTATAGATTTTGACCAACTAAGAAAATTGAAGATTTCGTATGCAGGCTTCCGAGGAAGATTCCTAAGAGAAATTTTAAGAACATTGCAAGAAGAAAATGTCTGAATATTACACAAACGCTTTTTAAGATATTTCCTAGACAGGAAAAAAAGCAGAAGAAAATAGCAACATTTCCAAAAAAATTTCTAGTAGAACTTCAAAGCCGATTTCGCACAAGTTCTCTGGATCGTTATTTCTCAATCATTTTAAATATAAACTAATGAATTTATAACATGTCTTGTACCATGTAAATTTATCACATACGAGCGCGAACTTCGGCATGGATGGATTTCAATTTGCTCAAATAGCCAAACGGAAAGTTTTTACATAAAATCACGGAACGTTCTAGACGAGTTTAGGAGGAGTATCAAGGAAAGAATGTGTCGCATCTGCTTTCATCCCTTATTGTCGGTGACTGATTTTTTATCGAATTGCTGGCGCTCCGATGTCTGGCATTTTTCCATTGCATGAAAACCATAAGGTCAGCCAAGGCGAAAAGTAGACCCATCCTTGTTTCTTTTTTTGATCATTTTCGAGCGTACCAAAATGCATTCACTGTTAAATCTCGAAGGGAGACAAGCATACGAGCAGTGAAGGAAGCTCCTAGCAGTATATTAACGAATTTTATTATGTCATTTCCGTAGTGTAATCGTATTTTTCGTAAAAACCGAAATTTCGGTAAGGACTAAACGACAATGCACCGTAAATAAATTTAAAATTCAAATACGAAATTATAGCAAAATACACCTGTTGAATAAAAAGTTTCGCATTTTCATTGTAAACGTCGTGAAGATTCCGAAGGAACTAAATTAAAAAAGTTTTCAAGTAAAAAACTCTGAAACCGCCTTATGCGAGGGAAATAATTTGCTCTTAATTAGGCTGCTCGCTACTTCTTTTGTTTGATTCGCAATATTTGAAAACATTCTGCTGAAGTTAATAATTAATCGAATTCTCCCAGTAAATTTCAGTGAAACAAATATGTGTAGAGCTAATTAATTACGCCAATTCTATCGTTTACTGTCAATTTTTAGAAAATGGCCAGTTTTGTCCGTACATCTGTCCGAAATCTCAACTGTGAATAGTAGAAAGCTCATGATTGACAACTCAAAACAAGTGAAAGTCTTTTAAGATTTCACAGGATACCTAAGTAATGATTATCCTGTGAGTAACTTACACAGCCTAGAATAGAGCTACACGTGTACCATTGTCAATAAAAAGGTTTTTTTTACGATTGAAAGCAAACAATTATATGAGGGCGTCATTAATGAAAGAACGCCATAAAAATAAATGAGCTGATGTACTCAACAAATGAACAGTATTTACATAGACAATTTGGTTAAAACGTTTGAGGCAGTAATCCTTCCCCGAAAGGACTAAAAATAGCTTTTTAAAGAGTTAGCTAGGGTTTGCGGGGAGGAATTAATAAAATAGACACATCATTCCAGCTGGTAATTTTTCTAGATATTATATACACGATGGTTGTTTATAATATACAAATCCCACGTTAAACGTAATTAATCAGAATTCAACATTGTTATGTAACTGCTGGTACTTACATATTTTAGAATAAAAACAAAGAAACATGGAAGCTTGGGAAAATAAAATGAAATGGGGGTGTGTTTATGAACTGATTCTAGCCCCAATATTACTAAGGTTGGTTTTCTATTTCGTTTTTGGGTCTATTAAAAATGAAAGTGATGTTTAAATCAAGTTTAAAGTTTCTATACGAGGGGCAAACACGCAGTAGAGTAAGGGTGATTAATTTTTCCCTAAAAGTGGCCCGAGATTGTGTCTACATTGTTTTTGTCTCTCAAATCGATTCCTATGGGAATGTTCTTTTCTTGGGGTTAAGGAGATGAAGATTAAGAAGTTACAATTTGTTTGATTAACATGCCTCTAATTTCGCATATTTAGGGGCTGAATAAGTAGTGCTAACTTCATATTAAATTTGCAAATCTATGGAATTCTATTCCGAACTTCGCGAATTTGTGCGAGTGAAGAGGAATCATTTTTTACGAGGGGGCGATTATATTTTTATTACACCTACAGATTATGTTTCTTTTGAGGACTACAAAAACAAAAAATTCAAAATTGCTATACAGGGTGAATTTTTTGTCATCTTCATTATAGGAATCTCGAAGAGACGTAGACCGTAAAAAATCCAAAGTCGCATAAATGGACAAAGTTATGCAGAATTTTATGCTGATTAATTTTTACTCTCAAAATTTTTATAGCTCTACACCGAAATTATGGTTAAAAAAACTGAAAAATGTCATTTTCGAGAATGCGCTGGCGTTCATTTATTTTCAAAGATACCAAAAAATAATTTTTACAAGTGATTTTTTCACAGCTTTCTGATGGTGCTAAAATAAAATGTTAATCACATCAACTTTCTTATTTCTTAATAATTCTTGTGGACGCCATATTGGATTTTAATGTCACTTGATAGCGGAAAAAAAATACAAAATCGGCGATGCCAAATACTTAGTGTTTAGTATCACTGCTTCTGTAATTTTTTTCTCTATCGAGTGACGTAATAATCCAAAATGGTGTCCATAAGAAATAAGAAAGTTGATTGAAAATAAATGAACGTGGAATTTTTCGGTTTTTTTGGTCATAACTTCGCTACTTGAAGAGGTAGAAGAAACTTTGAAAAGGAAAATTAATCAGTATACGATTCTAGACCACTTTGCCCAGCGATCCCTTACGGATTACGAGATCCCCATAGTGAAAATCAAAAAAACGAACCCTGTATACTCAAAGACAAACGGGAACGCGAAAAATTCTGATTTCGACAAAACTGGGAATCTTTACTCATTTGCTGTGCTCGCTCTATGCGAGATTTAAAAAAAATGATAAGCAATTTTTCCAAAAAAAGCTTCTGGGCGAGTAAGGTACCGTACAGTAACAATATGAATACAGGGTTCAAACCAATATAGACAATAACACAGACGAACGGACAGAAAGTCCAAATGACCAAAATTTAATTCCTTAGTCCCGTCATTATCATGTACACAGACGGACGGAAGGAAAATCATGAACGAGCTGGATCGCCCGTTAATAATTGAAACGATATTTTCATATCGGGTTTTTTGGGTTTTTTTTTCTTTCGAAAATCCCAATTGCCTAAAAATAGTGACTGTTCAAACTTTTAAAAGGTTCATAATTACATTGTTTATGAACCTTCCCGGGGAAAGACCGTGTTTTGGAATGCTTATGTAAACTTCCTTGCCCTTTGTGTGAGAGATAATTTTTGAATATCTCTAACATTCAAGATACAGATCGCATCTAATTTCCCCAACTACAAAACCTGAGCCGGAAGGGCTATTTTATTACTTTTATATCTCAAAAACATTTAAGGAATCTCGGGAAGTGTCCTCTTTCAACTAGGTATCCATAGAAAGTTCTTTTCACGACATGATAACTTTCGATGAAGAGCTGAATTTTATACCCGCTGTCGATAGAATTCAACAACAAACACAATATATACAGGGTGTTTTTTTGGGAGCTTTAGTTAAACGTTTCTGGGAAAATAAAATAGGTAGGTTTTTGAAAATTTGAACTTAGGAGTTACTCTGAAGGCCGAATCGATGTAAAATATTTTCAAAATGGCCGCACTTCCGGAAACACCGGAAGTAGATCGTAACTTCGTTATTTTAAATGGCAACCCCTATTTTTTATTGCATTTTTGGATTCTACGTGAAATTTCAATTCTTTTGATACCCATATGTCGATATCTGCCATTTATAGTTTTTAAGTTATTTCGACTTTAAGAAAAAAAAATGGCGGATGCAGATGGTACCTTGATAATTGATTACTTGAAAACGGTTGTAGTCATGGCAACCCATTTTTATCAGTGCATAGAGAATGAATAGGGCTTTCTTTTAATGTACTTAAAAAAAAGTTAAGTTGCGTACAATCGCACCTATGGAGATCCAAATTTAAGAAACTTTAAAGTCTAAAAACTCAGTTTTTTTAAATGGAATGACCATTTTCTTACTATTGCATGAGATAGAGAATCGAAATTGGCATATTTTGATATTACATGTTCCTATAGCTATCTTTAACAGTTTCTGACTTATTCCCATTTTATTGAATTGACACTATTTTTTTCGGATTTTCTTTTTAGTAGTCGGCCATGATTCTATAACAATCGAATTTTAAACAAATCTAGTGACACTAATCCGTCACCTACTGTTATAGGTGAACATAGGTTTTTCAAAAATCGAAAAGTGACTCGGAGTGGTTTCACCTATTTTGGAATTTAATTGTTATTTATGGTGAAATGGACAGAATCGCGGCACTTGCTTGCCGTACATTCATTCGAACACTGGAACGAAATTGTATCAATTTTGGAAATGTTGTACTCCCAAATGCACTACAAACCGTTGAAGCACAAGTGATACAAAGCTCTACAAGAGAATATTTAAGAGAATGAATTGAATTGCAAATGCAAGATTAACAAAATAAATTCAATGCAAAATACAAAAAACTTCGTTGAAACATTTTTGGTTTGGCATTGTTGCTAGAACAGTCTCTTAATTTCCAGACTTATACGTTGTTTAAGAAATTCAGTTGAACGACCCTATCTAGATTTTGCAAAAAATTTTCCGTCCTATATCCTTAACAACAAACTTATTTATTAATGGATTATTTAGACTAGAATCAATGATATTAAGGAACCCATTCCTTGATTTGTTTAAAATTCGATTGTTATAAAATCATGGCCAACTAAGAAAATGCGAAAAAAATCGCATCAATTCCTAGATCAATTCAATGAAATGGGAATAAATCAGAAACTGTTAAAGATAGCTATAGGAACATGTAATATCAAAATATGCCAATTTCGATTCTCTATCTCATGCAATAATAAGAACAGGGTCATTCCATTTAAAAAAACTGAGTTTATAGACTTTAAAGTTTCTTAAATTTGGATCTCCATAGGTGCGGTTGTACGCAACTTAACATTTTTTTAAGTACACTAAAAGAAAGTCCTATTCATTCTCTACGCACTGATAAAAAGGGGTTGCCATGACTATAACCTTTTTCAAGTAATCAATTATCAATGTACCAGCTGCATGCGCCATTTTTTTTTCTTAAAGTCAAAATAACTTAAAAACCATAAACGGCAGATATCGACATATGGGTATCAAAAGAATTGAAATTTCACGTAGAATCCAAAAATGCAATAAAAAAATAGGGGTTGCCATTTAAAATAATGAAGTTACTATCTACTTCCGGTGTTTCCGGAAGTGCGGTCATTTTGAAAATACTTTACATCGATTCGGCCTTCAGAGTAACTCCTAAGTACAAATTTTCAAAAACCTACCTATTTTACTTTCCCAGAAACGTTTAACTAAAGCTCCCAAAAAAACACCCTGTATTCAATATAAAAGGGAATATGACCCGTATTGGAAATAATGGCGGAAACCAACAGAATTACGTATTTTTTTAAATTCTGACCGTTTCTTGGACTTTTTCGTTTGTTTATTAAGAGGATAATGAAAATTTGGATTTTTCAAACGCAATTCCGGAAACATTCTCTCATTACTTATATAAATACGATGCACGGGTGTTTAGTTACCTCGAAAAATGTTCATGAAGTTGCAATTTCGATGGCCGTGGAGGACCAATTTTTGTGCAAGTGTGCGAAAACAATTTTGCTATATTTTCGTAAAAACGATTTTTCACGACCATTTTGCTTTTAATATGGCCAACCCCTTTCGAAAAATTGTTCTTCGAATTACAAAGATGTTTCCCATCCCTGCTTCTCAAGTATGCGACTTAACTGGCGTGAAAAGGGCACTAAAACCAAAAATTCCGGAAATATTAACACAGTTCTCTCTAACAAAATGAGGGAAAACTACTCACTGGAAGATGGGCAATAAAATGAAAGATTGCGAACATCCACTTTGCCGATTTTACTTCCCGACAACTCGATTGAGTGTCCTATCGGCTTTTCTATTTTGTAACACTTTCGTAACGAATTTAATAAAAAAAAAAGTTGAATTACCTTTTCGATTTTCCTTTGTGGCACACACACGGACGTCGAGGTGGACGGACGCTTTGGTTGTCGATAAACTTCAGTGAGTAGTAATAATCCAAATTATTGGAGAAAGTGTGAGATCATAACTCAATTAACATTCATTAGCTGTAATTAAACGAGATTGCACTAGTTATATCCGATGCATTCCAGCTAAATATAAACAAAACACAATTTGTTCATAATTACAATGTAATTGGGGTTAAATTTTCTAACACTGCAGCAGCTGCGAGTTCGACGATGAGCGTCACCTCACCCACGAATGATTAAGAACGACAACGTGAATCATTAACGGAGCGGGACGCTAATTACGTTTGATATCGCCTTGTGGAACTCCAGCGAGCTACTGACTGACTGCCTATGACTCACCGGCGTGAATGGCTTCGAATCTGAACGCAGTCACAGCGGGTCACAAAACACAATAAACAACCCGTGGGTAAAAGGCGCAGACTCTCATGGGACCCCTTTTACTATAGGAGACATACATTCTTTATCAATAGACAGGCCATCTGAAATTCTAATTCGGTACTTGAGAATTTATCGCATTTTTTTACGAGGGAGTTTGTTTGGGGAAAATTTTGGCCACAACATAATCGAATTTTTTTATATAAGACGAAGATATCGTGTTTATCCAAAGATTGTCGAACGAGTTAATAACCGCACGCGGATGCTCTATTGGCCGCAAGTAATCTTTCCCTCGCTTATTCGGCTTTAATGGAAAAACATAAATTGTGCGGGTGGACGCCGAGATATGAGCACATAAAGTGATGTGAGGAGAGGATTCCTCAACAATCACGATTGTGGGAAGATTATTACTTTCAGCTTCGATATTTCATTTGATTTGCCCCAAGTGTGTAGAAAAGAAGCTAAATTGTAATGGTGGAAGTACGTGCACTCGAGTTTGACTATTTTCAAATTAAGGCCCTATAATTCGTGTAATTTTTGGGTAAAATTCAAACGCAAACTGCAAAAAGTATCCCTTTTTAGCGCATTTCCACAAAAATAAAAAAAAAATGCGCTATTGTGGCCACTTTGTCCGTCCGTCCGTCCGTCCGCTAACTTTGCGACGCTACTAGTTTTTTATCTTAAGAGCTATTGTTCTACTTTTTGCGCTATTTGGTTCGTTATGGTGTCGAGTCTTGTACCAAGGAAGGAATTTTTTCTGTACCGCTTACAAAAAAAGTTATTGTAAAAAAAAAAAAACCGTTTTTTTACATGTTCTATAATTTTACACTTTTGCCGTTTATTAACGATCCTAGAGATCGTTTATAATTTTGCATTGCTATCTGTCGCCTGCCGGTTGGTCTGTCCGTCTGTTCCTTTGTCTGTCTGTCCATCTATCTGTCCGTGTGAACGATAACTTTGTTTAGAAATGTTCGATCGCTTTTAAATCTCCGTTAGTTATGAACTGAATTGCATGAAATTCAATATGGGCATAGATTTAGCCATATAATACGCAATGCCAAAAGTTGAATCAAATCGATTCAAAATTCACAGTGCCCTTTTCGCATCTCGACCATTTATAAGCCGAATTGCAAACTTTTTTACTTATAAAAGTATTTGAGAGAAATTTGATACATAGGCACTTGGAATAAAGGAAAATCAAACGCCAATTTCAAAATTTGGTTTTGCGCATGCGCAGTGCCAACTTTTTTATTTATGGAAGAATTTAAACGAAATTGGATACATAGGCACTTGGGATAAAGGAAAATCAAACGCCAATTTCAAAATTTGGTTTTGCGCATGCGCAGTGCCAACTTTTTTATTTATGTAAGAATTTAAACGAAATTTGATACATAGGCACTTGGAATAAAGGAAAATCAAACGCCAATTTCAAAATTTGGTTTTGCGCATGCGCAGTGCCAACTTTTTTTATTTATGGAAGAATTTAAACGAAATTTGATACAGAAGCACTTCGAATAAAGGAAAATCAAACGCCAATTTCAAAATTTGGTTTTGCGCATGCGCAGTGCCAACTTTTTATTTATGGAAGAATTTAAATGAAATTTGATACATAGGCACTTGGAATAAAGGAAAATCTAGCGCCAGTTTCAAAATTTTATTTTGCGCATGCGCCGTGCCAACTTTTTTATCTATGGAACTATTTAAGTGAAATTTGATACTTAGGCGCTTGGAACAAAGGAAAATCTAACATTAGTTTTAATATTTAGGTTTGCGCATGCGCAGTTCCAACTTTCTTATTTAGAAAAGCATTGAAATGAAATTCTTCTCATAAACTGAAATTGAAATAGCACGTCAACAATGGATTGCCCATGTGCAATGCTATCTTTCATATTTGTGGCCGGATTTCTACGATTTTAACAGAAGTTGCATCTTACAAATGGGAAATGAATGCAAGTGGAAATGCGCTTTATGTAAATCGTTTACGATTACTTTTTAACTTGTTGTAGTTTTTCGCGTTAAGATCAGCTAGTCTTTAGAACTGAAAACTTAAATTTTAATATACGTTGTAAATTGAACTTTGAACGATCTCAAAATCGAACATTTTCCAAATTATCTTCTAAAATACGTTTACCAATCTTGAAAAGCGGTAAATTCCAAACATTTTGGTACAAGATGTATCAAAATGTATTACAAATTTATGACAACGAGTACAATAAGCATGTGCCTTTTCCCTTTAACAAATGTGTGTTTGTTCTAACATATCTTGATCGATACTAATTCAAATTTAATCCAATAGCAGTCATCCGCAACGGTGCCCCAATCGCCTGTGTCCACATGAATTTTTGGGAACCGAGTGGAAAACTAATTGCGGCGTTTTAACGAAAAAATTAATAATTTTTAGCGCTTTTTTGAAAAAAAGTGGCGCTTATAGACACTTTGGCTGTTTGGTCGGTCGGTCGACTGCAAAGGTTTTTGCTTTATATCCGCTATACTATGCATTTTTCGACGAAACATACATACATTATTAAAGAGCATTAAATGTGTGGCAATTTAGGCCCAACCGGAACGTTGTAGGTCAATTAGTTACCGAATTATGGCACTTTGAAAATAGGCCATATTTTCCAAAAAGAGAAAATTTTAGTTTTAGACCTCATAGTAGGCAATTTAATTAGCTTCAAATTAAGCGCGAAGCGGGGTGTGTAGGCCTTGCCTCAAAATAGCATTCCAAAAATGTACCAAATCACTTTTTTGTTGCATGAAGTAAATTTTGAACAAATTATACTCTAGACAAGTGGTTCTCAAAGTGGGTGCCGTAAGCACTTCATAAGGGTGCCGCGAAATTTTTTAATATTTACTTAATAAACTTAAAATTACATAAATTAAAAAAGGAATTAAAATAATTATAAAAAAATGAATATTCGTTTTTTTATTACAATTCTGTTTTTTAGTTTCTATTGTATTTACTTCTATGGTTCATAATTCATTAATCAATCATATGCTGGTATTGCATTACATCAGACTTTCTCAATCTTATAACTTATATTTGGGGTGCATATAGGGTGGTATGGGGAATCGAAAACGTCCTATTTTGGTTTTGATCCGTAACCATCTTCAAGGTTGTTGAGGGTGTCAACATTTTAAGAGTCATAATTTTTTTAAATTTTGTTCTCATACACTGACCAAAATGGCTTAAAAAACTCTACAAAACAGTTCATTACAATTTTTTTGTGAGTTCCTTTGTTTTTGAGAAGTTTTGAATTGAAAAGTTAAACCATTTATTTTATTTTTCTAAATTTTTTTAATTTTTCTCTAAAAGTCATCAGAGTGAAAAATGTCAATTACAAAAAAGATGTGTCTTGATTAGGTCTACAAAAAAGGCGTCGGGTTCAAAATAAAGGCGCTAGGGGGCATTTTCTAAATGTCATACCATGGCCAAAGATAATTGCAATGACTATTAAAAGTAGTCGGAAAATAAAGTCAGGAGTTTACCTGACAACTAGTTTTAAATGCTTTTGTGTTTAGAAGTTATTTTTGTAAAGACTTCTCATCCTTCATCTCTTTACTAACTGTAAAAAAGCAAAAAAATAATACTAGGGGTGCCGCGACTTTTATTGTTTAATAATTTTAGTGTGCCGCCAGGCAAAAAAGTGTGAGAAACACTACTCCAGACAATAGGGAGGTTTTTAAATCGGGGGGTTTTGAATTCAGGGTGTTAGTTCAGTTTTACGTCCTGAACAACATATTAAGTTTGCGACTAATTTTCTCGAAAACGAATCAACCGATTGTAAAAAAGGAAACGTCAAAATAAAGCGCTTCGAAAGACCTTTCAAACAAGCTATTACTCGACACCACTTGTCATTTAAAATTTTTAAGGAAATGACCCTGAGGGGTAGAGATTTTGAGAGACCTACAGACCCCACTTTGCCCTTAATTTGAAGCTAATTAAATTGCCTACTATTTTATTAGTTCTACTCGTAGGATCAACGGTTTAGCCGCAATAAGGAACCTCAATTTTTCACTTTTTGGAAAAATGGCCTATTTTCAAAGAGCAATAATTTGGTAACTAATTGACCTACGGAGCTCCGGTTGGGCTTAGTGGCTTTCGTCGAAAAATGCATAGTTTAAAAAAACTGAAAACAGTCCGAACATTCAGCGATTTTCCGTGTGCACTTTTTCTACAATTTTTAGAGAGTTGAGTATACACTACCCCGAGCACTGCCCTAATGGGTAATTATTGACTATTGTTCGTGGCGGCAAATCCGCCCCCAGGCAGATTCGGAAAGATTTCACCGCATTCATCACGCGGAAGGTTTGACTTCAAGAAAAATCGCCAACGGAGTACTTGCTCCCAGTAAATCGGCCCTATGAAAATTTGACGACAGTATCTTCGCTCCCAAGAAAAATTCTGTCAAGAACTTGACCGTATCGTTTTATACTTCCTATAACGTCCCTACCCTAGAGCCCTCGTGAGGCGAAAATCAAATGTAATCTTCAGGTAGCGAATTTTCCGAATCCGAATGTTCTGGGGGCAAATCTTCCGGGGACAAATCTTCCATAGGCGACCCTTTTGGAAAGAAATTTTCCGGGATGAATATTTCAGAGGCGAATCTTCCTACAATCGTTATTGTCAAACACGAATCATTTATTGAACCCGCCTGTGTTAACTCACTTTTTAACGCATTTTTTAAGAAATAAACTGGAACATGGAACTGGTTTTATCCTTCATGGTACTCTAATGAAAGGTCTCAATCCTTTGTTGTGATCGGTTATAATTCCTTATATCTTAAAAGTGAATTGTCAAAGGAAAGTATCTACAAAGGGCGATTGGGACGTTTGGAAGAAATATAACCATTGGGCATTTAAATAAAATTTGAAACATAGCCACTTGGAATAAAAGCAAATGTAGCGCCATTTTCCAAATTTGATTTTGTGTAGGATGTGCAGTGCCAACTTTCTTATTTATGGAAGAAATTTCGTAGAGGTGTTTAAAAAAATGCGCTTTACCTGCACAAGGGTTGTGCACAATTTGTACTTGTTTTCTTTTCTTAGAAACACTTTGTTCGTGTTTGGGGAAGATTTAGGTCCGAGTGTAAAAATGCCAAAATGAAATATGTGTACCTCCCTTTTAGTTTTGTAAAGGTTTAATCACGATTTCTTATTACGCTCCGCTAAAGACATTTTTATTTTCGGTGTAGACTTCATCCCCTAATGATGAAGTGAAAAAAATTGCCAAATATGGATCATCCTACTTTCGTATTAATTCTGGTTTAATTGCGGTCTTTTGACTTTGTACTATACTCCTAAATGCACCTCTTTAGCCCATTTTGCGCTATTGCAGCCACTCTCTCTGTCCGTCCGTTTATCTGTTTATCAAAAATCTTGACGATTAATGGGCAATTCAAACTTTCTTATTTATGGAGATATTTCTTTGAAATTTTAACCAAAGATGCTTCTAGAAAAGCAAACCTGTCGCAGAACTTCATGCCCATATACAAAACATAAGCATTTCCAATGCTAAAAATAAAAATTGAAAGGTATAGAATGTTTGTTGGTCTAAATTTTACAAGATATCGAGATGCGGGGATTAGGAGGGCTACCGGTTGGTAGAAATTAATTCCTTTCGTTGAGATTTTTCGTTAGAGTACCATGAAGGATAAAACTAGTTCCACTCCCCACCCCCCTCCTACCCGTATTATGATAATAGGACAGAAAGAAGGGTAGTAGTTGGTAGAAAATGGTTGCTTTCGTTGAGACCTTTAATTAGAATACAATGAGAGATAAAATTAATTTTTAACCCAACCAACCAACCAAAAAAACAATAGCTATTTATATATCAAGTACATAAACTGGGTCTTTATGGACGAGCCGTTTATTTAGCCGAGCGAGCTTGCGAGCGAGGCATAAATAAACAATGCGAGTCCCCATAAAGCCTTTTTATGGACGCGATATATACAAAGCTTTATGTACGACTGCAACAACCCTTAAAAATGAAAATTTCATAGAATTCAATAAACGATAAAATCTATATATCATTGGGGTCAAACCTTTTTTTACATTAATATTGATATCTCAAGTTTGGCTTAACCGATTTTAGCAAACTTAATATTACGATCGTCACTAGAGGCAATTTGTATACTTTAATTGAATAGTGCCAAAGAAGGATCGGGATTAAACCCGAATCAAATATGTTGATGCAACCAGCCTTTAGAGAAATTATCAAACCAAAACGTTTCGTGATTGCCTAATTATCGTAACGTAGATACGTAACGTGAAAAAGCTTCTTCAGTTACTTCCGAAACAAAGTTCTTGCCAAATCGCCTCGGGCATGTCACCGTTTCATTTTGAAATACAAAGCACAAATCGAATAAAATTCCGTAACAATATTGGTAACCCCCCCTTAAACAAGTAGAGTAAATCTCTCGGCGGGCGACGTCAAGTTTCCTAGGATTCAAAGTATTAAGATATCAATAAATAATTCTTGTTTCGTGTATAAACAAATATAAAGGAAACGAGACATCCCCTACTATTTGTAAGAGGTATTGCGAAACGCAGGAAAACGCGACCTTTTATTGGTTCTCGCAGGATTACTTAGCTGGAGAGAGAGAGTTTGAAAGAAAATAGGCCGACGGCGATGTAGAAAAGCGGAAAGTGGTAGCGTAATATCCCTCGAGGCAACAAAGGGGTGAACAAAGAAGTTAGATAATGTAAAGTAAAACTGTCGTTGAGATTAACGGTGGGAGAAAAAAAAACTTGAGAGTAATGAGGAAAATACCGCTTCGTGGATAATTTTTAATGAGATATAAAAGTAATTTTCCTATCATTAATGTAGCTGCCGGTTTACTTTATAATAAAGTAGTACGCTATGGCTTCACTTTACGTAATCGATCATCTCGAGGCAACACTGCGTAAATGTAACAAAATAGGTAAAAAAATGTAATTAAGTGGAAATTTAACAACGGGAAAAAGCCGCGGTGTATGGCGATTTCGGTTACTTGTTTTGACTTTCGTTTCTTACCATTACCATAGAAGTCCTAGGAGTAAAGGAGATCCAAGAAATAGTCAATTAAATTGGATTTTTGGATTGTCTGCAACTGGTGCCTAATTTGCGTATCCAGATAAACCTATCCTATAAATAGGTCCCCTGTATCTGTTTATAGGGGGTGTCCCACTTATCACGACAATGAAAGCGGTTGCAAATATTAATTACTTAAATCTTAATTATCGTGGTAGAATTTCATTGGGAAGAATAAGCTTAGGATTCGACACCCGAAAGGAAAATCTGTTTTGATATTACTTATACGATTCAGGATGTAATTATTTTTTAATTACACGAAGGCCAAAACCTTGAGAAACGTTCTGCAATAACCACTTATGCTGTTAGCAAAAGAAAGTGATTAAGTGGTTTATTAAAATTCTAATGTCTTTTCAGTTATTAGCAGCACATATTTGCAAATGTGTTGGAGTTATTTGTGTTGGGCGTTCAACGATTTTTTTTGTTTAAACAACAATCATTCTCTCTTAAGTTTATTTTGGAATACTTTATACGTTGATCTACCTGGATATTACCTACGCAGTACGTGGATCATATGCAAGTTTTACTTGGACCCTCCATTTTAGGAAGATTGACATTGGCGCGCGTCATGCCATAGATGAGTTTCTACATTACCGGCTGAAAAAATTCTACTTCGATTCTGCCAACGACTACTTGTAGACCCACGCTTCGATAATCGCAGCTATTAACGGACCGTTTGTCGAACATTACTCGAGTAAATTGCTTCGATATCTCTAATTTTACTAGCTGAAGAATATACTTATTGAGACACGATTTTAGCTGCATTACCTACTATTTTTTTGTGAGAATTCAATTGCATTCGTCTAACTACGTATCATATTCTTTATATTAATTGGTTTACCGATATTAGCTTTGAATTTTTTTCTTGTAAATATATAAAGTGTGATCTTAACAATACGAGAACAATTACGTTACTAGTAATAAGGCGTTTAGTGCGTCTAATTACAGTAAAACGGAATGCCATTCCATAGATTTAATGAACGCAAATTGATTACGTTTGCTTGCAGCTGAATTGTTCTTAGAAGGAGTGTGATTTAATTAAGGCAATTTCCGTAATGATGTAATTTATCATTTCAGTGACGAATACTCCCAATTGGAGTATTCGACCAGAAACATTCAGAATTCTGCGTTAATTAAATAGAGTAATACCATGAGACATGTGCGCGCCATAAAATCTGATAAGGTAGAACAATAAGAACAATTATTTGTTCACAATTCCTTTGAAACATACCGTCCCGTGATATAATAATTGTAAATACCAGGTGAAAAATCCACAGTACCACACGCGTATTAAATAAATAAATGAATGAGGCCGGTCCAGTAGCTGATTATCCATATGGCACAATTTGAGGGGAACTTAATGCGTGATTAAAGGATAAGTGCATGAGGAAAATTGACTTGATTTGGAGGAAGCTGAAGAAAAACTTGGGAGACAATTGGACAGCGGCTGATGAGGGAATTCAGAGAAGCTTAGGAGGAATATGAAGGGTATTTTAGGAGCACGAAGAGATGACAGGAACTAAAGATCAGAGAGGAACAATGAATTTGAGAGTAACATGAAGAGGGGCATTGAGGAGAGCAGCCTAAGAACATCAAAGAAATTTAACAGAACAGAGGAACCTCGAGAACAACTTGAAGAGAATTTGCGAACTTGCGCAACAAAGGAAAGGAAAGAATGTTAAAGTTGTGTTTAGGCAATTAATAAAATTAGACAAAGATTCCAACCGAAATAAAGTTGTAGTTTCTAGCATTGGTGTCAGTTCAGTAGCGATGGAAGTTTTCTATACGATGCGAGGACTTTGAAACTCTTAACAAGGGCGCCTTTCCAGAACGACAGCGGAAATTCTCGAAAGGATCGAGTAACTTTATTGCAAAATGAACACCAACGTTAACTTTCGAAATAAATACATGGAACGGCTTAACGAAACCCTTTCACGCACAGTTAATTTTCAAGTTTTGACGTTTATGAGGTTTCACCAAATTGACTCTTCTGGTACAATTTACAGAGTGAAAAGTAATACCCGAATTCGGCCGAAACCACTCAAAATGATGGCTTTGAAAAGTTTTTCCGCCGCCCGTTAGGGAAATTATAAACTTTAAGCAAAAAAGTTAAAGTGCTCTACTCATCATTTGATTGGTTAGTACACGACAATGTTTAACTACGTTTCAAGCAAAAAAAACTTAAGCACACTTCGAGAGTGAGTAATCTAATTTGCCAACAATATAATTAGTTTCAGACACAAACTCCTGTAACGCTATCAACACGATACGGCTAACTAATATAATTAACAACGTTTTAATGAGCTTGACCTAGAAGTAAAAATAATAGCAAAAATGTTTATTTTTAATCTCCCATAATGGTCTCTCATTAGTACATGTAAGACAAGAGGTAATTTTTAAAAGTGAATGAGGTGAGATCTCCCCCCACCCTGAAATTGAATAGGTGCGCCACTGATATTTAATTTAAGCTAACCTTATAGTTAATAGTAGTTTTTCGTACTTTGCGGCAATTCTCCCATGACAATGATACATTTAGTGAGAATGGAGGTATCGCAAGGATCTCATCTACGACATCAGCTATTCCTACATAAAAAGACAGTATGGTAAATTTTGAACGTTTTTGTCAACGATTATTCAAGATAGAAGTGAAGAAGTTTAACGGACAAGTCAAATCCAATGTCGTGGATAAAATTTTGAAAAAACAGGGACATTAAATTCTTACTGTTTTACCACTGTGGCTATACTTCAGGACCCCTCTGATCATAATTGCTTTACCAAACAAGTCTTAGATTGTACACAATAATCAGAGCTGGGCAGTATTCGATTTTGTAAATACTTTTTAGTATTCAAATCTTTTAAAGTATTCAAATACTTTGTAATTAAATAGTTTTATGGAAGCAGTATTTGTATTTGTAACTCAAATACTTTCACAAATATTTAGTATTCGAATACTTCGCAAAGTATTTGAATACTTAACCTTCCTTTCAATTCAAAGGGCTGTAACTTTTGATCTAGTAGTCCAATCTTGGAACTGTTTGAAATTATGGATTCTACAGACCACATTCTATAAGAAAATTTTTTTCCGAGTCGATCTGAGACAATTTTTTTTTCGAGCATCTAAAAAAGGCAGTTAATACCTTCCTTTTTTACCAAAAATCGACTACACCAAAATTTCTCGGGAAAACACTTTTTCTTATTAATTTTGGTGCGTAGAATCCAAAACGAATCGTACTTTTTCGATCAGACTTCTCAATCAAAAGTTATAGACTAGAAACCAATTTCGAAAGAAAATTCAAAGGGCTGTAACTTTTGAACTAGTAGCCCAATCTTGGAACTGTGTGAAATTATGGATTCTACAGGCCACATTCTATAAGAAAATTTTTTTCCGGGTCGATCTGAGACAATTTTTTTTTCGGGGCTCAAAAAAAGGCAGTGTATAAACCTTCCTTTTTTACCAAAAATCGACTGCACCAAAATTTCTCGGAAAAACACTTTTTCTTATTAATTTTGGTGCGTAGAATCCAAAACAATTCGTACTTTTTCGATCAGACTTCTCAATCAAAAATTATAGACTAGAAACCAATTTCGAAAGAAAATTCAAAGGGCTGTAACTTTTGAACTAGTAGCCCAATCTTGAAACTGTTTGAAATTATGGATTCTACAGGCCACATTCTATAAGAAAATTTTTTTTCCGGGTCGATCTGAGACAATTTTTTTAGGGCCTCAAAAAAAGGCAGTGTATAACCTTCCTTTTTTACCAAAAAATCGACTGCACCAAAATTTCTCGGGAAAACACTTTTTCTTATTAATTTTGGTGCGTAGAATCCAAAACAATTCCTACTTTTTCGATCAGACTTCTCAATCAAAAGTTATAGACTAGAAACTAATTTCGAATACCTTTGATAGTATTAGAATACTTTTGAAAGTATTTGAATACTTATTTTTTAAAGTATGCGAATACTTTTCAATGTATCTGTATCTACTATTCG
Organism: Photinus pyralis; assembly: GCF_008802855.1. Taxonomy (NCBI): domain Eukaryota; kingdom Metazoa; phylum Arthropoda; class Insecta; order Coleoptera; family Lampyridae; genus Photinus; species Photinus pyralis. The sequence goes on along the minus strand of NW_022170663.1, from coordinate 15,240,689 downwards.
CTTGTGCTGGAAGTAAAAGTATTTAGTATTCAAATACTTTTTGAAAGTATTCTGCCCAGCTCTAACAATAATTATCATCGCCATGTTTGTAAAATATTTTTTAACACCAGGGGCGTGCTGTATTCAAGTGGCGTATTTAAATGGACGATTTCGCCCCGTATTTTATTGCAGATTTCGAACGTACTCGAAAAGTATGTACTCTCTTTCACTGTCACCGAATTTTTTTGGGTACTTGATCGAAAAAATACAATTTTTGATTGACGCTCTTTTTCGAACCGAAGTTTTTTTAAAAATTTAGAAAAATATGGTTAACATGTTGTTTACTAAAAAAAGTGTTCAGTAAATTTACTAAAGAAAAATGAAAATGGCGCAGTTAATGACCACAACTTCCATTATTGCACTGAATGTTTAAGGTTCTAGACTCTTGGAAAATGTCCCTGTAGCCGCTCGATGAAAAATAATTTTCCAACACGATGGAGCTCCTGCACATTATAGCCGTGCCGTTCGAGTATGCCTTGATGAAAGCTTTCCGGATTCTTGGATTGGCCTTGGGGGCCAAATAAGGTGGTCGCCAAGATCGCCACTTCACTCGCCTTGTCTTCTTCCTCTGGTGCTCAAGTAGGAGGTGTACGAGACGGTACCAACTATCGTCTAGGGCGTGCGATTTGCGGTTAAGTAAAAAAATTATGTGGCAGTGGAAGAGGTCTTAGTCTATGCCTCAATTCAAAACTAGGCCGCTGGCACGATTTAGTTTTTGTCAAAAAAATTTCGAAAAACTGTCAACTTTTTAGGAAAAAAGGGAAATCCTTAAAAGTGAAGGGTAACATGCTACACAGAAAATAAAGTACTTTTCAAGTACTTTCCACATCTGGAATAAAATATGGGATATTATATTTTTAAAAAAACGCAAGTTTGATACGCCACTGGAATACAGCACGCTCCTTGTGTGTTTTAATATAGATCATTGCGGTGAGGAACAAGGATGGAGATCTACTATAATAGATATAGGTTCTATTGGCGAAATCGTAGTTTTCAAAAAATTGCCTTCGGCCTAATCAACTTCACTAGCTATAATCCTTATACGGTAATATACTACTATTTAGCTCCAGATTCCTGGATCAATATTCATAAACGAACCCCTATACTTTTCGCCTCGCGAATAGAAACTTGCATTTAGATGAATGAACGAAAAGAGTTACAATTCTTTTTTATCATGGCTGCGATTAGCTAAGAAACGTCGCTTCCGTCTCTTCCGAAATTCATCTCACATATACTGTTCCATATTTCAGGGCAAGCATGAAAAATTGCTGTGACACTGAATTTTTTGTAAAAAAAAGTCTTTTATTAGAAAAAAGTTTGGTCGGGCAAAGTAATATCCGCACGTTGTAGATTAACCGATTCAGAGGTCCGGAAAATTACATTTTCAATTTCAAATGTACAAATTTTCGCTTTAATTACCCTGATGGTATCGACGAGAACTGACACTATCGGCCGCCGACGATTTGGTGTCGGATTTGAATTATGAAGGCGTTGTTTACGTATCAGAGGCAAATTGAGTACTAATTGCGCGGTAATTAGATTTTCTACTGGGAGGCGGATTATTTGCGAAAAATTCGACGGTCGCCGAGCGGAAAATGGCGTACGTGAAACGTGAAGGTCGGCCCTTTCATTTGCATTTATATCAGCTTGTATATTAAATATTTCTGGTCAAGTAGATTGAGTTAGAGATTTTTTTTTGTGAAAAGGGACATTTGATCAATAATGCTTGTTGAGGAGGGGGATGGGGTTGCAGCATGAAATTTCATTTTAGTAAATTCGCAAAAAAATCTTTCGAGCGACAAGTTTTGTATTCAACCATCCGTGTGTTGCAGATCTTTGACAAGTAAACTTTGATATTTGGATCATTATTGTTTTTTCGGTTGGGTGGGAAGGTAGGTATATAATTGAATGAATTTAATGAAATTTGGTTTCGGGAAAGAAAATAAATGTATTTTTCCACGACCTCTACCCACTTATTGTAGTTAATCATAAGATCAAACGAACTTACCCAAATGACGTTCGATCTAACTATTTAAAAAATTATGTAGCAGTGGAAGAGATCTTGGCCGCCGGCGCGATTGTTTCTCTCAACAAAACTTCGAAAAACTGTCAAATTTTGAGGAAAAAAAGCGAAATCGTTAATGTTAAGGATATAACATGTTTAAGTACTGGCCACTGAGCTAGTCATTTGTAGGAATATCCAAAAAGTAGAAGGAATAACAGTTACGTAAAAATAGTCTCTTAGTAGGGGGGTATTTTTATATTTTCCATAGCCTGCTTAGATTTTAAAGATACAGCACAAAAGTTTGTTTTTACAAATGGACCAATAAATTCCAATAACTGAAAACCATTATTTAGTTTTGAAAATGTGGTATAACACAAGTAGGCCGTGGAATATACAGTTCATATTTCAGGAAATGTACGAGAAAATTAATTTTCGAACAGTTGTGCACAATCTTAATTTTTTGGTTCAAGGGATATACTATGTACCTCGCTAGGTACCCTGTATAGTGTGGTCCAATTTCGATGGGTTTAAAACCTCTTAGCTACTCGTGACCTCTTTTTTCATGCTAATCCCATTACCGTTTCCAGAAATAAGCCGACGTCTTTTGTTTTTGCTCTAAAAAGAAAAACTGAAAAATGGCCGATTCCTTCAATTTTCTGTTACTTTCTTATTTTTGAAGCTAGAACAAAATCGCTTTAGCATTCTTCAGACACTTTTTAACGTAGGAATCAATGCCGTCAGTTCGTTTCTTTCTAGACCTTTTAGTAACTGCGCTGTAACTCGAAGTTGACCTTTTTAAATGGAAATTATAGTTGGCAATGGTTTTAAAAAATTGCTTATTAATACATCTTGTCTGAAAGTAAATAACAAAAAAATAGTCACCTATTAAAAATACTTGACAGCATTCTTCATGTTAGTGGCATTTTAAATCCGTTGAAAATGCATTTCGAAATGGCTAAATACGCTAACTAAGAAAAATATGACATGCTAAAGTGTTTTATTAAAGATAATTTAACTGTGAATTTGGTTCATTTGTCCAGCCTCTAACTATACTTCTACAAGCCCAAGTAAAATTTGGGTTTAATGTGTGGTGTTGCCCTAACCGATATAGTTTAAAATATTATATTTTTAAAGGCACCCTTACATCTGACAGATATATCCATACATTAGTGATTAGAGCGAAGATTTACTGGATTTATAAGAGACGAACAGTTAATTTTCAACAAGACGAAATTATGTAAACGAACTCGTACCTAATAATTGGGTGGAGACGCAGGGCCAATAAAATGGCCAGCACGTTCACCCGACTTAAACCCATTAGATTTCTTTTTGTGGGGGATTTTGAAAAATAAAATGTAAATATCGTTCTGAAACTGAGAAAGAATTGAAGCAGTTCGACCACTAAAAATCCTGAATGCTAGAAAATCTTTAAATCTTTGATAAAGGGATGCAACATGTTTCAAGTGTTTCATAGGCGACTATATTTTTTGTTATTTATTTTCAGACAAAAGATTTATTAATAAACAACATTTTTTGCATAGAACTTATTATTGAAAATAAGTATGATACGTTTTCGGAAAGTTCGTGAAAAAAGCAATCTTTTAAAACCATGGCCAACTATAATTTCCAAAAAAAATCTACTTTGAGTTACTAAAAGGACTATAAACAAACGACTGACAGCATTGATTTCTACTTTAAAAAGTACCTGAATAATGCTGAAGCGGTTTTGTTCTAGCTTCAAAAATGTAGGAGTTAGGTACAGAGAGATCGGCCATTTTACAGTTTTCTCTCTAGAAAAAATAAAAGATGGCTGCCTATTTCTGGCAACGGTAATGGAATAAGCGTGAAAAAAGAGACCACGGGGTTCAAACATATATGTACAAGTTAAGTAAGTGCGGTAGGCTCTTTTTTTTTCTTACTTTTTTTCTAATACTCTATAATTTTATACTTAATGTAACTTTCTTTTTTTTGGGATCGGAATTCAAAATAGCAAAGTTAAGTGGAAGAACAGATGGCATAATTTTTTCGCCTTGCACTACCTCTATTGTTGTTCATTTTTCTTTTTTGGTTATATAAAGGTCTTATTATTGTTATTTTTGAAATTATATAGTTTCTCAAAAAAAATACTAAAAACTGTCAAATTTTGCGGAAAACAGCGATATCGTTAAAGTTAAGGGTATAACCTGTTACATAAAAAAATAAGTACTTTTCAAATACTTTCCAAATCTGCAGCAATAACATATGGGGTATTCTATTTTTTAAAAACCGCAAGTTGATACTGAAATGGTTATCAAAAATATTTTAGAAACATGGCGACGGTAACTGTGTACAATTTTGCTCTAAGACTTTTTAGGTATTTTTATGGTAAAGGAATTATGATTCAAGGGGTCTTAGATGCACACCCTGTTTATAATATTTCCTGTTAAAAATCGAATTTTCATTCACACTCTAATAAAAAAAAAAACGCCAAATGGAACTTCCACAACAAGAAACAAAATTAGAATTTCAGGCGGAAAATTATGATACAAAAAGGTGATTATGGGGTACAAATTTATCCTAAATTCGAAAGACAAGCATCCATAGTTTAGCGAGGTTCCAATTTTTTGCGTTTTTTTTATTAAAGCTCAAAAATTGTAAATTTCAATATGAATGAAAATTCGATTTTCAACAAGAAAAAAATTGTTTACGAGACAACGTTTGTGGGTATCAATTAGTGCCAAATTCGGATTTTCCGTACCTTTCATCCAAGAAGGCGGCGCAAATGGTCTCTCAAAAAATTACTACTACTTACACCACCTTTTGTAGGGCAAATGCCTTATTGGTCCCCTATACTGACTGGAATCTCTTTAAAATGTTAGGGTACCTATACTAAAAATTGGTCACTGGCTCTTAGTCTACGCCTATGTTATTGAGTACATCTTTTCTGATTGGGCAAATATGTTCTTAAAATCCCTAACCCTAATCGAGAACACGAAAAAAAGTTCTGGACGAAATTTAATATCGGGCTACCTTTGACTAGAAAAATAACAAAAAGGAAACCAAATTTTAAAAAAAATATATCGCCAAATTTCTCAGATCGCGCTGTTGCCAAATTTCGTCAAGCTAATACATTTTTTCGCGCCTTTGGGGCCTTTTAATGTCATCAAACCTTTCTAGGCATCTTTCTCTTGTTTTTTAGAAACCACGCCATCCTGCAGGGGCCGTAGTCAGGGGGTGGACAGCCCCCCCCCCCAAGATCGAGGTCTTACCCCCACTAGAAATTACGGTTGATGGTTCCTTTACAAAAATTACAGGGGAAGCCTTTATCAAAAACTTCTTAAACCTAGAAAAATATCGGCCACCTCTGCTACTTCATTCTGGCTACGGGCCTGCATCCTGCATTACATGTGGCCTTTTCCGAAACTTGAAACAAGACAGCGTACCGTCGACACGTTCCCCCCCTCTTCCGACACCCCGTTTTAAATCAAATTTAGTTACATGCACCCCTTTGAATAGGCACAAACATGACGTGAAGATTCCATACTATAAAATTATTTATGTTTTACAAATAGTTTTCTTCGTCAAAGTAAATATTCGTTTACACAATAATTCATTACGTTTGATCGAGTATACGTGGTTCGAATTTGTTAATGTGATTGAAACCATCCAAACATCAAACGTAATTTTAAATAATTCAATTCATCGTGAATGAGCAAGAAGTTCCAGAAACTATACGAAATAAGGCCAATCTTGTGATTTAGTAGGCATTGACAATTAATAATTGACGTTTCTAATTTTCAATGACCTGCAATTTTCTAGTCTATAACTTTTGATTGAGAAGTCTGATCGAAAAAGTACGAATTGTTTTGGATTCTACGCACCAAAATTAATAAGAAAAAGTGTTTTCCTGAAAAATTTTGGTGCAGTCGATTTTTGGTAAAAAAGGAAGGTTATACACTGCCTTTTTTTGAGGCCCGAAAAAAAAATTGTCTCAGATCGACCCGGGAAAAAATTTTCTTATAGAATGTGGCCTGTAGAATCCATAATTTCAAACAGTTCCAAGATTGGGCTACTAGTTCAAAAGTTACAGCCCTTTGAATTTTCTTTCGAAATTGGTTTCTAGTAGGGAGTGCAATCCCGCAGCAAAATCTCAATCCCGGTATTTGCGGGATTGTTAGTTGTTATCCCGAGGGATCCCGGTATTGCATTCCCTACCTGCAAATATTAGTTTGTTTTGTCATTAAGTATGAATTAGTTACTATGGTGATACTTAATGCCCTAGGGCATAAAGTGGTACTTTATGCCCGCGTATCACAGATATAAAATGTGATATGATAGGTTAGTAAGACATAAAATTTTGTATGTACCACGGGCATAAGCTGATGTTTATACTCTCGGGCGACTAAAAAGCTCTCGAGCCATAGGCCCTCGAGCTTTTTAACTTGTCGCCCTCGAGAATATAAACATCACTATTATGCCCTTAATACATAAATAACTATTAAAATAGTCAACCCGTTTGTTCGTCTCCCTTTATCTACGCCGATTCTCAAAGAAATAGCATTTTATAAACAAATGCACTTCCAAAAAGTACAGTACAGCTGCATTGTATGAACAAAATGCAAAAGTTAAATGGTAAGCGCTGACAAGCTTTGATTTATTTTCTATAAGCGAAAAAAATGATCCCATTAAAATAAAGAATGTCTCCCGTTCGTTTTAGGAAAACAATATAACTTCGCAATCCCCTTTTCGCATTTTAGGGCAACTACAACCACTTGAAAGTTTCACGGCTTTTAAAAGCGCTCCTCTTAAGCGACACCGTGTCAAAATGTGCTTTCGCAATTTTAGGGATGCACGTTTCACTTCAATGCAAGATCATAAATTTTAACACCCCATTATCGTCGGGCGATCTCGTTATGTCACCCTCGCGTTTCGAAAAAAATAATGCGCTAATTTTAGTTCTAATTATTTCATAACAAGTCAAAATCTAAATAACATACTTAACGCGCTCCGGTAATTATAATTAAATTTGTACCTACCTACACTTGCAGGGGTAATTTGACATTTTGGGATTTGAATTAATTGGATTCATTACGCGAAGAACGCGTAGGTATGATGAGTACACGTAGAGAACATGCCAGTCCCTCATTACGTTAAACTTAACGGGATTAAAATAGAAATTGGTTAACGCACCGCTCACCCCGTAAGGCATATCTCGTGCAAGGGAAATTAAATGCCGAATTCATCAATTTTTTTTATAGGCCGAGGGCGAACGCGATGCGTTCTTTTCTAGAAGATCTCTAATCGTCCACCCTTATTTTCATTCTGTCGAAAAGCATGCGAAGTTAGCGGTAACCTGTCTGAAATAGTCATGTGAAATTGGAAGATCAGATCTAAAATATTGTGATTGTTTTGAAATATACATGTATCATCCCTTAAATAACGCAAATTTATACACATACGTTTTATATACAGCATGGTATAATAAAAAATATACAGTGATATTTATTAAGAAGTAGACATAGGGATTTCTGTATATTGTTTTCTACTTTTAATTTTAAAAGACAAAATCGCTTCTAAAGGATGCCTAATTTTATGCATCCAAAATAACTTTTTAAAACAAACAAATATCTGGCTGTCATTTTAAGTAGCTTTGATTACCAGAAAATAAATTTCTTACGCTCCATAAACTGGCCACTATACCAATTGACAATATCAACTTTTTCTTCAGCTGAATTCATCGCACACAAACAAAAGTAAAAATACGGAAGCCAAACAAACAGTATTCAAATGAAGTTATTTTGGTTGCATAAAATTAGGCGTTCTACAAAGGAGATTTTGCCATTTAAAAGTAGACATATAATGAAAGAAATTAATTGGTCCTTCGATCCGAATGACGAGTGCGATTAAGGTTATCACACTACTAGTACTTTATGGAAATGTAAACCACCCGTTTGTGACATATAAGCGGATTAGAGATGCTGACACTCCGACCACAACAAACTAAATTGAATCTAGCAAACAGTACACGCTTGATTTGCACAACGACGGCGAAGTTCGTTTGTGAAATTCGCGTTAATCCGCCTAAAATCTGTATACTTGCGGAATAAGTAACGAGTAACTGTATTAGGGAAATGGAGCTCGTAAATCCTACGTTGCAATTCGCTTACAGCACCTTTCGCTTGATGAGCGAGTGGATAGTAAAAATTATTGATGTTCGTGGTCATAGCAACGTTTTCGAAAACTTGTCAATATTTTATTATCTTACTCGCTTTCAAATGCGAATTGTGCCCTCGATATGTGCGTTTTACAGGCGTTTCCCTTCCAAGGGATCTTTATGAGGTACCCACATTTCGAAGAAAATTTACAGCTGCTTGTTGAACCCGTTCGGTTCCCCTAATTTAACAGGAGCTAACAATAATTTTTAATCCCCGTTTATTCAGTAATGACCATAATTAATTTGTTGAAATTCATTTTACTAGGGGTATCAATTTTCTCGATTAGGGAAACCTTAAAATCTAAATACCTACATTTTATAGCTCCATCAAGTTACCCCCGCAAATTTATAAAATGTGCAATAAGAATGTTTAAATAGTGCTAGTGTTAAATTGTGCGAATCCAATTTTAATTTGATCTAAAAAATCGGTTTTCCTGGCATTGAAACGCAGGGCACAATTTTCCTATTCCCGAATTAAATGCTCCCTTTTTTTTTAAATTATTGCATGTTCTGCCAGGTTCATATGAACTCACCTAATTATAGTTGGTTAAAAAACGCATTTAATCAATAATGTTAATCTGAATAAAAGGAAACACTTTGGTAATGAGAAAGTTGGATTTAGTGACACAGGATGTTCACACAAAAAATGTCATAATTAAGTTTTTTTTTTTTAATGGAACTACCACTATTTTATTTCTCTATTCGATAGTCTGTAGTGTGCTCTTCAATTTTTATAAGGGGTGTCCTCTGCTTAAACCCCGTAGTTTTTAGGTTATTCAACATTTTTCACCAAAATAGCTAGACATTAATTAATTACATGTTTATAAACAGAAGTAGGCCGTGATAATTGTAATTGTTATTTACAATTTTTCGAATTAAAGATTATTATTATTATTAATATTAATAAAAAACAAAAGAATGCCAGAAAATAAGCAAGTATCACCAATAAATTATCTGCTGCAAGTGTACTCCCTATTTCGTAGTAAAATAAGATTAATTAAAAAGGCGAATTTCGAAAAAAATTAACTAGTCTTTTTAAATAATTTTATTTTACTACGAAATATGGAGTACACTTGCAGCAGATAATTCATTTACCTATTTACTGTCTGGCATTCTTTATTTTTTTTATTATCACGGCCGAGATCACGGCCTACTCCTGTTTATAAGCATGTAATTAATTAATGTGTAACTATTTTGGTAAAAAATATTGAATAACCTAAAAACTACGGGGTATAGGCACAGGACACCCCTTATAAAAATTGAAGAGCACGCAACAGACTATCGAATAGGGAAAAAAAATGTTTATGGTACTTTGAAATATGGAAAATTTAGTACTTTTTTCTGAACACCCTGTATCGGTAAATTCAACTTTCTTATTCTATTCTATTAGCAGGGGAGCCCGACCGGGCAGCACTTAGGCACACCAGAGACCTAAGTGCTGCCCGGTCGGGCTCCCCTGCGAATAGAATAGAATAAGAAAGTTGAATTTAGCGATACAGGGTGTTCACAAAAATTTTCTTATTACCAAAGTGTTACCTTTTATTCAGATTAACATTATTAATCAAATGTATTTTTTAACTTTAATATCAAAGTCGCTACGATTTATCAAAATGGGAGAATTATTCGGAAAAAAATATACAGGGTGTTCCATTTAAAAAAATCAACTGTGTATTGCCACCGTAAACCCTTTACATTCAAAAATAATATCTGTAGATACGCAACCAACTATAATTGACATTTGCACAAAAGGTTTTTTGATATTTTTTACCAGGTTTGAGCTAGGAAAGACCGAGGCACTGTTGCAGGACCCTGTATAAGTGTATACAGGGTGGCCATTTGAAAACGAAACAGAGCCTATTTTGGGGACCTCAAAACATTTACGAAAAAATCCTCGGGCCCGTCAATTTTTCATCCAAGGGGGAACCATTTTTTTGCTAGTTTCGCCCCCCTGAGGGCAAAGCCATAGGGGGGTGACAAGTGCCTCCAAAATTTTAAATCGAATGGGGGGTCGAGTGATACCTTATTTTGAAGGTATTTTTATGTAGATTATAACTCTTAAGATTTTAATCAATTTTATTTTAAGTGCTTAAAGCTAAAATCAATCAAGTAAATGTTGAAAATGTTGGCCTTCGACTTCCATACAATAATACAGGTTTTGTTCAAACCTTTCCTGTACATTTTGCAAAACTTCTGGGGTGATTTGACGACATTCATCAATTATTCTTTGTCGCAAGTTCTCTAACGATGTTGACTGACTAGCATAAATTTTAATTTTTAAATGTCCCCATAAAAAAAATCTAACGGAAAGTCCGGGGAACGAGGAGGCCATTCGCTCCTCTTCTTTCAATTCATTGTCCTGGAAACGTTTGGTCCCAATATTAACGAACCCTTGCAGCATAGTGGGGTGGCGCACCATCTTGCTGAAATACTAGACGATTTTCCAAGTACCTACTCGTTGTTATTTTCTAGTATCTGCACTAATGCTGGATGAATCGTATTTTCTCATAACTCCAGGTACATCTCTCCTGTTAGATTGCCAGGTACAAAGAAGGGGCCTACGATATGGTTACCAAAAATGCCAGCCCAAACATTCAATTTTTCGGGACATTGTGTATGCACCTCACGAAATATTCTGGGATTTGAATCAACCCAATAGCGACAGTTGTGACGATTCACAGTACCATTTAGGAAAAAGGAACATTCGTCATAGCCACCTACAGATATTAAAAAGAAAAAAAAACAACAAAAAAAAGTACAGTTCAGAATGTACGATAACAACATTTTTTGTATTTATTGTTGTATTAATTGTTGTTATTTAACTAATTAATTTACAAGCATTTTTTTTTCATAAGAAAATGTTGACACGTTTTTAACTTTTATTAGCCCCTGTATCGGCTAGGCAAATTAGGAGCGATTTAAAACTTAAGGGTTACAATCCACATAAAAATACCTTCAAAATAAGGTATTACTCGACCCCCCCATTCGATTTAAAATTTTGGGGGCGGTCGTCACTCCCGCTAGGGCTTTGTCCTTAGGGGGGCGAAACTACCAAAAAAATTGTTCCCCTTTGAATCAAAAATTGACGGGTCCGAGGATTTTTTCGTTAATGTTTTGAGGTTCCCAAAATAGGCTCTGTTTCGTTTTCAAATGGCCACCCTGTAGTGATTAATTTGGACGGGATTTGCCTGTGCTCCCATGGGAGGTTTTCATATGCGTTTTACCGTTTACACGTAAGTAAGTACCGCCATGTTGCATTTCGTTTATTTATCGTGTACCTTATTGAGGTTGCGGCTGTAATTTGTTGTAATGTAATTTCCATCGACAATCGTTGCTTTATCTACGGTTAGTCCTCTTATTTAAGAAGTGGATAAATGTCATCAATGAAGGAACCATTAGTTAGTTAGCGATCATTCTCGATTGGGGGTTTGGTTAATTGGGAAATTTTAATTGCACCTTTCATTTATGCCGTTTCAGTCACGTTTCAATACGTGTAAAACAGAAAAAAATTGTAACCCAGATAATTAAAAGAAATTTGCAACCAAGTTGTAGGTGTTATTTTTGCGAAAAGGAAAGCATACGGAAATAAACACAGATTTCATAATGCACGTGTCAAGTGAGAAAAAGACTACCTGTTCCTTTGAAAACGTGCCAAATAATTCGACTCACTTTTTAATTGCACACATTTCTCTCCTCATAGAATTCATTTTTATGAGCAAGCTTCAATCGAACGGGGGAGTATCAACAAGAATCGCTACTACCTACTTGAAAAGTCTCACCCCCTCAGTAGAAAATGAGATAAATATCCTCCTTTGAATCCTTTTATCAATATTTCTCGTGTATTGCGAATTGTGAGGAATTTCACGCAAATGCATTTTTCAAAATGACAAACGGCTGATAAATCATTCGTCTTGTTTTCTACCAGTCACTAGTTTGACAGTATCCATTGATAAGAAAGCTTTTCAGTGTAACACCCGTCCTCGAAGGGGTGCCACTTTGCCTTGTTTTTTTACGTACAAAGCTCCCCTAAACGACGCGCAACTCACGCAATTCGCGGCGTCGAAATTAAACCGCGACAAAAAGAGTCCAAAATGTCATTGCGGTAGTTGGCGTTTAATTGCTTTCTGCCTCTGTCAGATGACACTCCAAGTCGTGCTTTGATGTTATCGTCATTAAAATTTTTTTACGGGAAAATCGGCTCGAATCTTTCGCAAGGCTAATTACAGAATATGGCGAATCATTTTTTTCTTCTTGTAATTGAAACTCATTTTTGATACAGGTCAAACAACCCCTAATATACTGAAGGCAATTCTCCAATTTTTTGGACCTCTTCGTAGCAAACGCAGTTTACCCAAATTAACCACGTGGACCGGGACCCCTTTCCCAATATAACGTTGTTGATTAGTTATTTGTTGGGAGATAATTAACAGTAGAGGGTGCGTCACATAACTCACTATACGTTATGTAAGTAATTTCGAGCATCCTGCACGCCGAAATGGCGGCCCGTCGCCATATCAGGCCACCACAAATTACTCCGATAATGCATCTCTCTATCAAGCGAAATTTATTGAGGTTAATAATAACATTAGCCGTCGGAAATAAGGACAAATGGCAGACTATTGAATTCGGTTTAATGGTGATAGAACTTCATTTCGTCGGCGAAGTGGAAAAATTGGGATGGCCGTAAAACCGGGACAGAAGGATGAAAGATCTGTATGAAAATGAATTTTTTAGTGGGCGACTAAGTGGGACAAGACATAAACGTAAATGTTTACCGACTCTTTCACACTTTTGGGCTATTGATCGCATCTAGCCTATTCGAGCTCTTTACTGACCCATCTGGACCGTTGACATCCCTTTCGAGAAAACAGTCGGTTTTAAACACAATTGCAATTTGGTACCTACGTATCTAAAGGTGCCTGAAACTGAAATCCATACATTTGGTCTCCACAGACCAGTATAGAAATTTGTGCATCGTAAAGTAGTAACGTCACGATCATGCTTTGATCCACCGAGTTTTACGGACATTTAGTTGTCAATCAAAATATTGCTTTTGCTAGTGTAAAGTCATTTGAATTATTGATTCTTTTTTATATTAATTACGGTTTTAGTATACGAGTACCCTACCGCAATATTTATGCACCGCGCGATTCACTACCCCTCTTGTTTGTTTGTTTGTGTTTTTATCTGTTACAGATAAGGCAGAAAGGCGACCTTCTGAGCTCAAAAGGCTGTTGCAACCAGAGTTCAAAGTAATCTTTTTATTTTCGACGTTTCCTTGATAGAGCTTTTGATGACATACTGGTTTTCGATATAATCAATTGTAATTGCTACATTTGTTTGATAGTAATCAAAAAAATATCGCTCCGTTGTTTGCTGCGGAAGCCTGTTTTGATATTGACTCTGACTACCAGTTGATCTCCTTTTTGATAAAAATTAACATACTCTAGGAATCAGGAAAAATCTGGACGATTAATGCGCATATGTTAATTTTCTTATTTATTAATATTTTTTAATTTTAACGATAGACGCTTCTAGTAGACAAGCATATCGCACATACCTATAGCCTTTTGGGAAAGCCCTGCGCTAACTTTGCAGCATTTGAAAAACCAATTTTCGCGCTTGCGTTGGTGTTTTTTAATATAAGTCCTAAACTATGCGTTTTGATAGAAAATCTTTTCTAGGCGTTTTGAAAGTAGACTAAATTTGCACAATTTAAGACCATTTTTTCCTCAAAACACTTAAGCACAGAACGACGCGTGTTAGTATTAAAAATCTTAAAAATCCAAAAAATGAGAAAAATGTTGTTGAGGGCCCAGAACAAGAGAGGGATAATAAATAAATGACTCGGCAATGATAAACGAAGTGACCTCAAAGTTTTATCATGCGGGTGCAAGAAAACCTGTAGCGGAGCCTCCAAACTCAAATTGTCGAAGAAGAAGAAGAGGACGTCGACAATCATTTGCAGATTGTTCAAGCTGAATCAGACAATTTGAACCACCAACGAAATTAATAATAAATATATAAATAAATACAATATTAAAAGATTAAATGTACATTTCTTTTCATGTACAGGGTGTCCCAATAATAAAGGTCGCAGGCTATATCTATGGAAGCGTTCATTGCACAGCTTGGGGAAACATCTTGTTAACATAAGTGGACAAGAGAAATCGCTGGAAATTATTTTCAAGTTTCTAGGTTTTCCGCTAGAGGGCGTACGATTAAGTAGAATACACAAACGTGCATAAAAAATACATGCATCACAATCTTCTATGAATTTTGCACCATTTTGATGATGCAAATGATACTGTAAGTAGCTCATAAAATATGAGGGCTTCGGTTTAGGTTAACCGATTTTCACATAATTGGGCTTATTAGAAAGAGCTCTCTTCGTGTAACCAGACTTTACGTAAATAGTATTTTTATTAAAATTGGTAAGTGGTAGCAGTTTTATTATTTATTCACATAGCCCGTTCGTTTGAAGTTTTTACACTTGCAGTTGAAAGGTCCACTCAAAAATTCATATCTCTTAAACCATTCAAAATAAGCAAGTGCTATTTTTCATAATCGAATCAAGTCGATGGAATTGAGTGACCGCTGAAAGTCCTAAGAGTTTTCAGGGCTGCTGTGATTTTTTAAAATTAATACTAAAAAATTCAAATTCATTCAGCATTTGTGTTGACAAATTTATTTTGTTAATGCGTTAATCCCATTTTGTTGTTCCATTTTTATCCGATTTCTAAAGTAACATTTACCAAATGAAACTCACTCACTTCTTGAACAGTTGAAAGAATTTAAATTTTTTAACTCACTTGCACCTCCAAATTTTTAGAGAAAAATTGACATGTGTTACTGTTTGACATTTGATTCGAATAACATTCCAAAAGAAACAATTGCTTCCAAAGCCTACCACACCTAATGAAAAAATAAAATTATTTCTTTGAAAAATGTCAATAACTCAAAAACTACCGGATATAAAAGCATACAGAATGTTAATAAAAGTGTCCCTAAAATTCAAATCTACATTCATTAGGAATAGTAGTTGCAAATTGACAAACTGAAGTTTTTGAAATTTCTTTATTGCTAGCTTTGAAAAATTGCAGCAGCCCTGGAAACCGACTTTCGGCGGCCATTCAAAAAAATCCTTAGATTTTATGAATTCGATTATAAAAAAGAGCACTCCGTTATCTTGAACGTTTTCAGAGATATGAAGTTTTGAATGGTCCCTTGCATCTGCAACTAAAAATCAAAACTGGCAGATAGGTACGTGAATTTTAAATGGATTGAATTCAGAAATAAAATGGTGCATTTAAAAAAAATAGAAAATGATGTTTCTATTTAAAAAAAAATAAAATAGTAGTCCGTTATTTTTAGGAATTTGCATATTGATTTTTGAAGTAGGTATAATTTTTCCTGAAGGAATCGACCAATGAGAATTATTTGCATGAACAGATTTGTATTTCAATTATAGATAAGGTTCAGATCCAAGCAAATGATTTGGATAATTTGATTGAGATTTAATTTCAGTAGTTGGTTGGATTAAAATTTTGTTTCGTATTCAAGGTGTGGGTGTATTTTGAACAGGAGAATCAATCCAAGAATTTATCATGTGGGAAATATTTAGATAAGGATCAAATTTAGCTTTACTTAGTATATTCAATCTACTAGTGTCATACGCGTATTTATCGCAGTTCAATAAAACCAAAGCGTTAGATTTTGAATTTCAGATTTGAAAAAGGAATAAGACGCCCAAAATCTCACAAGATAAGGGGTATAAAAACATTTTTATTATTGAGCTAGCCGTGGGAACTGTAAAAATTGATTGTCAAATTCAGATTTTTGCCAGTGCCGTAGAAGTCCAATTTTATTATGTTACGAAATCCATTACAGGGTGTGTCTAAGATGTTTCTCGGGTACATTAAACTTTATTGATTGATGTAATGTGTGAGTAAAATTATGCATTTTTCTATTAAATTGAGTTTATTCAGTATTCCCACAACAATAATAATTTAATAATAGCAACTGACAGTGTAAACAACATACATAGTGCTATTGTTTCGCTCACAGCACTCTAAAAACTGAATCCATATCAACTTGTTTCGTTCATAGCACACTTACTTTAGCTAGGTATAATGAAATGCATTTTTCTCATAAAAATTGTTATCTAAGGGTATACAAATATTATATCACTGAGTAAGAATAAAATTCTCTATCGATTAAGGAAATAAAAAGGGATATAGTTCCATTTAAAATAACAAAGTTGGTACCCACAGTTTGTAAAATACAAAGAACACCCTGTATACGAAAAACGAATGAAACATCTTATTCTATGCATTCAATTTAAGTGATTAGTCAATTTTGGCGTTCAGCGAGAAACTCAATTACCCAAATGAGACCAATCGGCGATGTTATTTGAAAAAAGAAACTTCAGAAATGAAAATGACACGATCGAGTCCATTTTAGGAAAAAACTAAAACGGTTTTTAAATGTAATATAAAAAGTCGGAAAAACTCATTAATATTTAATTACTAAGGAAGCATCCGAAATTATTTTCAATTAATCTTGATGGACGTAACCACGTCTTTGGGATTTCACTTTTAGAAAACGAAACAGAATTTAAATTTTAATTGGAAAAAATTAGCAAGAGTGGAGTCATTTACGTGCACGTAACAGTGTTTTACTGTGTTTTCCGTTTTCGAGTTGCTGAATGGTTTCGACATCGTGCACATCCACCAGCTTCCTGAACGTATTTAACGCTCTAAAAATACAGTAGCCTTTCACTATGTGGCACAACAAAAAATCTTAGTGGGTCCCATTGAAACGGTGGTAACGACCGTTTAAGTGTACATAAACATTTATCGTACGTACACGCAGCTGTTTAATAACTGTACCAGTTTGCAGAGGGAAACGGTCAACAAACTATGTGGACCATCGTCACTGCGTTTGGTCAGTGGGCGATCGCGTGGCCTTCGTACGTCCCCCGCGATGGTGCCATTTCCCCGAACGATCTAAATTACGTAAAACACGCCCACGCGAAAATGCTTATTTCAATCTCGGCTTATGCAACGGACATTTTTACATCCTTTCGGACAACGAAAATGACCCAACAAGCTCGGGAGCCTCGTTTTGGTTTCTTTCGCCAATTTAAATAGCGTAAACCTGATCATGGGAAATCGGTGACACGTAACAAACCGGGCCTTCGAAAATGCAATGGGAATTCGGAGTTGAAATTTGGCAAAGTTGCTAAATTGGGGTTGGAGATTAAACTTCATGATCGTTGTCGAGGGTAAAGGCAGGGTAGATTAAGGGATTGTGTTTGGTTTTTGTCTCAAATTTATCTCTCAATATAAAAAATGGATTTTATTAGAAACCGCTCAAAGCAAAAATTGATCACTTGAACGGCGAAGTTGATCAATTAGGGGTAGTTTACGTTTTATGATCGTTATCCATGGTTAAGGTAAGTTCTTATAGAACGTGGCCTGTAGAATCCATAATTTCAAACAGTTCCAAGATTGGGCTATTAGTTCAAAAGTTACAGCCTTTTGAATTTTTTTTCGAAATTGGTTTCTAGTCTATAACTTTTGATTGAGAAGTCTGATCGAAAAAGTACGAATTGTTTTGGATTCTACGCACCAAAATTATTAAGAAAAAGTGTTTTCCCAAGAAATTTTGGTGCAGTCGATTTTTGGAAAAAAGGAAGGTTGCCTTTTTTTTTGCCCCGAAGAAAAAATTGTCTCAGATCGTCCCGGAAAAAAATTTTTCTTATAGAACGTGGCCTGTAGAATCCATAATTTCACAAACAGTTCCAAGATTGGGCTACTAGTTCAAAAGTTACAGCCCTTTGAATTTTCTTTCGAAATTAGTTCTACTTAGTCTTCAACTTTTGATTGAGAAGTCGGATCGAAAAAGTACGAATTATTTTGGATTCTACGCACCAAAATTAATAAGAAAAAGTGTTTTTCCGGTAATACACTGCCTTTTTTTTGCCCCGAAGAAAAAATTTTCCCAGATCGTCCCGGAAAAAATTTGTTCTTATAGAACGTGGTTGGAAATTAAATTTCATGATCGTTGTCGAGGGTAAAGGCAGGGTAGATTAAGGGATTGTGTTTGGTTTTTGTCTCAAATTTATCTCTCAATATAAAAAATCGATTTTATTAAAAACCACTCAAAGCAAAAATTGATAATTGAAAGACGCAGCTAGAGACAACGTTGGTAAAAAAAGGGGTCGGGGTGGTTTACGCGTTATGATCGTTGTCAGTGGTGTACGTAGAGTAGATTAAGGGATTGTGTTTGATTTACGTTAAAAATTTGGCCCCCAATATCAAAAATGAATTTCAATAAAAACCGAACAGAGCAAAAGTTACCCTCGACTTACCCTATAAAAGCCAAGTTGGTAAATTAGGGGTTGGGGTAGTTTACGTTCTACGGTCGTTTTCGAGGGGTAAAGTAGGGTAGATTAAGGGATTGTGTTTGGTTTTGGCTAAATTTCGCTCTCAATACCCAAAAATGGATTTCATTAGCTTGGTATCCGCTGCCTTGATACAATAAACAAAACAAAATCTCTATGAATCCATGGCCTACTATTTAAAAAAAATCAGTTGTAATCGGGATCAAGAATGAAAAAATTGACGTTAAGATATACAGGGTGTTACTTAAAAAATACTAACATTGGGTCAAATCAAAATAGGACAAATAGTACTTTTAGTTGGTAAATTACTAGTTGTAATTGTGTTCATTCTCTTTGTCTCGCTTTTTGAAAGCGCTTTAAAAAACTTTCCTATAAATTAAAAAAATTCCCGAAATCCTTTTCAAGGTTCTGTTTTGAAGTCGAAATTGTCAGCCATTATTTTAATCATCCTGGGAATTTGCTTAATACAAGACGACTAAAAATCTGTTCAGAAAACGTTTTTTGAAATTTCTTAGAAATGCTTTTCACAAAAAAAAAGCACAGAAATAAATATAAAAAAATGCAATACCTATATCTGCCAGCATCCCCCTAAGTCTATTTGGATCAAGTGATAAATTATGAAAGCCCCCCCCCCCTCCTTCAAAATTTTTCTTGGTGGCCACCTTCAATATTATTTGTCTGGTAGACAGAGGATGCAAGGAGTAGGCGCCGTCAATGACTCAGCCAAGCTTATCTTATCGCTGCGTTTTATTGACACAGATGTTTTATTTCAAGCCTAATCTGAAATTTGACCCTTGACGACCCCGTACTACAATTATGAATGAATTGTTGTTGTACGTAGACAATAACATAAACAGTTCAAGAATATACCAATGCAATTTTATTTATTTGTTAATACAATACTAACATTAACGTTTATTTTACATACAGGGTGTCCAACGATGAGATGAGTCGATTTATTATTTCAAAAATTTGTACGTAAAGGTCATTAAATGCCCCAGTTTCATCTAAAATATTTTCAATTTTATACTATTTTCGAATTCACAGACAGTTTTTAGAAAATGTGAGTAACTTTTGTAGTGCAAGCGACACTAACAAATTATTTTCAAGATTTGTGTAGAGAAAACCCAATATGTAACAATTTCTACAGGGTGCTCAAGAATTTAGGCCAAAGCTCAAGAGTCAGCCATTGTAACATTTTTAATTATCAGCTTTGGCACACTTCATGTAATGTTAATTAAATAAGGGAAAAAGCCTCGGAAAAAGCAGCTAAACAGAAAGCTAACGCTTTTCTACTATGTACTCTAAGCATAGGCGTGCCAGAAAGATTTAAAATAATTCAATAGCATGCGTTTATACAGGGTGTCATAATCCAAAATGTCTGCTGTAATCGACACCCAGTAAACACGTGTGTGGTAAAGGACAAGCATTTATTAGTGATTCTAATGTAGCATGACCATTTTATTGAAAACGCATGCATTTTTACGACACCAAACTAAAGCTTACCCAAATTTTTCCATTCCTCATCGTCAACCATATCTACGACATAAAATAATGTAGTATCATATTGGAGTGAAGATGAAGGTGATGAAAAAAACATTTTTAATACTGTATACGGTTTTCATTATAAATAGACAGTTATTGTATATAGCGCTACAATTCTTTGTATATCAGAGCGAGCCGAGGCGGCGCAGCAGCCAAAGTTTGTTAGGGTGAAGAAAGCAATGCACGATGCTGTTGAACCGACATGAAAGAAATTTTACATTTTTTTTTAAGTACATAGTTTATTTCTCATGTTGTGCAGTGTGTTAACAAACTTAAATAGAAGTGTTCAAATGTCTTGTGTCCTTAACTGTTCTTGGACCGTTTTAGCGTTTTGAAAAGCCTTCTTCAATTTTGTGATCAACAGAAACAATTGAAAGTTTCATCAACTTTTGGAATATGATCAACTGGGAGAAATGGCGAGTTTTCGAGATCTTCTGATTTGATGCGAGATTTGATGTTACTGGAATATGTTTATACATAACTCCATCTTCAGAAGAAACAACAGCAAAAATGCAAGAAAATGTAAAAAAAATTGAAATGTAGGACAATAACAATGGAATTCCTATATTAAAAAAAATATGCCATGGCACTTGGTGGCGGTATAAGGCAGAATAGCTGTCGCGTGTTGCTTGATCTCAGGAGAATGAATCTGCTTCATGAAACGAAGGATCAAGCTCAAAACATATGATTCACGTTCACGTTCCAGAACTACCTGTAATATTTAAAAAATCCACTTAAACCACAAAGTAAGGAGACCATGAATGAATGACGAATGATGCAGCCCCTAAAAGTTTGCGTACTTGTGTCGTCAAATGTTTGGTAGTTCCCTTGCGTCTACGACAAGAAATTGGGTCAGTCCCTGTGGGGCATCGACACCTGAAATGGACCAACGCGAATTCGAGGCCCAATAAAGCACAATTACACCGATGACGCAAGCGATTTTATCCAGTGAAAGATAAACCCGGATGCTGAACAATAAAGTAATAAACTGTAATTAGGGACATGATTCCTCGTTATTCAATCGGGAAATTTTGCTCGGGATACAAAGGAGTCTGGATACGTACGTACTTTCGGAAAATCTCTGGGGGGTACGCGATTGTAATAAAGTGCATAACAAATTTAAACAAACTTTTTACTGTTTTTATTTTTCTTTCATTATTATTCTTTTCCTTGCATCAACCTAACGAAGAACGAGCGATAACCTTCTTCCTAATAGACAGGAACTGTTATTATTAAGTTATAAACTTTGATAACTGATAAAAATTTGAACCCGAAAATAAACATAACCTAATTTATGCGGAAAAAAACACAAATTTGGAGTGAAACGTAAAAAATGAAAAGGCGGCTTGGAGGGCCGTAATTAAAGCGAGGTAAAACGCAAATGCGAATAATTAACGCATAAAAGTGTAAGTATAAAATAACTTACCATCCTTCGCATTCCTGGCCTGCGTGGCGGGGGCTCCGCTAGTGTGACTCTTGTCAACTGTACAATACATAATCACATAAGTTAGTGCTATCACAAAAGTCACTCTCACCGAATTAAATGAGTCATTATAGCTATTTACAGGTCGTTTTTACGCGAATCAAAAAAACCTACAACTGCACAATATCAAAATTCTGCAGCCATTATTATTTTTTGCGATGGCGCGAGTTTGTCCACAGATGGCGCTCGTTCGAATTAAATTTTAAATGTGACACTTTGTTTCCGGCTAACGTCACCGCCTTGTGACAAAATGCCAAGTTTCACATTTTAGAATGTCCAAAAGCGAGGAACGAGGACTCCTCGATCCCGGCGAGAAGACCAAAGTGCAAATTATATGCTTCAACATCTCCAAGTACCACGAAAGCACCCAGTTCTTCATCAGCTGCGTTGCGGTGTTCATCTTCTTCATCCTCTATGGCTACATGCAAGAGCTCATCTTCACCCTCGACGGCTTTAAGCCCTTCGGCTGGTACCTGACCCTGATCCAATTCGGCTACTACACACTCTTCGGAATGCTCGAAAAGGCTGTCAAACAAGAGGGCACCCGCAGGTACCTAACCTCACTTACTCCCCGACTACAACTCACAACTTTCAGGATGCCGATGCCGGTTTACTTCTTCCTCGCTTTACTAACGCTAGGCACTATTGGTCTCTCGAACTCCTCGCTGCAGTACCTCAACTATCCGACGCAAGTCATCTTCAAGTGCTGCAAACTAATCCCCGTACTAATCGGCAGCATACTAATACAAGGGAAACGGTATGGACCTCTCGATTTCGGCGCGGCAATCTTGATGTGTGTCGGATTAACACTGTTCACTTTAGCCGACTCGAAGGTATCGCCGAATTTTAACACAAAGGGCGTGATCATAATCTCTCTAGCACTCCTTTGCGACGCGATCATCGGTAACGTGCAGGAGAAAAATATGAAGCTTTACAATGCGTCGACGACGGAAGTTGTCTTGTACTCGTACTCGATCGGATTTATTTATATATTTACAATTATGCTACTAACGGGTGATTTGTTGGCTGGGATACAATTTTGTGCACAAGTACCGGCTGATTTACGTGCGATAATCCGTAGCTAAGACCTTTGCTTTCAGTTCCCGATGAAGACCTATGGGTACGCTTTGATATTCTCCCTTACTGGGTATTTGGGGATACAAATTGTGCTGACCCTCGTCCAAACTTGTGGAGCTTTCGTGGCGGTCACAGTTACAACGTGTCGTAAAGCAGTTACGATTATTATATCTTTCATGCTGTTCGCAAAACCGTTTACCTTCCAGTAAGTGGTACTGGAGAACTGTTATAAGCCTTGATGTAAATGTTGCAGATACATTTGGTCGGGACTGTTGGTCGTACTGGGGATTTATTTAAACCTGTACAGCAAAAGGCATCCATTTTCATTTACAGATTTGGAAAACAAGGTAGAGAAATGGGTCCTATACTTTAGGCAAAAGCCGTATACGAGGATCAAGGGACGCATGATGACTGATGTTTAAAGATCCTCAAATAGAATTTTTTTAACTGTGATTATCTGTATTGTATAGTGAATTTGTGGAATTAAATTAAACTTAGCTAAGTGTCAGAGAAATTATTTTACTCTAAAGTTGAGTTAACAAAAAAGCCCAATTATTTTAGAAAAGTTTTAGGGTTCTGATCGCTGAAAAACTGAAATTTAGTCTCTTACGGGCAAAGTAGCACTAAATGCAAGATTTTGGGCTGAAGAAGAAGAGAAGAACCAACTTGAGAAATTCAGACTACAGGAGCTACATTCTTAAATTTTATGTAGCCAACTTGATTTTCTTACTACAGTTCAGAATTATGATTCAATGCTACAGTGGAAAATACCTAATTTGCAGGCTTTAGGATTTTGATAGTTTTAAACAATCTTAAATTTATTTACACTACCTATTAATGATATAATAGTAATAAAATCAAAATTTTGGCCTTATAAAGCCGTAAATGTACAATAATTTTAAAAATTCCCCAGCTTCAGATTCTTAATTTTATGCAAAAACCGTAATTTGAAAGCTCTAGGATTCTAATAGTTTGAATAAATTTGAAATTTGTCTCTTAATGCTAAAACATCCATAAATTCAGCCTCCAGAAGCTCCATAGGAATGTGGGCAATTTAAGTCACCTTGGTATGGTGTATCACGGCATGGAATACATGGCGGTAGGCAACCAACATTACACGCGACAAACTGGAGCTGTTTTTATAGTTACCACCCTTATACATGCTTATACCATATTAATATATCACAGGTAATACTTCAATCTTATCATCTTTACTATACATTTTTGTGTTAAAAAATCACAATTTGACGCTAATAATAAAAATAAAGACTAATAGCTAACCCTAATTTGACATTAAATAGTCAAGTTACTGTTTCCACAGCACTCATTGAAATCCTCAGGGCTCAGAGTAAGAATTTTTAGTTTTAGGGCCTTAAAAAATCAGAAGTAAAACAACCACAATTCAAGATTTTGATTGTTGCTTATAAAGCACACTAAATGTACCAGGGGCGGACTGGGTACTTACGGGCCAGGTGGAATTGCATAGGTTACGGGCCATTAAAGTATTAGTGTAATGAAGATTGGGGGTGGGGGGAGCTCTGCGGTGCACCTTGTTTCATTTTAAAGTATTCCTTTCTCGAAAATCAATTAGAATATACTTAGTTTTTTTAAAAATTGCCTAGCTGATAATTAAAAGTAACAAAATATACAAACGAGGCGAGTCGCCTATAATTGTGTTTCAGCACTTTCAAAATACGAGAAAAAATGATAAATTCATTGTAAAACACTTTTTTAATGAACAACCTAACATCAACCGCAATGAGAGAAACGTGTTAGTAATTTATTAATAGCGCAAGAAACTAAATACAGCACATACTTATACATTTCCAACGGGCCAATATGATCTACAGGCCAGGTGGCAATCGCCACCCCCCCCCCCCCCCCCCCCAGTCCGCCCCTGATGTACAGAGACTCCACAGGAGCCCAACTAACTTTATTTACAGGCTGCATTCTTAAATTTTATGTAACTACCTTTACATTATTTTTTGAATTTCCGACGGAAAAGACTGCATTTGGAAACGTCAAGATTCTAGAGGATTTAAAACAATTTTAAATTTTCTATAACCACAATAACTCGTTGATTTTCTAAATTTATATAAAACAAAAATGTCGAATTTGGATCTTTAGGATTCTTATAACTTTAAAAAAGTCTAGAATTTGTGCCATAAATTCCAGATTTTGGCGTTGTAAAGCCCTAAAAATGTACCAAGAATTTTAGAAATTCGGATTCTCGTCACAGACCCCGTGGTTTTTTGAATTTACGGCGGAAAATATCATAATTTTAATGGCTTTAAAAAATCTCAATTTTTCTCTCTTGATGACTTTAAGACCCCATAGGAACCCCAACTCTACATTTTCCACTTTTATGTGTCCACCAACCTCATGATTTTGTGAATTTACGACGCAAGATAATTGATTTCGTGATTTGCAAGCTTTTGGAATTCCAATGCCCTTAAGAAATTTGAAATGAATGGCGAAACTGCCCTAAACCCAAGATTTTAGCCTTATACAGCCTACCCTAGGTCGCAAGAAAAGTGAAGATCATCACCGATAATAGAAAAATAATTTTCGGTGAACGTTCAAAATAAGTAAAATAGGGTTTTCGCCCTAAGGCGAGTAACTTCAGCGCATTTTTCAGTCCTCACCAAAAGGCCATACCTATGCGCGCTATATTTCTCTTTACTAGAACCATCAATGTTTAAAATTTCAAAAAAATGTTCCATAAATAAAAAACGTTGGCGTTACGCAGTCTGCGCATGTCTGATTTTACAATATGCGATATGGCCTTTACTAAAAGCATCTGAGGTTAAAATTTCAACATAATATATTAATAAATACCTTAATTTATTGTCCCTATCTTGTTCTGAACCCTCAATATCAAGCTTATTCGCCCAATTAGAGAGCATAATGCTTTTTAGAGGTGCCCCTGCAGAAGTGACGTTGTAATTTAAATAGACATGAATTTAAGTTCTTTTTGTTAGTATCACCTACTTCGTAATTAAATTTAATAAAGTATAATTTAAGCAAAATGGAAACCCAGATCTGATTTAGCTCCCAGTAAATCTTCTGCATCTGAAGAAAATTTGTGTAATGATTTCTCTATGAATTCGAAAGTGAAGATATGAAGTTATTCCAACAAAGTTTTATTCTTGCAAAAATGTTAATAAAGGAATACAAACTGAAGATTTTCTTCTCGTACAATTGGAAGACGAAAAAAGATCAACCAGATAGTTTATTGCACAAGTCAAAGAAAACACGAATGCCGTTCATGGAGTAAAGATGCATTTTATGGGGCAATATCGCAGAAACAGCACCAACTATATCTACTCGTATTTCCCGATATTCCCTATGAAAGTCATGTGTACCAGAAGGCAATTCTTGTAAAATATTAGCGAATTTAGAACAGCGGTGCGCTACGGAAAAATGACATTTAATTGTTTTGGCTCAAAAAGCACATCACATGCTGTCCCGCACGAGGGGCAAAGTCTTGTATTCACTATAAAACAAAAGCCAAATAAATTACAATTAATCAGTACCGTGCATTTCTAAAGTTGGCATTTTTCGAGTGCAATTTGGCGTCTTTGACACGTTCTCATTGCCGATGCTTTCGGTACGACCGGCCCTGCCCAAATCTTCAAAAGGCCATAAGGATTTCTTGTTACACAGAATATGAATTCACATTCCTAAATTTTATGTCACCATGGCTTCGAATTTGGAAGTTTTTGGATTCTAATGGCTTTCAAATACGAAATTCTAGGTACAAACCCGTTATACTTTATAGCGAGCTTAAATCTTTAAGGTTCTAGTTATGTAAACTTCATGTCTGATTTAGATTCGCTTAACAAAAACGGTTCCATTAGCTTTTCAAAAAAATGTGCTTAAAAATCGGTCTCCTCAAAAACACCGAAATGCTTCCGATAGAGGATTTATGTAATTTTAAATTTGTATCAGAAGCAACGAAACATACCTAGTAGGTACCTACCTATAATATATTTATTTAGTAGTAAAAATATCATCATTTTGGATATAGTTTATTACTTCAACGGCGCATCTGTTGATGACTAATGGCCTTATCTGTATGACGGACACGCATGTTGGAAATATTTTGGTAAAAAAAGTAGACATAATGTTGCAATGCATATATAAGTACGGCGCTGGGGTTTTAATGTAATCATACCTTCGATCTATTACCTTTTTGAGTTTTTACTGGTACGTTACCCCATATCAAAATTCAAAAGTCGGATTCTAACATGACGGTGATACAAAATTACGGAAACGTATGCGTAATAATCAAACACAAATATTTATAATCACCCTTTAAATACATGTCGTGTAAATTTGCGCCCTTTTCGAATGGGAAACACGACCCTGATCTGACGCCTTAAGGCATATTGAACTCTAAATTGTACATATAACAATAAGAAATCCACTCACCGTGTTTTCCGTAGGGTTTTCTTTTAATGTCCCTTCACCAAAGTGTTCATACCTATCTGAAAAAGCACTAGATCAAACAGCCACATTCGTATAGTTTCCCGGCAAAAATGCGACTGCACAGGTACCGTAATCGTCTTTCGATTTTGAGTGAATCACCTTATACCTGGTAACCTTCAACAAGTGTGGCCAAATTCGGTTTCTTATCTATACCGAGTTGTAGATTTGTTTACAAATTATCGCGCCTTTCAAAATTAAACAATAAAACCGTATGTAACGGAATTATATCCTGCCCGTTATTTATTGCCCTTACGTATAACAAAATTAAATAGGAATTGATGTCCTTTTTCAAATTCTTTGTGTGCTACATTTTTACCCTAGGACAAATCTTATAGAAAGGAACTTATACGATTCCTCCAATCAAAAAATGTTTAACATTTTCCAAATTGTCTGTGCGGTGGTCGATGATTAATGTAGGTAATTTGGTAAAACATTTTTTGATTGCAATTTCAATTTCTTTCTGTATTTTATTGTCCTTTTGAGGGACGAATCGTGAAGTTTAATTTTTATTTTTGTTGAACATTAATTAAACACTTAGTGGTACGATTTTGTTTCACTAGGTATGTATGTAGGGGCGCGTTTTAATTTTTATTTATTTATTTATTATCCCTCTCTTGTTCTGGGCCCTCAACAGGCTTGCGCCCAATTACAGAGTAATTTTTTTTTATTTATAAAGTGGTGTGGTGGTAACCGAAAATACGGAAAATAATATGCTTACTTATTTTCCATGTCACACTTCCTGCTTGTACTGTGAACCCAAATTCCATACAAATATCCAAAATAAAACCTAAAACATTATAGTGATGGTACGGTATCTCCCCCCCCCCCCCCCGGATCTAATTCTAAATCATAGTACCTATTTATCTTGAAGTTGAAGTAAAATCTACCGCCCTCGGCAAAAATCGACCCCGAAAGAAAATTGTTCCTTTACCTGCGAATTTTTCTTGAGCGAGTTTTGGTAAACCTTCAAACCTCTCTTAAATTTACCTATTCCGATAGCGGCTCCAGCGATTCGACTTTTTAAAATTTAAATGGGAGCGAGTTTTCATGAGAACTTTTTTTTTAGTTTCTCTTTATTATAGTAATCTTTCCATTGTTTAATCAATTGATCATTAGACCTCTTTCATTATCGTTTGTGATTATTGCGCTCCTTTCCTTCATTTTCGAAAACGGAAGAGAGAAAGTTCAATAAACGAACTATTATCTATAGTTACTTCGCTTTTTGAATATTATAAACTCTAAACAAACTTATATAGGTAGGTACCAAACACAGCGACGAGTGGAAACTACACAAAATTTAACCCCTGTACCAAGTTAAATTTTAAAGGTTTCTTTAATGCTAAATTGTACCTTTTACAATATTTGCAACAGAAATTAGCGCCAAACATTTTGAAAAGGTAATTTGTGCTTCCCTCCCCACGTGTTTCGAATTTTAATTGAAGGTAAATGAATAATAATGCGATTTGAAAAGTGGGAGATCATCCTAGAAGCACCTTCCAGTTGGAGGTCATCCATCCTAGACAAAATAAGCCCGCCCTATTTTACATGGTAAACTAGATGAACTTTGGTGATGGGTTAAGTTTGCAACATAATGTGTACAAGTAGCATATGGGCAACCGCAATGTTGGCCTAGAAGGCGGTAAACGGGCTTCACGTTCGCCAATTTTGATAGTGTATAAAGGATGCACTTCGCTATACATAAAATAGAATTGCGGTAGCACATGCTTGGGCAAAAATTAAAAGCAATTTAAGTGTGGTGGTGTCAGTAAATGAACTAAAGGAACTTTCCATCATTGATGATTTCAAGTTTTCCCGACTGCAGTTGCCGATGTCATGTCATATTCTGTCTGCGCTGTTATTCGCCATGCTATAGTACGCGACCTGTACTCTAATATCCTGAGCAAAAGTGAAATTGTGATAAAGAAAACTGTTGATAACATCAGATAATATTTACTTTCAATTTTGTGCAGCTAATGTTAAAATTAATCAAGGTGAAAAGTCCGCAAAAGGGATTTCCCATACATTAAATCCACATTTCCTGAACACCCCTTTAAAATCGAGTTTATGCTAGTGCTCGTTTCTTTGCCAACATTTTGCACTGACCAGAAGCTTTATCAACCGACCGAAATTTGTGATTGAAATCACCTATCAACCACACTGTCTTGAACCAACCCTGTAACTGTAAGAACCAAGTTTCCACATCCAAGGCGAAGTCGCCCAGACAAAGTTCGTTCTGAAAATGTATTATTTTTTAAAACCTAAATCGACAGCTTTACCATCAATTGGATTGCAACATTGATCCCGTTGAATTCAGGGACACCCTCCCTCCGTGAACCAAAATTATGACCGGGTAAAAATATACCACATTGTACATTTATTGGGTACTTTGCATGTAATTTTCAAAATTATGCTAAAAAAATAATTGTTTTATTGTTATTATATTGAATTTTTTTAATGCCATACCTAATAATCCCATTACATTTTTTTAACGCACAAAATAAAAATATTGCAACAGAATAAAAAAACTGAAAAAAGAAATTATAATTTTTTTTCAAATTGTTATTTTTATAAAGCGAATTTTAGCAAGGGAATAAATTCCTATGATGTTCTAGATGGGATATTCATAGGAATTTATTCCCATGCCAAAATTCGCTTTATAAAAATAATGTAATTTGAAAAAAAATTATAATTTATTTTTTCAGTTTTTTTATTCTGTTGTTCTAGATGGGATATTAAAATAAAATAATTCCTTACTTTTAATCTGTTTATATTGTCCTCACAAACTGTGGTCATCTTTTCTAGAACATACTGTACATTATCACTTCACTAATACTTAATATTAAATTAAATACCAACATGACTAAATATTCCTCGTTATAGTGGACGTTTGCTATAAACATTATACATTAATTATAACACACACGTGCACCTTTTTTTTCTTAAGAAGAAACAATGATAAGTTGGTAGAAAAATATGTAAAATGTGCTGAAAAAACCACCGTTATTCTTTTCAATATTAATTCTATTCTAATATTTTTTTCCTATTCGAAAATCATATATTTATATAATACATAAAGCATAATTTACAATGACAAACTAACTCACAAACATTTACAAATACACAAAAAAATGCGTTAAGTCTTAGGAATAAAACGCTTTCCTAACGGTAAATTTTTGAAAAAACTCAATTTGGTCCGTCGAAATACGGGGGGAGTGTGACAGTCGCCCCATATAAAACCAAAAAGGGAAAATTCGAGAGATTTTAGAATTCGATTTTTAGTAAAGTTAGAATGGTGATCACAAATTTCAGTGCTTTAGACCCTGTCTAGATTACAGAATTACGAAAAGAATGTCAAGCCTAATTAAATTCTCCTATGGTTTAATTCGTGACAACCCCATCTCTTCTGCACCAACTTTAGGGGTGACTTTCTTCGAGTGAGCACCAAATTTACTTTAGAGAAAATATATTTAGGAATGAGAATTCGAGATGCCCCATTGTCACAAATTAGCAGAAGCCGTATAAAAGCAATCCCTAGTCCGGCACTTCCCTGTACGGTATCTCGGAGGTTACATTGAAACCTTCGAAGTAATGGGTTAAGAATTCGAAGGTGGGTCTATTTTCGGGTCGCGCGTCCCAACAGCTCAACATATATTGGTAAATTTCGTCAGGTATACAGTGTGAGGTAGGTTTAGGCATTCTGTAGCCCTTTTCGACTTGCTCGATTACTTCGCGTCCGTGCATTCCCGGATAGGGTACCTGGCCGTAGGTGAACAGCTCCATGAGTAGTATTCCGTACGACCACACGTCCGACTTAATCGAGAATTTGCCATAGATTATCGCCTCGGGCGCCGTCCACTTTACGGGAAACCGAGATCCTTGCTTCGGGCAGTATTCGTTATCTTCGATTACTCGTGCCAAACCGAAGTCGCATATTTTCGCAATGTTGTTCTCGCCGATTAGGACGTTTCGAGCTGCCAAATCCCTGTGGATTAGCTGTTTCGATTCTAAGTACTCCATGCCGGAGGCCACTTGTGACGCTATGTATATCAGATCTTCGAATTCCAACGTTTTTCCTTCCTCCTTTCGGAGGAAGTCTAACAGGCTACCTTTGGACATGTATTCTTGAACTATATAGATCGGTTCCTCTTTACTGCAGACCGCGTAAAGTGCAACTAAGCGCTTATGCCTAAACTTCTTCATAATGGCCGCCTCTTGGAGGAATGCCTGGGTTGACATTGTACCTTCGCGTAGCGTCTTCACGGCAACGTCGATACTATTCCTCCACTTGCCGTAGTACACTTCACCGAAATTGCCGCGCCCCAATCGCCGAATTAGGTGAATCTCTTCTCTAGGTATTTCCCATTTATCCCTAAATGTGGGACCCAAATCCCACATTTGAGGCTGAGGCTTCGTGCATGGCCTAGACAGCACGTGGCACAAACCCCATGCATTTTCTGTAATAAAATTCATTCATATCTATCTCTTAAAATAACGCCGATACAGGGTGGGTCCGTTAACTTGGCCCCCCCACCGAGAGATTTGATGGTCGTATTATTTTAAAATGAATGCGCTCGTTATGCGCTCATATGCGCCACCGATAATAACTCTTGCGCCATTATCGTTTTTTAGAAATCCTAAAAAACATTTGGGGGGGCCAAGTGAACGTAGCCCCCCCCCGCCCCCCAGTACGTATTTTGTCGCTTGTAACTAGGTCACCTGATACATTTGGTTATGCGCTCAATTGCGCCACTTCAATTAAAGCTTGCGCCATTAAGGTTAAGGCGTGACAAATTTTCAAAAAGTGGGGGGGCCAACTTAACGTTTTTTAAAGTTACTTTTTTTCAACATCTGTTCATACGAAATTGTACTCCCAGGTATGCGCTACAATGCGCCGTAAAAATATATCTTTGCGCCATTCTTGTTTTTTGGTTATCCTTAAATATATTTGGGAGGGGCCAAGTGAACGGAACCCCCCATAACGCATTTTGCTACCGGTATTTGTGCCACGCGATACATCTGGTTATGCGCTCAATTGCGCCACTTGAATTAAAGCTAGCGCCATTACGGTTGTCATAAAAAATTTTTAAAAAGTGGGGGGGGCCAACTTAACGTTTTCAAAAGTTACGTTTTTTAACATGTTTTTTCTACTACATCGTACCTTTCATCATGCGCTAAAATGCGCCGTAAACAAAAATCTTGGCGCCATTATAGTGTTTCAGAAACACTACAGGGTGTTTTTTTTGGGAGCTTTAGTTAAACGATTCTGGGAAAGTAAAATAGGTAGGTTTTTAAAAATTTGTATTTAGGAGTTACTCCGAAGGCCGAATCGATGTAAAATATTTTCAAAATGGACGCACTTCCGGAAATAACTTTTGAAAACGCTAAGTTAGACCCTCCACTTTTTAAAAATTTTTTATGGCTTAACCGTAATGGCGCTAGCTTTAATTCAAGTGGCGCAATTGAGCTCATAACCAGATGTATCAAGTGGCACAAATACCGGTAGCAAAATGCGTTATGGGGGATTCCGTTCACTTGGCCCCCCCCAAATATATTTAAGGATATCCAAAAAACAATAATGGCGCAAAGATATCTTTTTACGGCGCATTTCAGCGCATACCTGAGAGTACAATTTCGTATGAAAAGATGTTAAAAAAAAAGTAACTTTTAAAAACGTTAAGTTGGCCCCCCCCACTTTTTGAAAATTTGTCACGGCTTAACCGTAATGGCGCTAGCTTTAATTCAAGTGGCGCAATTGAGCGCATAACCAAATGTATCAGGTGACCTAGTTACAAGCGACAAAATACGTACTGGAGGGGGCTACGTTCACTTGCCCCCCCTCCCCCAATGTTTTTTTAGGATTTCTAAAAAAACGATAATGGCGCAAGAGTTATTATCGGTGGCGCATATGAGCGCATTCATTTAAAAATAATACGACTATCAAATCTCTCGGTGGGGGGCCAAGTTAACGACCCATAGAGGGTTGAGGGTATGTATCCCATACTTACTTGAGTAAGCTTGAACTAATTCTGATAAGGATAGGAAGGTTTTATTGGTAGATATGTAGTATCCACCATTATCTAAAGGTTTTATTTTGTAATGTTTGACGTGGTAACCCCGCTGCTCCTCCCAGTCTTTAACCGATAACGAATATCCGTGCGGATTGTGTTCTGAAGGTCGGACTAGAAAAGTACCTCGCGGATTTTCCTCGGCTAACAACAATTTATCTGCTTCCTTCCTCGTTACATTTTCAAAAAACCAACTAAAAATAAACAACGTCGATAGGATTGACACGCGTTAGGGGAGCTTACTCTTCGCTCTCCACGCTTAATTCGACCGCCACAAAATTGCCAGGTATCAGCCCTTCCTGTCCCGTTCCTAAGTGCACGACCGTCCACCAATCGCCATCGGAATTGTCGATAACTTGTAATCTATCGCCCTTTCTGAAGGTGACATCGGTGGAATCTCGCGCCGTATAATTGTAGAGGGCAATAACAATTGGATTGCCGCCACCTATCGTAGGTCTTGTTGGCGTTGGTCGCGGACGGATTATGTCTACATGGCTTCTTTGGGGATCAGGTGTATAGCGAGGCTCTAAACCGCCTATTATTTTCACTGAAACAGAGAATAAGAATTAATTAAACGCGAATTTCTTGGAGCGATGCTCGATTTCGAGCAGGTTCATTTTCCTAAATGAGGAAGCAGGGCGTCTAACAGACTGGAAAATCGCAAGCATTTCGCACTTCATGAAGTCATTACATTTTTACACCCTAATTGTTACAAAATATTAGTCATTGGTGTGTTTTCATTTTCAATCCTCGTCCACATTAGGGTCGCACGTGTCAACGATCAAAAATATGGAAATTCCTCACTTTTGAACCGAAACGTTCGAATGCGATCATCAAAACGATTGTAAAATTGTACCGAATTAAGATTTCTTTTACATCAACAATTGAAAGTTAAGTAGCACGTGACAACTGGAATAACTGAATCCTCAATCATCATTACTGTAATAAAATTTATTAAATTTGTTTTATATTTTATAATAGATGCGCGCGTAATACATTCATTACAGTAGATCTTTACGGTATTTAAACCTAAATTGAGCTCTTAACTGAATTAAGGAGAACCAAAAATCAATAAGAATGAATAAGTACAGCTTTCTAAAGCCTTTGTTTGATCTACTTATTTTGGTTTTAAAACTCTCCGGAAATACTAAGCTCTTCATTTTCTAAACTAATATTGCATTTGGAAACAAAGAACATTGTATAAAAAAAGGGGGCGAAATAAATCATTATCTACACATGCAGTTCGCAAAAAAGGGCGTTTTTGCAGAAATAGTGAGCAACATAGTACATTTTTAGTTTTTGGCCATCGAATTCGTGAGACACTCGCGTGAAATTAGCAACGCTAAATATGCAAAAATCTGCAACTTATGTATTTACGGACCCAATGTAAACAAAATTGCGAGAAAACCCCCACACGTCGTCCGTTTTTAATTATAGAAGGAGAGGAAGTTGAGATATTCAAGGTAAAGTTGTTCCATTAGGGGTTGGCGTGGATTAGTTTTTCGATCATTATAAGGGGGATAAATAAAGTGGGTTAGATGAAGGATGTGCAATTAATTTTTTAACTAAATTCTGACTTAATGAGAAAAATCAATTTTGTAACAACCCCCCATCCCCATCTACCTGTATATAATCTTTTGGCCTTATTAAAGTCACTAAATATAGAAAGTACCGCAATCCATTGGGCTCGTGTGTTAGAGAGAGAACGCATGATTTTTGCCCAAAAATGGCGGAAGTTACCAGATTCTAGTAACTTTAATGTTAGGGATTGTTCCACCTGTTTGGAGATATCTGTATATATTTTTATAAAACATGACAGTACTATGAAGTTAGGTTATAAAAAATTACAGCTATTCAGATTTTATTTGT
Organism: Photinus pyralis; assembly: GCF_008802855.1. Lineage (NCBI taxonomy): Eukaryota > Metazoa > Arthropoda > Insecta > Coleoptera > Lampyridae > Photinus > Photinus pyralis. The sequence continues at coordinate 15,205,517 of NW_022170663.1, read as the reverse complement.
CAATTTTTTTAAGTTGGCAGCAAATTTGCCCAAAAATGGCGGATGATTGCGGTACTTTCTATATCTAGTGACTTTAGGCCTTATATGCGAAAAGCGCCCTCTGTTCGTCTAAATCAGGAAGACCGAACGTTCTAACGAAGCGTGGAGTATGGCTCACTGCGACTCGGCATCAGGAAGGCTGCACCTCGAACCAGAGCCAACACCTTCACCGAGTTTCTCGTCGAAAATAGAAGACGGACAGTGCCGTTTTTAAGTTTTTCGGGGCCCTGGGCCATTCGTTCGTGGAGGCCCTCCTTACCCTCAATAAAAAGGCACAATGTTTGCATTTTATGACGAAAATGTCCGGACTTTTATTTTATTGAACTGCAAAGTCAATTTTATCTGCTGTATAAGCAAAAATGCCACAAGACCTTGTAGTTCAGGCATTATTCCTTTCAATAAAAAAAAAAATGTCTTGCCCATGGGCAAAACCTCAGTGTAATACCCACTTTAGGCTTTTTATCACTTATTAGGACTTTTTAACTTTCTAAATGGTAACCTTATATACACGATCTGCAGGATTTTAGAATTTCCGGCATCCCTTAGTGTATGCATTAATTTTGTTTAAATCTGCATTTACTTTAAGGCGGCAGATTTTGCACAACAATTTTTTCATTCACACAAACTTTTGGGGGGCCCCTCAGGACATGTAGAATCCATAATTTCAAACAGTTCCAAGATTGGGCTACTAGATCGAAAGTTACAGCCCTTTGAATTTTCTTTCGAAATTGGTCCATAACTTTTGATTGAGAAGTCGGATCGAAAAAGTACGAATTGTTTTGGATTCTACGCACCAAAATTAATAAGAAAAAGTGTTTTCCCGAGAAATTTTGGTGCAGTCGATTTTTGGATTTTTTTGAGCCCCGAAAAAAAATTGTCTCAGATCGACCCGGAAAAAAAATTTTCTTATAGAATGTGGCCTGTAGAATCCATAATTTCAAACAGTTCCAAGATTGGGCTACTAGATCAAAAGTTACAGCCCTTTGAATACCTTGGTAGAACGAAGAAATAAAACAAACAACGAAACAAATTACAGGATCTACAAAGAACAAAGAAAAGCGGCGAAAGAAAGTATAGCGGCAGCGAAACAGAGAACATGGCAAGAATTCGGAGAGAAATTAAAAAAACACAGTAAAGGCAACCAAGAACTGTTTTATAAGGTGTTAAAGAATCTCAGAAAAGGGAAAGCAACACACACTTCAATACAAGCTGACGGAGAAATTATCAAAAATGAGGAAAAAGTAATGGAAAGATGGAGAAATTATTTTAAAAGCTTACTAGAAAATACACAAGAAGCAAATATAATTCGAGAAAGAGATAGAAATCAAGAAGAAATAATTAGCACAGAAGAAGATGCTATATCAATACAGGAAGTTGTAGAAACGCTGAAAGAACTTAAAAATAATAAATCACCTGGAAATGACAAAATTACAGGAGAAATGTTGAAATATGTGGGGGCAGCAGGGACAGAATTACTACAGGCAATCTACAATAAAGCGTGGGAGGACTAGACGGAGTATTGGCCGACACCGTCGCAACAGTGGACACACAAGGGAAGAGTGTCGCAAATGGAAGAGGCAGGAATCCACCACCTTTACCACACCCACAACTACAACGCCAGCACCTCATTTGCCACACCAAAAATGCGCTTGAGTCTAGTGATAGCACACCAAAAATTGTTTTTGACTTGTTTGAAACGTTTCAAAATTACATAATAAAAGCAAAGGTGCACTAGCAAAATTAAGTGGCCCCATTCTGAGTACCACGACATACAATTATCGCCGACTGTAGAAAGGAGTGGTGGGACAAAGAGTGTACGGAAGAGAGAAATAGATATGGCGAAATGGTAAATAAAGAAACAAGAGGGGGAAATTCAAGAGAAAGAGGCGAGGGAACAAAAAAAAGTACAAAAGAAAATGTAAAGAATATAAATTGTGCACACCTCTTGTGCAAATAAAAGGCATTTTTTTAAACTGAAATAGCTTTTGTTTTCACATCACCAATGGATATATTTCTTGCAAACGTCTCAATCGCCCTTTGTGAGTACCCTCTTTCGACAATCCGTTCTTGAGGTATAAGGGAATATACCCGATCACGATAAGAGGTCGAGGAGGAGTAGGGCTATGGTTGGCAGAGATTAATTCCTTTCGTTAAGACCTTTCATTAGAGTACCATGAAGGATAATAAAACTAGCCCCCCCCCCCCCAACGTTGATAAGAGGACAGAAAGAAGGGCAGTAGTTGGTATAAAACGGTTCCTTTCGTTGAGACCTTCAGTTAGAATAAATGAGAGATAAAATTAATTTTTCCCCCCCCCCCCCCGCAAAAGTTCTAGTTTGTAAAAATCAATTTATTTCGCCTTCAAGGTATAGGCTACCTACTGCAAAAAATTGCAGGACTCTCGGACTATTCCCTTACAAGTAGTTCAAAACGGTAAAAGTGGGTCCGGACGGACGGACGAACGGACAAAACGAAAACAATACCCATTCTTAAAAAATGCGCTAAAAATAGAAGTAGGAGGGAAATACAATTAGAAGAATGGAAACAACATTTTGCCAAGTTAGTGCACGAAAAGCAGAAGAAAGAGAAGGTTATGGAAGGGGTAGGAAGAGAGGAGGTTTAAGGAGGCGATCGAGCAGCAATTAAAAAGACTAAAGAAATGGAAAGCGACAGAGAGAGAGACGAAATAGGTAATGAGGCCTTGATTTTCGCAACAGATAGGCTCAAGGGAGGGATGAGAAATCAAGTAAACAATGCATTGAAAGCCCCCCCCCCCCTCTTCAATACCCGAAGAATGGAAAGAAGGGGTAATTGTGCGATCTTCAAAAGAAGGAATAAAGTTTATGAGGGAAATTATACGAGAAGTACTATATACGTATACTATGATACTGAACGAAGAACTAGAAAGATAAATGATATTGAAGGAAACATGAATGGGCTTCGGAAAAGGGAGGAGAACGATCGACTGTCCTTTTTTCAAAAACGCGCTAAAACGGGCCAAAAGGAGATAGCGTTTTTGATGGATCTAAGGGCAGTGTTTGACAGAGTGGAAAGGGAAAAAGTATGGAAGATCGGAATATGGACGAGAAGTTAAAGCTAGAATCAAGGAAGTAAAATTGAGGGTAAGAATAGAAGGGAAGGAATCTGAAGAGTTGCGGACATGTAAAGGACTAACACATGGATGCCCACTTAGCCCAACCTTATTTAATCTCTACTTAAGAGAAATGGAAAAAGTATTAAGGCAGGGTCAAGATGGAGGGATCGTAGAAGGCAGATATATGGTCTCTTCAATAAGCACACATCATGGGCAACAGAGAATAGATGAAGAAAATTACGGGAAGAATGGAGAGGTATTGGGAATGGAGTAAAATGTAGATAAGTCGAAGATGAGATTTGAGAAGGGGAGTGGAAGGAAAACGGAGGAAGGAAAGAATAGAAAAGTTAAAAGAAATTACATATTTAGAGTACCAAATGCAAAGAATTATTATATTATTATAAGTTTGTATTTTCATTTTGTTTATTCTTTGAAATTTCCTGCAGTAGGCTTTGTTGTTGGAAATAAATTATTATTATTATTATTAATAGAAACAATGGGGCAAATGCGCAAATAAGAGAATTAAGGGGGGGGGGGTCGATGAGGCAGGTGTGGGGAATTGAAGAGAGGGGTTCCAAGAATGATTTTAGAATAAGAAAGTACCTGTTCGATGCAATGGTGAGAGGGGTGCTTATGTACGGAACGGAGATGTGGGGGCGGAAGGAATGGGAGGAACTGGAAGAAGTACAAAGAATGGGTTATGGGTATTAGGATTAAACGAAGGGCACAAATTGTTTATTAGAGGAAGAAAAAAAAAGTGGAAAAGATAAGGATAGCGTCGGGGCGCAGGGCGATAAGACTGCAGGAAAGGGGCGATAGGATTCAGATGCGGAAATGAAGAGAGAGGGAAAGAGAAATGGAGACAAGAAGAAGAAAGAAAATGTAGAGTATGCAGAGGAAAAAGAGGACACATGTCATGTAACTGTACGGAGGTGGCAATGACGGGGAGAAGTAGGAGTGAGATTCTGGATAAGGGGGGGGGGGGGGTAAGAAATTGATGACGGGGGGGTTATAGAAAAGAAGGAAAATTTTTGAGTTTTATTTTGATATAATTTACATTATTAAAGTTTTGCCAAGCTGACCTAATTTAATAATAATAATAATTATTATTATTAAATTTGTTTTCGCAGCCAATCTTTAAGATGATACTTAAATGGAACAACAGATAAGTGCTTGAGGAGTGGTGGAATGGAATTATAAACCTTAGCTACATTGTATGAGAATGATCTATTGAAATACGATGTTTTATGGTCATGAATTGTTGCATTAAAATTGGCCCACCTTCATATAGAAAGACCATTTAGTCGGAATTTTGTCGAAACATTTATTTTTTAGTTCCATGGAGGGTACACATTTTTGTTGGGGCACCTTGTACTCATTTGTTTCACAGGTACCAAATCTTTAGCACTTCATTTAAACCAAAACTTACATTAATGTTCCCAACGCCATACCTCAAGTATGATCCATAGTGCCACAAATTCCATACCACTAACGTTTCAACCCTCACCTCAGTGTATCTATATTTTTGAATCAATTCGATTCGTATTTGGCTCAAATTTGCACTGAACTGGAACTTCTCGCTGCTAACTTGATCTGAGAACTGAGTAACGATGCATCACTCATCGATTATCATTGTGTATTCTTATCGCATATATTTATTTATGGCAACGATATCGTCGATATCTTATCAAAAAGTCACCATCTTATAAGTACGTGCACCTAGTTTTTTTTACATTGACATTCACGCTTAATTTATGTTGCCAATCATTTTTGTAGAAAAAAACCTACGCACTCTCAAAATTAATAGCTTTATCGATAAACCGGCACCGGCATGCTGTTCAACCGTTATTATTTTATTTACGATGCCTTACTCGATGCAATTTCTATAAAAAGCAACCCACCTCCTTTTCCAGATCGTTCCATTATACCGTATACCAAAATGAAGATAAATAAACACTCGATTATTTAGGACCCCGCTGCTGAATAAACAAACAGATACAGTTAACAAACGCGTGAACCGAGCCGTTAGATTGGCATTTTGCAAGGGACGTCCCAAATAAAATTGTTGCACTTCCTGCGCGCCCGATTGCTTTTTTCTTCTTCTCTTCCTCAGAGGTGGAGCGACCACCCTTTGGGAAACATTAGGATGGATACGTGATGGGTTTTCAGAAAATGGCCTATTTCGCTTTGATTGTTTCAACTATTTTTAACATCGTTTACCGCAATTATTATTATCCAAAGTTGCGTAATTCAAGTTCGCGTTGTTTTATCGATTGTTTTTCGCACTTAATTGATTGCATCGGTTTTTGTTGACTCGAGACGTGAACAATTCGATTAGTTCTAGTTTTATGTTTACAACGTTTGTTATTGATTTTGTACGCATCGCCAATTTGTTATTTTGTGATGCTTAAATTCAGATTCCCTTTCAAAAAGTTCACGTATCGCAATCATTCTCTTTCTAACAGTGAAAACCGAGGTGAAAACTTTCTCGAGTAGAAAAATAAATTTACCGGCCGCATTTTTGACATTTCCAAATGTCTATAATGACGCCTGTCATCACTGACAGATTGACATTAACCAAAAGTTGATATGTCGATATCTACCATTTATGGTTTTTAAGTTATTTTGACCATGTTCTTACTATTCCATGAGATAGAGAATCGAAATGGGCATATTTTGACAATACATGTTCCTATAGCTATCTTTAACAGTTTCTGACTTATTCCCATTTTATTGAATTGACACTATTTTTTTCGGATTTTCTTTTTAGTAGTCGGCCATGATTCTATAACAATTGAATTTTAAACAAATCTAGTGACACTAATCCGTCACCTACTGTTATAGGTTAACATAGTTTTTCAAAAATCGAAAAACGACTCGCAGTGGTTTCACCTATTTTGGAATTTAATTGTTATTTATGGTGAAATGGGCAGAATCGCGGCGCGTGCTTTCCGTACATTCATTCGAAAACTGGAACGAAATTGTATGCATTTTGGAAATTTTGTACCCCTTAATGCACTACAAACCGTTGAAGCACAAGTGATACAAAGCTCTACAAGAGAATATTTAAGAAAATGAATTGAATTGGAAATGCAAGATTAACAAAATAAATTCAATGCAAAATATAAAAAACTTCGTTGAAACATTTTTGGTATGGAATTTTTGCTAGAACAGATATCGCATTACCTCTCTTAATTTCCAGACTTATACGTTATTTAAGAAATTCAGTTGAACGACTGTTTAGATTTTTCAAAAATTTTCCGTCCTATATCCTTAATAAATGAGTTATTTATTAATGAATTATTTAGACCTGAACTAGAATCAATAAGAATCCATTCCTTGATTTGTTTAAAATTCGATTGTTATAAAATCATGGCCAACTACTAAAAAGAAAATGCGAAAAAAAAATGGCATCAATTCCGAGATCAATTCAATGAAATGGGAATAAATCAGAAACTGTTAAAGATAGCTATAGACATGTAATATCAAAATATGCCAATTTCGATTCTCTATCTCATGCAATATTAAGAACATGGCCATTCCATTTAAAAAACTGAGTTTATAGACTTGAAGTTTCTTAAATTTGGATCTCCATAGGTGTGGTTGTACGCAACTTAACTTTTTTTAAGTACACTAAAAGAAAGCCCTATTCATTCTCTATGCACTGATAAAAATGAGTTGCCACGACTATAACCTTTTTCAAGTAATCAATTATCAAGGTACCATCTGCATCGGTCATTTTTTTTCTTAAAGTCAAAATAACTTAAAAACCATAAATGGCAGATATGGGTACCAAAAGAACTGAAATTTCACGTAGAATCCAAAAATGCATTAAAAAATAGGGGCTGCCATTTAAAATAACGAAGTTACTATCTACTTCCGGCGTTTCCGGAAGTGCGGACATTTTGAAAATATTTTACATAGATTCGGCCTTCAGAGTAACTCCTAAATACAAATTTTCAAAAAGCTACGTATTTTACTTTCCCAGAAACGTTTAACTAAAGCTCCCAAAAAAACACCCTGTATAACAAGAGCGCGAAGTTCAATTTCGCGCATTGAGACTGAAGGTATTTTGACGAGGAAAATAATTGTATTTCCGCTTTTTATTTAAAAAAGTCATTTTACTATTACCTGGAATGTATGTATTGTGATTCTAAAATCTAAGGTAGGTAGGTACTTATTTTGTGAAGCAACACAGCAGAAATTTACATGCGTAATGTACACGAATTTTAAACGCATCCGAAAAAATTCTTATTCACACAATTACGTCCTCCGTCTAATGTTCATAAAATTGCCGCAAATTATACACTCGGAAATTACAATAACCGTTCACTTGCACATAGGAAATTAGCACGAGTTAAAAAAATTTCCTTCGTTTTTAGAGGCTTTCATTGAAGCTACAAGCTCACGGTCGAGAGACTCTCCCTGGAGAGGTCATTAATTCAACGATTACCGATTAATGGGGCCTCGTTGGAAAAATCTAAATTACGTTATTAAATCTCGCAAAGAGGAAAAGTAGCATTAGAAGAATCAGTTAGGTAATAATTTGTACTGGTTTTCGCCGTATAATTATGACAAATGCAATATCGGTTATTGATTTCAAAGTTAGTAGTAGAATTAAATTGCAATTTATCCGATTGTACCATCCCTTAGTTTAACTTGTTCAGAAAAATTCATTTATTGTAACAGGTTAAATGCTCCTTTTTTTTTAAATTATTACATGTTCTGCCAGGTTCATAATTTAAAATAAAGGAGCATTTAATTCGGGAATAGGGCACTTAATTAGCACCTAATTATGCAATATGTTTGATTGTGTTCTGCTGACCTTGCTCTGCTAGGTTAATGGGCATCATCTGATACCATACCCAATGTGTTAAACCAACCCCACTAACTGTAAGAACTCCAGATCTCCACGTCCGTGGAGAAGTCTTCCATATAAGGTTCGTTATGCAATTCTATTCTTTTTTTAAACCCAAATCGACAGCTTTGCGATCAATTGGATAAAGGAAACTATTGACCTATTATTATTACCATTAAGCTGTAAACGAGGGATCGTAAAGTTGTTTGAAAACTTATCTAGAAAATTATTTAAATATTTTTGTATCCTCAGCGTAGAAATCTCCTTCTGACCGATCTTCCCCGAATTTTTATTTTTCGTGGAATCCAAGCGAATTCCAATTAAATCTCAGATTAAAGGGATCGAACTCAGTGGGTTTCCACTATTTATTGAGTCAACGTAAACGAAATTAAGTCGAGTTTGAGTACCCGTTATTAACGCACCCCCAAAAGCCACAAAATTGGCATTTCTTCCTCAAACTCAAATATGGCATATTTCTTGCATATTATAGTGGGTAGACGTATACGTTGTCTCACGAATCGCATTGGCATAAAATACTTTCAAAACCAAATCGTCGTTGGTGTAGGAAGGCAAGACAATAACAAACTTATTAACAATAAACTCACCGTCATTTCCAGGGGTTTTAAGTCCGGTATAAATACTGCGAGGTTCCACTTCCTGTCTTTTACTACAGCACTGGTTACCCATGGTGGCGACCTTTTGGGGGTCACTACGAATCTATTGTCGCCAGGTTCATCTGCAACAAAAAAACCGCCCACGATTACACAGACCGTCGAAAAGGATGTCTGACTGATTATGTCATATAAGCGTCGTAATTACGCGAGCAAAGGTAACAATTAGCTTTCGTTCAATAAACAGTTAAATGACGAGGCGGTCTTACTTATTTTACAATGGGTCTAATTGTTACGTAGAAAAAAGAGAAATAAATTACAAACATTTAATTAGATGATGATTAAGAACTGTAAACAAGCTTTCACAAAAAGTACAATTTGATTTGAGGTTAACCAATTAGTAAAAATTGTTTATCGGATCGTGAGCGTACAGGCAATTTATTTGTACCTCTGACGATGATGCTATGTAATTCCATGGAAAAATTTTAATTAAACGCCGTCATCGGATGAAAATGAAAAAAAAAATTAATCGATATTTACGTGCACCTAACGTAATGAATCAGGCAAATTTACTTGTACAATGCGCAATTGTGAAAGGTATAACGAGCGGGAATACGTGAGCGCCTTTTGTAGGAAAATAAAGGTGTCGTGTCCCAAATTTTAATGTCGTAAGTGACAACTGATAAGATAAGGAATTGTTTACTTTTTTTTCAAAACACTCTCACAGGTATCAAAGTTGCGTGAACCACTTTAAAATTTTAAATAGGCATCAGCGTGGAGTACCACAAGGTGCTATTATTGGTCCTTTACTGTTTTTTTTAAGTATCCTTGTCTATCTCCTTTAAAAAATCTTAACGTCATTATGCACTTTATTATTGTTAGATTTATAAATAATACAAAATTGCGAACTCATACCAAAGATAATGACGCGCACAGACCGATATTATATTCACATGTTATAGATAAGCTTCAATTATTTAGATTCGGTGCGATAACAATCAGAGGATGCACTTTCATTTTTTTTAGATAGATCAAAGGCGGAAGTCGTATGACGCGCGCAGTATCGCCAGAATTCCCCGTTATATCAAAATGTGTGACCACAATAAAGATATGTGCTGGCAAAACATACACGTAAACGCATCAATGGCGCCGAAACAGAATTCACTAAATTTTTACCATTCCGGTTTATATTACATTATGTGTCAGTGGGCCGGTATTTCGATCTAAACACCAAAAATAATGGGACACCCTGTATATGAGTATATTTTCATTTAGTAAGTAAATCTGGGGGATTATTTACGAAATAAACACAGTTACTTCGTTTCATTTGCAGTAGTATTTCAGTGTTAGTTTTTCCTTTTAGAATTGTTTGTAATTAGGTAGTTTTTGTATTACTTTTTGTTTAAATTTGATCGCTTCCTAAATATATAATTTAGATAGGGCGTTAGAATCTGGTTAAGTTTGCGTACTTTATAAAATGTTACCTCTGGTCGTTTGTGATAAGAAGTTTTATTGTTAGGCGAAATCTAATTAACGCACGTGCTTTGGTGCTGAGAACGAAACCGCAGCTGTTGCGAAGAATTACGCGTATCTTGTGGAGGAGTGGGAACGTTTTTAGCGCATTTGTTAAAAAATGTTTAAAGAAAATACTAGAAACAACTAACCTAATATCGTAAACCTTGCACGACCGGAATATGTAGACTTCTAAGAAAAAAACTGTGACCTAAGATTTTTTAATTGTCGATCGCCTGCGTGCGGGGTAATATGTCCAAACAAGCTTTGTAAGCTTTTCTTTCTCCCAGGAAAAACAATAGTGCGGATGCGCACAGAATTAATTTCTGGCACCCGTGCGTGGAATGCATTTGGAAATCGCAAACTTTAGGTCAAATTCAAAAAAGAACGACCTCAAGAGGAAAAAGCATAAAGGCACTAAAAATACACACGTAGGGAGAGTGGGAGGGGCTAAAATCAAAGGAGGAACACGTGGACATCGGAAACAGACAGTGGACTAGGTTGAGAGTGATTTTCAAATCTATATTTCTTAAAATTTAGAAATTTAAATGCAGAAATTTGAAATTTTCGGTAACGGAACGGGAACTTTAACGAAAAAGTGCAGAATAGTCTAGGCGATAAGGACATCTAACTGGACATTTTGAGGTGGAAAAGAAAAAAATGATGGAATATGTTCAGTTAGGTGTCAGAAACAACATATTAAAAATCCCACCCTCCAGACAATGTGCTAAAGGCTCCAGACACCCCCACCATCCCCCAAAAACCGTGTTTTCGCTCTTTTTGGCCGATATCTCGCGATCTATGAGGCCTGTAGAAAAAGAAAAAGTGTTTTCCCGAGAAATTTTGGCGTAGTCGATTTTTGGTAAAAAAAGGAAGGTTATTCACTGCCTTTTTTTGAGCCCCGAAAAAAAAATTGTCTCAGATCGACCCGGAAAAAAAAATTTTCTTATAGAATGTGGCCTGTAGAATCCATAATTTCAAACAGTTCCAAGATTGGGCTACTAGTTCAAAAGTTACAGCCCTTTCAATTTTTTTTCAAAATTGGTTTCTAGTCTATAACTTTTGATTGAGAAGTCTAATCGAAAAAGTACGAATTGTTTTGGATTCTACGCACCAAAATTAATAAGAAAAGTGTTTTCCCGAGAAATTTTGGTGTAGTCGATTTTTGGTAAAAAAGGAAGGTTATACACTGCCTTTTTTTGAGCCGCGAAAAAAAAATTGTCTCAGATCGATCCGGAAAAAAAATTTTCTTATAGAATGTGGCCTGTAGAATCCATAATTTCAAACAGTTCCAAGATTGGGCTACTAATTCAAAAGTTACAGCCCTTTGAATTTTTTTTCAAATTGGTTTCTAGTCTATAACTTTTGATTGAGAAGTCTGATCGAAAAAGTACGAATTGATTTGGATAAGTATAAGGGTAATGATTACGTTGAGATATAAATGAATGTGTGAGTATTTTAATATGAAAATACTGTTTTTACGTGAATAAATGGTACATAGAAATATTTTGTTTTACAATGAATATTTCCTTACACATGAAAGTTGAAGGTGAAAGGTGACTTTACGCCAACTCTTCAGTTACCTATCTCGTACGAAATTGCACGAAGAGCATTTTCAGCTAAAAATATTTCATCTAGCTCTAAAGGTCGCGATATATTTGCAAAAAACCGCAAAAAAACACGAAAATGGATGATTTTATGAATTTCCTATAGGCTAAGAGGTACACCTAGGCTAACTTCTGAGTATCTACCTTGTATAAAATTTCCCGAGAAATATTTTCAGCTAAAAATATTTCATATAGACCTCATAGATCGCGAGATATCAGCCAAAAAGAGCGAAAACACGGTTTTTGGGGGATGGTGGGGTGGCTGGAGCCTTTTTAGCACAGGGTCTGGAGGGTAGGATTTTTAATATGTTGTTTTTGACACCTAACTGAACATATTCCACCATTTTTTTCTTTTCCACCTCAAAATGTCCAGTTTGCCAATTTCACAGTCTCTATCGCCTAGACTATATAGCGACAGAACAGGAGATTATTATGGGCTGTTTAAAAAATTAAAACAAAATTCCCGTAAGAAAGAAAAACTTATTATTATTATTTTATTTATTTATATAGACAGTTGCCGATAAAAATTTCCAACTTGAGGAAAATAAGGAAGTGGTTACGAAACGATTCCAGATCATGGCTCTGTTTGAAATTCGGATAACAAAGCGTCTAATACAACTCAATTCCCGAGGGAAAAATTGAAGGGAGAGCACAAAGTTAAACAACCCCCGAAACATCCACATTCGACTATGTTGCTCCTTACAGCTATCTGCATATAAATTCGTAAATCTACGGGGATGCGAAGAGATCTAACCTTCACACGTAAAAGCCTATAGACAAGTGCACCTTTTTGTCCTTTTATTCTTGAATTATACCACTCTCGTCTAAAAGGCTATTCAAGATAAAATCGATACCGCCACCTTTTTCTACTTTCCGTATAGGTAAAAATTGCACACGGTACCGGATGAGTTTATAGGTAAGGCCTTTGTTGTAAATGCCACCGCCTCGATATCTAATTACGCTCTTTGAGTATTACTCACGTAGGTGAGTGAGCATACGAAATTAAAAACTCCGCAACGTGTATAGTTATAAATTCTTGGACGTCTAAAACAGACGCCGCCGTCGCCGTCGCGGTTTTTCCGCTTATGCTTCCAATCTGTAAGAAATGTTCGTTTTTATGTAGCGAATAACAACAAACTGTAACAACTTAGATGTTTGGCGAATGGAAATGACGGTTGAAATATGCGTTACATAAGCAAAACGATCACGTGGTTTAAGATCTTTGATGATCACGGATTTGCGTTCCGGTTCGGTGAACACGTAGCCATTACATCTCTTCCACTTAGACGACTCAATAATCCATAATATGAATACGACTAGGAATTGCACTGAACCAAGATTGGAATAGCTGAGATCAGCCCCATTGTTTATGTATTAAACAAATTTCTTTCTATTTGTTTCATGATTGCAATATTGTACAGGGTGTCTCAATTTAGTAACGTGGCAACCTTGCAATAGAAATCATGGTTTAATTTTTTTTTGCAACACATATTCCTGTTATTTTTTAAAATATAGCAAATAGTCGAATAGTCAAATTTTACAATGATTAGTTTGTAAAAAAGACGCGCAACTCGAAAAGAACTGCAAAATAGGAAATGTGTTAAAAACCATTTTTAAATTGCACGGTTGCCATACTCATTTTTTCAAAGATGACTCAGGGGATAGGAGTTACTTATAATCAAATTTAGCTTTTGGTATATTACCCGATTTTCTAGGGCTACACATCATATTTTTTTGAAAAAGCGAGTCATTTTTTTTCAAATATTCAATATTTTATGTGATTATTCGACAGTCTTTTGTGTTCCCTTTAACTTTTCTAAGTGATGCCTTTTGTCTAAACCTCGTAGTTCTTAGGTTATCTAACATTTTTCACAAAAGTACCTACCTATTAATAAATTAATTAATTAATCACATGTTTATACACCGTAGTAGGCCTTGATAATAAAAAGTAAACAACTGTCACAAATTAATTATTTACTGCAAGTGTAGGTACTCCCTATTTCGCAGTAAAATATGATTAACTAGTTCATATTTTTTAAAATTCACTTTATTTAATTAATTAAATTAATATTATTTTGCTACGAAATAGGGAGTTGACTTGCAGCAAGTAATTAATTTTCGGCACTTATTGCATTCTTTTGTTTTTTATTATCAGGGCCTACTCCGGTGTATAAATATGTAATTAATTAATAGGTAGGTACGTTTGTAGAAAATATTGAATAACATAAAAACTAGGATTTTTGAGAATTATTAAAAAAATCAATTTTAGACCGATCAACGAAGAAACGAAGATACTCAAAAAACTAACCAGATATCGCGTCATTTGAAGGATTAAGATCAATGTTTTGCTCCCCACCGCACTAGCTGTAGTAATACACAAAAATGACTGCATTTCGGTTATAAATTTCGAAAACCCAAATTTACTTTCAGAATTCCTGATCTATTAACTTCTCGAAACAATAAAACACCAACTTCTGCTAATTACGTTAGAAATTCTTGGGAAAATTTAATTTTAATTACGCGAAAGGCTAACTTATTTAAATTAGAGGCTAATGGGTTAAATAATATGATTCCACATTTTTTTTAAAAGCTAGTTAAACAATCACTTCTCCTATAATTCTGTTAATCAAAAAGTAAGTAGTAATTTTATAGAAAAAATGCTTCACATATTCTTTACGCACGGTGTGTTTTTCTATTTCTAATAATTTTCAAAAATTAATGTTGGACTTGATACTTTAATGCATTCTCTCGCAAAACGTTCAGCCCTTAGACCTTTCGTGAATGAAATATCTCCCAGAAAAGAAAAGATTCACCCACAGACTCCCACAAAATAATTACAACCATTCAAAATTGTTGTAATCATTTTGGGGGAGAAGGTAGGTAGCACCAGAGTCTCAGCACACATAACGAATCAATTACATTTCCTCCCCAGCCCCCCTCCCCACCCAGGCTGTGCATTCCCCAAAACGTTCAGCCCTTAGCAAAATCCCATGATACTCTCTACAAAATAATTATAACCATACTAATTGTCGTAATTATTTTGGAGGAGATCGTAGTACCGGGGAATCTGTGGGATATGGAATACTACCCCCCCCCCTCCCAGCACACAGAACGAATCAATTTCCTTTTTCCGAAAACTACGACAGTTGATTTTGGGATACATCAATTCTCCCTTATAGCTAGGAGGTTTTCCATATCTCCCAGACCCCCTGGTTGCACATTCTCCCTTAAAACGTTCAGCTTTAAAAAAGCTTAGGTAAACCTCATGATACTCACTACAAAATAGTAACTATACTATAACGGTCGTATTTATTTTATTATTTTTAGCGCATTTTTGGAAAAAAAATACGCTATTATATTCATTATGCCTGGCTGGCTGTCCGGCTGAGATCTCAGCAATTGCAATAGCTAGAGACTTCAAATTTTCACTAGAAGCTTTCTGTTATAGTGTAGATGTGCAGGTTCTAGTATATTTTGAGTAAAATTACTCGTGAGATCGGTAATTTTAAACTTTACTAATGAAATACTGATCTGCATTACCAAAAATCCGCTTTCATCATGCATATGCTGATTTACAACTTGCTTATTTTTTTTATTTATTGTCCTCTCTTGTTCTGGGTCCTCAACAGGCTTGTGCCCAATTACAGAGTGACTCGCATAATGATTTTTAGAGGTGCCCTGCAGAAGGCCTTAAATTGTTCTATACTACTCCGATATTTACCTTACAAATTAGGAAAACTGCAGGAAAACCCGAGGAAAAATCTAATTCGGAGGAGACGGAAGAATGTTCGAAACTGATCTAAGGACATTCCCATCTCTGTCACAGATGAAAAATTCTTACCTCAGCCCAGGTTCGAACGCCCGTCCTTCCGGACATGTAGTCCAACACTCTGGAGGAGAGTGTAGCACAGGAGGGTCTGGGGGTATGCAAGCATCGTTTCCCGAAAACTACCATGACAGTTGATTTTGGAATGGGGGCATCAATTCTCCCTCATAGCCCTAGAGTATTCCATACCCCCCAGTGCTACATTCTTCCCCAAAACTTACAACCCTTAGAACCCGCCCTCCCCCCCAACAGACAAAAGGAATTAATTACCTTTTGCCGAAAACTACCATAACACTTGATTTTGGGATGGGTTTATCAATTCACCCGTATACCAGGGGGTATTCCCCAATTCCTCAAAACGTTCAGCCCTTTCATGGATCTCCCAGAAAAAAAAATCTCATGATAAGTACTCCCTATAGAATCATGATGAGTTTATTGACGTAATCATTTTGGGAGAGTGTATCACTGGGGAGTATGGAATATCCCCCGCATACAAAAGGAATCAGACTTTTTCCGGAAAACTACCATGACAGTTGCATTCGGGATCCCCCTTATAAATGCATATTATATCAAATTCAGGTGGATTCAAAACATTGCTGCATCCCCAATTTATGGATCCGATATAATTATGCAGAAAACTTTAGTTGTATGCGGTGGGGTGGGCTAACGTATTCAATTATTTAAAGATCAGATTTCTATGCACTTTACAATGACAACATATGCAAGTGCATATACGTTAAACAAGTTAAAAAGTAATCGTAAACGATTTACATAAAGCGCATTTCCACTTGCATTCATTTCCCATTTGTAAGATGCAACTTCTGTTAAAATCGTAAAAATCCGCCCACAAATATGAAAGATAGCGTTGCACATGGGCAATCCATTATTGACGTGCTACTTCAATTTCAGTTTATGAGAAGAATTTCATTTCAATGCTTTTCTAAATAAGAAAGTTGGAACTGCGCATGCGCAAACCTAAATTATAAAACTAATGTTAGTTTTTCCTTTGTTCCAAGCGCCTAAGTATCACATTTCACTTAAATAGTTCCATAGATAAAAAAGTTGGCACTGCGCATGCGCAAAACCAAATTTTGAAACTGGCGCTAGATTTTCCTTTATTCCAAGTGCCTATGTATCATATTTCATTTAAATTCTTCCATAAATAAAAAAAGTTGGCACTGCGCATGCGCAAAACCAAATTTTGAAATTGGCGTTTGATTTTCCTTTATTCCAAGTGCCTATGTATCAAATTTCATTCAAATACTTTTATAAGTAAAAAAGTTTGCAATTCGGTTTATAAATGGTCGAGATGCGAAAAGGGCACTGTGAATTTTGAATCGATTCGATTCAACTTTTGGCATTGCGTATTATTATGGCTAAATCTATGCCCATATTGAATTTCATGCAATTCAGTTCATAACTAACGGAGATGTAAAAGCGATCGAACATTTCTAAACAAAGTTATCGTTCACACGGACAGATAGATGGACAGATAGACAAAGGAACAGACGCACAGACCAACAGGCAGACGAGAGATAGCAATGAAAAATTGTAAGCGATCTCTAGGATCGTTAATAAACGGCAAAAGTGTAAAATTATGGAACATGTAAAAAACGGTTTTTTGTTTTTTTTTACAATAACTTTTTTTGTAAGCGGTACAGAAAAAATTCCTTCCTTGGTACAAGACTCGACACCATCACGAACCAAATAGCGAAAAAGTAGAACAATAGCTCTTAAGATAAAGAACTAGTAGCGTCGCAAAACGAGCGGACGGACGGACGGACAAAGTGGCCACAATAGCGCATTTTTTTTATTTTTGTGGAAATGCGCTAAAAAGGGCAAATATGCACTTGAATACGCACTATGTAAGTAAATCGAACACCCCTCCGCCCCTTTTACATGCGACAACCAATATTGGTCTCAGACTTCGTATGCCTTTAATGGTGCCAAGTAAAACTTTTGAAAATGGGAGGAGGGGATACGCGTCCTACCCTTAATTCTAATGAAAGGTCTCAACGAAAGGAATTGATTTCTACCAACGATAGTCTCCTAGACTCCTTATCATGATCGGATATAATTCTTTATATCTCAAGAACAGATTGTCGGCTTGAAAATATTGAAGGAAGGTACTTACAAAGGGAAAATGCAATATTTCGGGGACTTTCTCTAAGGACTTGATTCTTCTTGCATTATATAGCGTACATTTTGAATGTATGCCAGGCGGCGTTGTTTACGTGTAAAAATCACCCCTCCCCATTAGCCATCTACCAAGTAAACATTGATAAATACATACAGAGTGGTCCAACGAGAAGTATACAGGATGCTTTTAGGGTATTAAATTTAGAAATTTCGAAAAATCCTCGAACACGTCAATTTTGTATTCGAGGGGGACAACTTTTGGAGTACAAATCACGAACCCAAGTCTTCACCCCTCTACGTAGGGAGCTTAACCCGTCCGAAATAATAAAATCGAGGGCCGAGTCAACGATTGCGCGGAGTAACTTAATGCTTTGAAGATAAGATTTTTCGATAGAATACTTTTGCGTTATGATATGGTTGAATATTCTCCACATTTTAAAAATATTTGGAATTATACAGGGTGCACCCACAAAGTAGGGCGCCCAAATGGTACATTCTTTTAAATAGAATCCCCTGTATTTGAATGCATTTTTTTTTGACGAGATAGATAAAAATTGCCTTTTTTGCATGTCCACCTCACTATTGTGTAAATTACATATAACTTATTTAAGATTAGAATATAAGATATTTCGAAAACTATCAGAGATAGGTATAGGACATTATTATTCAAAGTTTAAGGTTTTTGGAGGAGCTAAATGATGATAGAAAAATATACAGGGTGTTCCATTTAAAAAGTGAGATTTTTTAATATGAAGTTTTGCAACTTTGAACTTTCCAAAAAAACACCCTGTAAGTTGTATTTTTAATGTTTCATAGTAGCTGTATTTATTTGACTTTTACTTAACCCAAGATAAGATATAAAACCTGGAATCAAAATTTAAGTAATAATTTTGACAATATACTGACGCTTGCAAATGCCCAATTTTTCTTAAAAGTCGAATTATCTTTAAGACCACTAGCTTTTTGGATATCAACCATATAATAAAAAAGACGTACAATTACACGTAGAATTCAAAAATGCAGGGGATTCTATTAAAAAAAATGTACCATTTGGGTGCCCTACTTTATGGGTGCACCCTGTATAATTCAAAATATTTTTAAAATGCGGAGAATATTCAACCATATCATAATGCAAAAGTATTCTATCGAAAAATCTTATCTTCAAGGCTTAATGCCTCCGCGCAATCGTTAAGTTAAGTTATATGTAACTGTAAATAATTACCGATACTACCCCTTAAGCTAAACTACCCGTTATGCTAATGACTATTGACTTTCTGCTTAAACCTGTCTACTCTTAAAAGGCTGGTAAATCCCTAAAACTTGAATGGAACATATTTATTCTTTAAACATAGAAACGATTTACTCCGCCAATGTTAAAAACATTTATAACATAAATAAATTAAAATTGATCTTTGGATCTACTAGTGGAAAATCTATTATAATATAATCTAGATCTAGATACAAGATCATCTTCGAAAAAGGGTCTAGATCCAGATCTAAGATATATCTGATTATCATGGAAACCTTGGCCTCGACCTTGACCTGTTTTTAAACACACAAGACAAATCATTATTACTGATTGAATCGCTACCATCTTTAAAACAGAATCGTCACCTTCAATCACCAGCACTGCAACAATCAATTCAATTAATTTAAAAAGTATGCGATTTGATAGACAAAATCATAAAAGCCATAGTTTATGCCGGAAATACCTACCTACAAGCAAAATGGAAAATATTAAAAAAGTTAGTAAATGCTCATAGGAATACCAAAGACTACAACCAGAAAACCAGCGATTACCACTGACTACCATCGGAATACCAGAGAATACCACTGATTACCTTCGGAATACCAGTGACTACCACAGACTACCACAGGAATACCAGAGACTACCACGGGAATACCAGTGACTACCAGTCATGTGTACGAAAGAATACCACACCGACTAACCCCTCGAATTTTGTTTTACGTGCAGTATTTAACTGACTTCTGTCCTTGGTCTGTTAAATTTATGTTTTGTTGAAAAGAATAAAGTTTATTTCTTAATGCTTGTGTCCAAATTTATTATTTTCACTAGTTTCGCGATAATCCGAAAATTTGATAATCCGAAAGGTCGGTGGTCCGAATCTATTCGGATTAACGAGGTTGTACTGTACTGTCAACCTCTTTTCAAAAATCATTTGGCAGGTTACAGTAATAAGGGGAAAGCAAAAATTACGTGTGAGATTTGCTTTCGGGTGCATTTGACAAGTAAGCAAAATACGTCATTTCCACGCCAACTTTGCCTTTCGAAAGGGAAAACAAAAATTTTTTCGGAATTCTATGCTAAAATATTTCGTTTAGAATACGCGTATATCTAAGAGTATCGAATAAATAATAAATACTGAAAAGCATTACTCAATATCAAGGTGAATGCCATAAATTCCTAAGGACTAAGCCACGCTTACGAAGTTTCACAATCTTTTAAAACAAAATGTTGAAAAGTTTCACTGAGACCGTAAATAAATCTGCACTAAATCAAGAAAGCGTGATTGCGGGCACTCATTAAAATTGAAAAAAGCACAATACATCATAGTAAATGCCCCAAAGAAGCAATATAAATTATAATCACCTCCATTTCCTCATACACCGATTTTCAAAACAGCGAATCATTTTTCTGGTGCGATTTTCGAAAGTAAAATCGACGGACACTTACGCAATGTTTTGACTAAAATAAAAGCACTTAAAGCAATTACCAAACGCAATTAAAATGGGAAGAGCGACGATAATTGCATTTACGAAACGGTACACATACGTTGTAGGTGTTGCCATTTCCCTGAATCTGTTTTGATTTTCATTAGATTAAATACTAATTAACTGGTGGAATAGTTTAAAAGTGCGATGACACTCGTCACTCGCTGTTTTGCAAGTGTAATTAAACGCCCATTTAAACGTAATTAATTTGAATAGATTTGTAAAGTACACGGGCGGCAATTAGGGTCAAGTATTTTAAAAATGTTGACGACTTACGCGATTGGTTAAATCCAAAAGAGATACACGTGCACCACTAGCAAGTGTCATCGATTAACTGAGCAACAAAAGTTGGTTTGCCCACGTTATCAGTGTTAGATTATTGTTAAGTAGATATTGTAATGTTCTGGTTTTTTTAAACTACGTGCGATGAAAAGGACAAACGATGACAATGAAAGCGGAAATTAAGTTGCCTGTAAAAATGTCAGGTAATGACACTAATAATGGGCTAATTATTAATTGGCGATACCGTGATAATTTCGCTTGGGCCATGAAAGAGGTTTTGGTCGGGTCTTCTCAATCGTTCTGGATTCACGAGGAAAGCTGCAAAACTATACACAAAGTTAAATTTGAATTGTTTCAATATACGGGGTGTGAGTTAGATTATATGTGGGAAAATTAGCAATTTTGTAAAAAATTTGACAAATTCAAAAAGGAAATACTAAAAATGAATATTTTTTGGGTATGCCCTTCTTATCAAAAAGAAGACGCGTTTCCAAATGAAGGCGTCTAGATGGAACATCAAAATAAAGATTCAAAAATTAGTTTTGAAAATGGGAACTCTTCCTGAATTTATCGAGAACGATATACCAGAAACCACCATTGCAAAGCACTCATTCTCTAATAATGAATGTGCCTCTGTAATGAATTAACGTATTAAGCGTAGTTCAAAGGGCGCAAGCATGTGTGCAGACTCGCGCGACAATTAAACGCGATAAATATTCCATTAGGCTTCGTCAAGACAATTAGTTAAGGACAAAATCTAAAAGGCGCTCCGCGATATGTGAATTTAGTGCGTTCCAGAGTCGAGGGTTGTGCGAATTTGCTCGCGTTTCGCTGGAAAACCGGGCCGAGTTTGTGAAGAAGGGATGTCGTTATTATTGTCCGCCAAAGCGAATTTCGGCGGTGACATTATAATCTCGCTAACCGAGCTTTTGATTGTGTTAGAGATTTACAGCTTTAAACAATTTAACCGGAGGAAAACGAAATGTAGGTGGGTGCGGGAAAAGCTACGATTGCCTATTGTATTTTTGGTGATTTATTCGCTACCGATTTTTGCTTTTCCGCATTTTAATCGAATTTTTATTATGTCCATATCCGTTTGTCGCCTCTCATAATTTTATATGGGGTAGGAAATATTTTCATTTTAATGTTCAAAGCTCCATGCCATGTGAAAAAATTAGCCTGCACGTCGTAAAAGGCGACTAAAATGGCACTAAATTCAACCGCATAGGATGCAGAAGGCAACGGGAAACCACTGCACTCAAAATCTGTTGATATCTCAAGTTGCGGGTGGCCCTTTCTGTTCTGTAGACCAGGTGTAGGTAAATTTCTTTCCGCCATTTTGTTTCAATATGGCCATTTTGTTCCAATATGGCGGAATTCGCTGACTCACGAACTTGAACGAGATATTTATGCACCAACCCTTAAAGCTTGGTCGGAATCGGTTAGTAGATGAGCAAAGGGACTTCTAGATCAGGAAGTGACGTCACGCCAATGAGAATCGAGTATTGTGGTCACGTGGTGCGGTGTGAGCCAATGGGAGCGCGTGAGTCGGCCATTTTGTGACGTCACATTTTGCGTGTTTTGCTTCCGGTGTTTCTGGATCAGGAAACGCGTCACACCAATCAGAATGCAGTATCGGCCATTTTGTCTACGTCACATTTTGCGTGTTTTGCTTCCGGTGTTTCTGGATCAGGAAACGCGTCACACCAATCAGAATGCAGTATCGGCCATTTTGTTTACGGCGTCACACCAATCAGAATGCAGTATCGGCCATTTTGTTTACGTCATATCTAGGTTTCCCGCGTTTATTTCTGGACCAGGAAACGCATACTGCTGATTAGAATTTACCGGACGCTGCTTCCTGTTGACGTGAACGGATGTTGCTTCCTGTTCCCGCCATTTACGTTTCCTGCTGATTAGAATTTACCGGATGCTGCTTCCTGCCGATAATCGGATGTTGCTTCCTGTTCCCGCCATTTACGTTTCCTGCTGATTAGAATTTACCGGATGCTGCTTCCTGCCGATAATCGGATGTTGCTTCCTGTTCCCGCCATTTACGTTTCCTGTTGACGTGACCGGATGCTGCTTCCTGTTGACGTGACCGGACGCTGTTTCCTGCTGATTAGAATTTACCGGATGTAAGTTTCCTGTTAACATGAACGGATGCCCGTCGATACATGAATTACGAATCTACCGCTTTAGTCAACTGAGCTAAAAGGGGCGCGCGATTGCAGGGGCGTAGAGGGTGGCGTTAGATACTCACATATGAGCTACAGCTAACCCTACCTGCTATAGGTATAGAGTAACAGCGTGCGAAATTTAGTTGTTATTATAATTAGAATGGGAAGCTGCAATCTCGCGATAGTGTTTATTTATAGCAGCTATGATAAGACGCTTAAAGGTGTAATAACCATTTTATTTTAATTAATATAATAAATATCTACATATACAAAATGCTAGAAATTATGAAGCTACAAAGTTTTTTGTGTGCGCTCCGCCATAATACAATCTCTACAATAAATCATTAACGGCGCTGGACCATCGATGTGGGTGCGCTGCCATGGTTGATTCCAGTGTTTTGTACATCGTATTCGATTCCGCAGCTCACAATCTCTTTGAAATACGGTTGGAATCTTGATCCATATTTTCAATAAGTCATTTACACTTAAACTTAACAATTCGCTCTTCGTCTCAATATAATTAGACTCCTTTTGAGCCTCTCGCCTAGCGATGTTGTAAAGTATTCGATCCATTATCGTTCGATATGAGGACCGAAATGAACATTAGCATCCCCGTTTTATACCTACACCTTTAAGATACACTGCGCATGATGGATTTCTTCAAATCCCCTCCAGAAGTACTTTTAAGAGCAGGTATAAGAGTAATAAGAAAGTAAAAAATCGATTTATATCGAGATGAGTGCACAAATACAGCAACAATCGCAAGATTCGTGGGGTAGCGAAGATGATGCAAAGTCATCACTTTCGCTGGATAAATTATCGGTGAATGAATCCTCGAAAGAGGAGCAAGGTATGCATTGAATAACGCCGATTATTGTGGAAGCAAAAGATGTATGTTTATAGGAAAGGAAACCTTAATATCTTCGTGGTCGTTATTCTTAGACGGAGGCATTATTCTCGAAGTTGGCGTTACACTGGACGAGTACTTTTTCGATTCCATCGTGCAAATATCATGTCCTCCGCATTATGATGACCAGTATTTACAATTTGAGCGTTGCGAATGGAAAGAAATATTCAATTTTAAAACTGAACACTTAATTAAACATATGGTGCAGTGTACGCCTAAAAGAAGGAGCAAGCATGAAATTTTTACCGAGTCCAAAATAATAATACTTGAAGCGGAAGAAGAAGAAGACGGCGGATGTATTCGAATAAGCGAATCAGATAAATCTATAATATTTTCCAAGCAAGCAATCGATATGATATTTATCGCTTCCGAAGTAATTACTCAAAAATTGGATGTTGCCAACCACTATGCGATGTATTGTCTTTATGATGACTTTACGCGTGAGGTTGCAAAAATTCTACATACCGAAGGTGTTACTAGCGAAGAGAGCATTTTATCGAGAGGGAAATTGATATGCCAAAATCTCAAATTGTTAACATCGCTAAGCAGTTGGAAGGAAAAGTATGATAATTTGCAAGACTTGACTCTTCTAACAGAAATTGTAAACATTCACCCTCGAAAATTTATAAATACGGTTGTTAGTAAAATTAGCATGTTAAAATAAATAATTTTTTAACATAAAAATGCTTTTTATTTATTCATAGGTATGGATACACATCAACTTATTATCCACCTAATGCCGCATATACAATTCAATATGTTTATCAAACTTTAAAAGTTTAGCTAATACATTATATAATTGCTCCAATACGCCTTTATTAGCACAATGAATATTGAATAAGGATAGATCAATGTCACCTGATTGAATTACACGACCTGTATATTCACTATATTTATGAAATTTATTTCCGGTGATAAAGTATAGGTATCCATCCATGTATTTGAATATAGAAGTTATCTTAGCCGGAATATCCGGAAAGGTTTCCGCATATATTAAGCGATTTTTAGGCCGATGACTACAATCATCCAAATCTAGCAGTTCATTTGCACCATGATAAATAAGCGTGCGTCCGGTATAGGTGTTAACTGCAGCATTCACTTTATGGCTGTTGGGAATTGTGAAGCGGCTATAAGGTTGAGGCCATCCTGGTAGCAGTTGCAGACTAGGGAATTGCACTATGTATATGCGACCGCCACTAAAGAAGACAACATCACCGTTAGGCTTTTGATATACCGCTTCCAAACGTTTAAAAGATGCCGGAAGAAACGTTAACCACTCAAGCAGATTCTTGGCAGGTTCCACTTTGCTGCTGTTTAACGCCGATATCCAAACCCAATGTTCATAAAACATATAAAGTCGTTTGTTTAGAATCAAAAAGTGTTCGATTTGAATGGTACACAGGTCAGGTGGTTTAATGGTCTTGCGAGTAGTAGTCTTGGGAGTAGGTGTAGTTGTCTTAATACGCGTTGAAAGATGATAAGTTTTATTCTCTGGTGAAGGGGTACCAGCAGTATCACTAGGATATAGTGCTCGGATTCCAGCTATATCATCCTCATGTAGCGTGATCATATTTGAATTGTAATAAGGAAACATGAGTGCATTTTCATCGCTCGAATGGTGTAATCCGAGAGTATGACCTATTTCGTGTAAGACAACTTGGAAATAACTAGAATAACCGGGGGGAGGTGCATTTGCATCTGCTACATGCCAGCGTTCTTCCCAATCTATATGCATTTCAACAACATTCTGATCTCTGGAGGGAAAGTATGCATGGGCTAATACATTGCCCAATCCATCAAACTCGAATGCACATTGCGGATATGGTGGTGAAGCGAACTCATGCTTTCGGGTATGAAATGATATTAATATGTCTGGGTTCCTTGAGCTATATTTGAATTTCAAATTTGTGTGGTTCGCCCAAACTTGAAATGCTTTATCCGTCATCTGTAAAATGTGCAGGTCATGCATATTGGAAATATAGTAAATCAAAGTCTGTTTTGTCCATTTATACCGATGAGTCATATACGCTGCTGGGTCATCAATATTTCCGCATCTAGGTCGAGACATGAGTTGTAATGTTTCGGCATTTAATCTGCCATCACTAGGTAGTTTATAGAGTTCTTGAAATTTCTTTAAAGCGTTAACGGTGATATTTGTACGATTATCTTGAGTTGATTCACCTTCACCAGGCTCCTTTATATATCCATATTTGGTGAGATGACTATATGCCATATCGATTTCACGCTCACTGATTGTATCGCTGCCGTCGTCAACATTATCAGCAGCAGCAGCAGCAGCATTAGCACTAATACAGAAAAACCAGCTCAGTACGACAACTGCAGCTTGCATGATTGTAAAATCTATACTGATTCAAAATTTTCTTTTGGAGGACTAATAAGGATGTGGTAGTGCGGGAATATATTGAAATGAATTAAAAATTAGGTTATAAATACTTAATCCTCTCTCAACGACATAATGGTGCAGACTGTAATCGATGTACAAGGCTTTAAAACATCAAGAAACGTATTTATACCAAAAGAACTGGCGATTTATAATGGCAAGCAGGTTGCTCATTTTATGTTCAGGCCTCCATTTCCGTGGAATAGCTTATCTACCGATTTACAACGGCAAGCTACCTGGCTAATTCATAACCATCACGGAATTAAATGGGAGCATGGTCATACGCCATCCTACATGTTTCCAATTATACTTCGCCAGTTAATATCATCATCAGACCAAGTATACGTTAAAGGAAAAGAAAAAGCCGATTTCATTCGAAAAACTCTATCGCAAAATGTCACCGAGGTGGAAGAAGAACCAGCTCTACCTAAATTAGAAGCATGTTGCTACTATCATGTGCGCTCACTTTGTTGTTGCGCATTATCTAACGTTTATTATATTTATAATACGCATGTAATTCAGTAATTTTTTTTAAATAAAACAACCAAAATCAATCAATCATTTTTTTACTTTATTGCAATTGATACATCTTAATACGATTACATAATATGGGCTCCAAAACAGCTGCAATGCGTTCTATTTTACATTTGAAGCGGTACCTATCTAATGCGACAGTTTCCCACGGACCCTTTCTTGCTTCTCTGTGAGCATAGGACCACACTCGCAAGATATAAATTTTATTTTTTGATTCGTCAAAACTGACACTCTTCATTTATATAAAGTTTAATTACACTTTTACGTGAACTATAATTAAGTTTTGCGTACGATGCCGGTGAACGGTTCATACTCGATTAATGCATCATGTAAAATAACGCAGTAAGCGATAGTTTCATTTGCAAATGCAGATGATGCTTCAACTTCCAGCTTCAAATCGATCACCACGTTATGGACGCTCTCGTTTTGACGGGTGCAATTGATAATGAAGATAGGCTGCTTTTCGAACTCTTTGTAGCTAAGAAGGGAGCTCTCCTGCGACGAGTCGTAATATTGATTACGAAAGTTTAAATATTCTTCGTAAGCATCCACATACTTGTTATCGGTAAAAACCAGATTTTGCTGCTCATACGGATATCTTCGGTTGTTAATGTTTGCTTTTATATTGGAAATGCTTAAATGGTTAAACTCGCTCGCATCTGCTTCTTTGTTATTTCGCTTCCTAGTTTGGAACGCAATCAGTAGCCATTGAGGCCGTTGAAAACCGGTGCTGCTTTTTACCGACCAAACCAATGATCTGGTGCTGGGTAAGGTTGGGTATACGTAAAGGTCGCGCGCATGAAACGCCACTTGTATCGGCGAATTCTTGTTAATCCTCCCGTAGATCGATAACTTCATAGCATCGTTAGGAATTATGTACGG
>NW_022170663.1:15111234-15177813 GCF_008802855.1 Photinus pyralis | reverse complement strand
CGTGTAAGACAACTTGGAAATAACTAGAATAACCGGGGGGAGGTGCATTTGCATCTGCTACATGCCAGCGTTCTTCCCAATCTATATGCATTTCAACAACATTCTGATCTCTGGAGGGAAAGTATGCATGGGCTAATACATTGCCCAATCCATCAAACTCGAATGCACATTGCGGATATGGTGGTGAAGCGAACTCATGCTTTCGGGTATGAAATGATATTAATATGTCTGGGTTCCTTGAGCTATATTTGAATTTCAAATTTTTGTGGTTCGCCCAAACTTGAAATGCTTTATCCGTCATCTGTAAAATGTGCAGGTCATGCATATTGGAAATATAGTAAATCAAAGTCTGTTTTGTCCATTTATACCGATGAGTCATATACGCTGCTGGGTCATCAATATTTCCGCATCTAGGTCGAGACATGAGTTGTAATGTTTCGGCATTTAATCTGCCATCACTAGGTAGTTTATAGAGTTCTTGAAATTTCTTTAAAGCGTTAACGGTGATATTTGTACGATTATCTTGAGTTGATTCACCTTCACCAGGCTCCTTTATATATCCATATTTGGTGAGATGACTATATGCCATATCGATTTCACGCTCACTGATTGTATCGCTGCCGTCGTCAACATTATCAGCAGCAGCAGCAGCAGCATTAGCACTAATACAGAAAAACCAGCTCAGTACGACAACTGCAGCTTGCATGATTGTAAAATCTATACTGATTCAAAAGTTTCTTTTGGAGGACTAATAAGGATGTGGTAGTGGGGGGATATATATTGAAATGAATTAAAAATTAGGCTATAAATACTTAATCTTCTGTCAACGACAGAATGGTGCAGACTGTAATCGATGTACAAGGATTTAAAACATCAAGAAACGTATTTATACCAAAAGAACTGGCAATTTATAATGGCAAGCAGGTTGCTCATTTTATGTTCAAGCCTCCATTTCCGTGGAATAGCTTATCTACCGATTTACAACGTCAAGCTACCTGGCTAATTCATAACCATCACGGAATTAAATGGGAGCACGGTCATACGCCATCCTACATGTTTCCAATTATACTTCGCCAGTTAATATCATCATCATCAGACCAAATATACGTTAAAGGAAAAGAAAAAGCCGATTTCATTCGAAAAACTCTATCGCAAAATGTCACCGAGGTGGAAGAAGAACCAGCTCTACCTAAATTAGAAGCATGTTGCTACTATCATGTGCGCTCACTTTGTTGTTGCGCTTTATCTAACGTTTATTATATTTATAATACTCATGTAATTTAGTAATTTTCCAAATAAAACAACCAAATTCAATCATTTTTACTATATTGCAATTGATACATCTTAATACGACTACATAATATGGGCTCCAAAACAGCTGCAATGCGTTCTATTTTACATTTGAAGCGGTACCTATCTAATGCGGCAGTTTCCCACGGACCCTTTCTTGCTTCTCTGTGAGCATAGGACCAAACTCGCAAGATATAAATTTTATTTTTTGATTCGTCAAAACTGACACTCTTCATTTATATAAAGTTTAATTACACTTTTACGTGACCTATAATTAAGTTTTGCGTACGATGCCAGTGAACGGTTCATACTCGATTAATGCATCATGTAAAATAACGCAGTAAGCGATAGTTTCATTTGCAAATGCAGATGATGCTTCAACTTCCAGCTTCAAATCGATCACCACGTTATGAACGCTCTCGTTTTGACGGGTGCAATTGATAATGAAGATAGGCTGCTTTTCGAACTCTTTGTAGCTAAGAAGGGAGCTCTCCTGCGACGAGTCGTAATATTGATTACGAAAGTTTAAATATTCTTCGTAAGCATCCACATACTTGTTATCGGTAAAAACCAGATTTTGCTGCTCATACGGATATCTTCGGTTGTTAATGTTTGCTTTTATATTGGAAATGCTTAAATGGTTAAACTCGCTCGCATCTGCTTCTTTGTTATTTCGCTTCCTAGTTTGGAACGCAATCAGTAGCCATTGAGGCCGTTGAAAACCGGTGCTGCTTTTTACCGACCAAACCAATGATCTGGTGCTGGGTAAGGTTGGGTATACGTAAAGGTCGCGCGCATGAAACGCCACTTGTATCGGCGAATTCTTGTTAATCCTCCCGTAGATCGATAACTTCATAGCATCGTTAGGAATTATGTACGGAACTTTCCATGTTACCTTCGTAAGATTAATCTTAACTTCAGTCTCGCCTTTATAGCAATCACTATCGTCCTTGGAACGAATTAATATCAGTTCTTGACGGATGTTGACTAGAGGCTTCCTGTATCCTTCGGCAAACCCGAGTACATGCTTTAGAGGTATGGAAGCGCAGAAAGCCGTCTTCGTGCTATTTAGTATCTGAGGAGACCCGGAAGGGCTCCAACCTGCATGCGATAAGCATCTGCTTTGATCTGATGTGTATGAGCAAAACCCCTTGATGGTGCTGTTTATTCCGGGTAATCGAACAGTTTCTATCACCTGATCACCCAAAATAAACCTAATTTCGTCGAAGAGAAAGAGCGGCGCGTTGTTGGTGAAATCGTAAGCTTTATTTGCGGTAGTCGGATTCAGCGTTCCTTCTAAATATATAACGCTATCGTAGGTGGCCGTGATGAGATCCGCTTTCTGTATGACGAGATTAATCTCATCGGAGTTACCATAAGCGTTTGTCGT
The DNA here is from genome assembly GCF_008802855.1 of Photinus pyralis. Lineage (NCBI taxonomy): Eukaryota > Metazoa > Arthropoda > Insecta > Coleoptera > Lampyridae > Photinus > Photinus pyralis. Next base: position 15,175,133 of record NW_022170663.1, on the reverse strand, counting down.
ATAAGGATGGTATGTTCTGCGATCGCATTCCACGATCATGTCTTCATACTTTACGCCCGTGAATAGGTTTTTTAATGCTTCTTCCATCTTTTCTTAGTACTGTATAGCCGAGATATTGCAAAAACTGTACGTCGTCTTCGGTTAATGCACCGTGAGCAATTGTTGCGTCGATGGCCGACGATGGATGACTAAATGAAGAACCTTGCTTACAGAAAATTTTAAGTCCCATATTTTTTCAGCTCCAATCGAATAGTCACTCTTTCTTCGCCGAAATCTACTAAATGACCGTCTTGATCGACTAACCTCAAGGTTATGTTATCTATTTGATGCGCGAGTACCGGTAAATATATAATCGTAGCCGGCTCCTTGATTAACTTATAGCCCGGCTCAACGTGTACGTCAAATTCAAAGATTGTATGAGATAGCGCACTGTTTCTGTATGCTCCACCCGTTAGATTACACTCGACGTGTATATTAGTAGCGTTGATTATTTGCACGTCCAGATCAGATTCATGGGTTCTACCTCCTTTATACAATTTAGGAGAGAAACCGAGCATGCGACCGATGGAGTTCGATTTCCTAAAGTCAATATCGTGTATGGTTTTCATTTCGCATTTTAGCGTATTATTATTAGGTCTCAACATAAAGTCCATCGAATTGGTTGGTTCGTTTATATGATGCTGTAGAATCCTGTTGATCTCTTCAATTTCATACGCGCCACTCGGAATGGTAATCTCTTTGAAGATGCTATCGGCCGCTGCATAGTAAAATTTGTTGTTTCCCTCAAATATATTGCGTATAGAATTACAGCCGTAAAAGCCAACCAACCCTAATCCATATTGATAATTGCGGTCTAGTTCGATCGGCGGAAAATATGAGGTGCTGAGGACGTTGCCGGCACCTGTTAAGGTGAACGTTTGAGACATGACTGATGAAGTAAACAAACTCTAGGTTCAATTATTATTTATTATACAGAAAATTTAAACATAAATGTCCACATATCAGCGTATTATAATTTTGCTCCCTAGTATAATTGTATATGATGTTGCATCCGGATAAATATTTAACTATTTCTATTGGTGGCGTCAAGTCGCCGAAGCTATCATAGTAAACTGCCTTCATGCCGCGTTTCTTGAAAGCAACCCAATGCGTACCTCTTCCTTTAGCATCATCCAGGTTTACGATAGCGCACTCGTTTAAATGGGGTTTTCGCGGTAATTTATCACGCATAAACACTCCTCTGAAGAAGGGTACGTCTTTCGCATACTTTACAAGATCCGAGTCCGTTAATGCTTTTCGCGGCAAATTTAAAAGTTTTTTGCCGGATATGGTTTTAAATATAAGGCGTATCCAGTCTTACGCGGTTGAAGATACAGCGAACTGCCTTGTTTACCCAACGAGGCGGCCTCCATTGCCATGTTATGCCGTTTATTTTCCTCCAGCTGCTTCTTCGCGGCCGACGCATCGTTAATTGCTTTAGCTATACCGCTAGCTCCACCGGCCATTGCGCCCGCAGCTGAAAGACCGGCAAAGAGCGGTACTAGGAACGGAAGAAAACCTCCGACTTTAGGTATTGGTATCACTCGCGGCACTCTCACTCTTTGCTTACCGCCTGCAGCTTTAACCGCTTTCTTGGCGGCCAACAAACTTATTTTGATAAGTTTATTCAAGTTTGCCGATGATGATAGGCCTTTTATTGAATTTCGAATTGGCGTTAAAACTCCGCCTCTAAACGAACAAGTCTTCTTCTTTTTCCCGCGCTTTGCGATACGTCGTGTTACTCCCATGCCAAGCTTCCTTTTGGCCTTCATTGCTCCAGCTACGGCTAATGCTGCTGCTTTCTCTCCAAAACTAGCGTCCTTTGCCTTTACACGATCCCAAGCTCGAATTTGAAGTTCTTTATCGGCCCGATGACGATTCTCAACGTCTTTGAATTGATTGTATGCGATGTCGTGTTGCTTGCATGCAGCGTCCAACTGATTTATTCCTTGATCACCCCGAGCTAGACGCTGCTGTAGTTTGGTTCCCGGTCCGCAGTATTGATATCCGGGGATATGAAGTTCCACCGGCAATTTGTTTATCAAGGTGTTTATAAACCCCTTTCCTACTCGGCGATCGGCCATGAACTGATCAGTATAACTCAAACTATCGAGTAATAATGAAGTTTATGAAGCAACCTCAGCAATTGCATGTTGAGGATCATGATTTGTATACTGAATCGGAAGTGTCGGGGAAACACGGCTCATTATTTCCGGCTTCAATTAGAGCGGTCATCTGTGGACCATCGGGATCCGGAAAAACGAATGCGATGATAAGTTTATTAGAAGCAGCGAATGGTCTGAAGTTTGAAAATGTATATGTATACTCCAAGTCGTTAGAGCAGCCGAAGTATAAATATCTGGAACAAGTACTTAAACCCATTAAAGGCATTAAGTATAATGCTTATAGTGATAAGGATGACGTAATAACTCTAGAGGAGATTAGCAAAAATTCGATAATGATATTTGACGATGTTGCGTGTCTAAATCAAGATATAATTAGGGATTATTTCTGCAGAGGACGACATTCTGGTGTGGACTCGTTCTATCTTTGTCAGACATATTCCAAAATACCTAAGCAGCTAATACGCGATAATGTAAACGTTATTGTCCTATTTAAGCAAGACTATATAAATTTGAAACATGTATATGATGAGCATGTTGGTAGCGACATGACCTTTGAGCAGTTTAAATTAATGGGCTCAAAGTGTTGGATGCATAAGCACGATTTCATGTGTATTGTAAAGGACTTTGATTATGGCCGATATCGACGAGGTTTTGATTGTTATATCACACTTGGACAACTTTGAACTACTTTTGAACAACATCATTGAGCCGGTGTGGGTAGCTTTGAACCGATGTTGGACCGCCTCTGAACCGCTTATGAACCGCTTTAGAACTGCTTTGAACCGGTTTTGGACAGCTGTGAACCGATATTGGACCGCTATGAACCGCCTTTGGACCGCCTCTGAACCGCTTATGAACCGCTTTAGAACTGCTTTGAACCGGTTTTGGACAGCTGTGAACCGATATTGGACCGCTATGAACCGCCTTTGGACCGCCTCTGAACCGCTTATGAACCGCTTTCGAGCTGTTTTGAACCGGTTTTGGACAGCTTTGAACCGATGTTGGACCGCTATTGAACAGCTTTTGATTGCTACGAACCGTTTTTGCACCGATATGAACCGCCTTTGGACTGCTATTAGAAGCACTTTTCATCGATAATCAGTTTAGTTGATTGTATGCGGGCCGTTAAGATGAACGCGCAAGATCAGGCAATTAAAAGAAAATTAACTAAAACGCAAGCTTGCGGCTCTTAAAAGAGGCGAAACCGAAACATTGCGATTAGTGGAAGAGACTTATAAGCCCATAGTTGACCCATTGAAGACGCTAGCTAAGCAGGAGTTGAAAAAACAAGCGTTAACGCCAAAAGTTGAAAATAAAATTGAATATGAATCAACTCCAATGCAAGAACAATTTGCAACGCCTCGACGCACCGAAAATACTGCAGTTCGTAAACGAATTAGTTTTCCGCCCGATATTAGCGAAATAGCGCTTGACGAAGAAGAAAACGATGAAGCGGAGGAAACTACTAGATCGATTAGCAACTTATCACAGCTACATGATGATCAGCAATTTTTAGACCAGTATCATCATTTACCTCGCCATTATATCGACCGGATGATTAAGGATGCAACGGGAGAGGTCGATCACGTTCACGGACTTCGATACGATTCCGAATTCAAAGAGTGGGCTATAGGAGATTCTATAGTGCAGTTTGAAGGGCCCGATATAAACATAAAAAATACACTTTATACCGGCACTCCTGGGCTATATGAATTGCTCGTGCTTAAAAAGCCGCATAATTACTCCTTCAAGGATAGTCAATCGTATAAAGATATTTTATTAGCTACTAACGCATACAAAAGGAACTACGATCCTAGACAACAAATCATGGGTACTAAGTCGCATAAATACGTTAATATCGTGAAGCCGCTACTATCGGAACATTTTGGAGCAGGTGTGAAGGAGGTTAATAATAAACAGAAGGAGTACGTGTACTGGAATACTCCCCACGAACTAGTCGAGCGTCTCAGACTGTTACACGCATCGCAAGCAGCCGGTCATACCGGACACAACAACGAGATTTTAAGCATTGAAGAGGAGCTCCGAGAAGAAGGTATAATCGCTTAGTCCGAAAATGAGCGTTGACAAATTCGGAAGACATTCGTCCTCAAGATTATATAACGAACAGAATACCTTGCAATTTACCGCCGCTAATGATTATGATATGCAAAACAAGAGAATATGTAATGTTGCCGATCCTGCTAAGGGTAGCGATGTTGCTACAAAACAATATGTGGATAATAGTACTCGGAACGCCGCAAGCCAACAATATGATATGCGTGGTAATCGGCTAACCCATCTAGCTGATCCGGTGAACGATGGCGATGCCGTAACAAATGGATACCTACACATGTTTGTAAAATCGTTTAAGTCAATCACCGATGGTCATATGAATGTCATGCATGAAATGGAGCGAAACTTGGATGAAATTCGCGAAAAACTAGGGATGAGTCCGGTGACGGACTTTGCCGAATTGACTATGCGTGAATCTCCGCCATTTATCGGTAGTGATTTGGAAGATGACGAAGCTCGACGTCGTCGAGGAATTGCACAGATCGGCGAGAAAAAATTTTCCCCGAAAAAGAACGATAATCAAGCATCGTGATGACCTATGGCAAGCTGATTTGGCCGAATTCACCCGATATTCTAAAGATAATCGAGGTTATAAATATATATTAACCGTAATTGATTGCTACTCCAAATACCTATGGACGCGACCCCTAAAATCGAAGAGTGCTAGTGAAGTGAGCAAAAACATGACTGCTATTATATGCGAAGGAAGAGTGCCAGTCAATTTACAAACCGATCAAGGAAAAGAATTCTATAATAAGGATTTTGAAAAATTAATGCTGAAACATGCCATCAATCATTACTCTACGTATAGCGTAAAGAAAGCGACCATAGTTGAAAGAGTGATAAAAACTTTAAAAAATTCATTATATAAGCGGTTCAGTCTTCGCGGAAGATATAAATGGATTGATGTGCTAGCGGAAGTGACTTTAGGCTACAATAATACGAGACATTCGACTATTAAGATGAAGCCTAAAGATGTAGCCGCAAAGACATACTTACCAATGTTCCATAATATAAAGATAATGGGAGCAGCTAAATTCAAAATTGGTGACTTTGTACGAATATCCAAGTATAAATCGGTGTTTTCAAAAGGCTACACTCCGAACTTTTCTACCGAATTATTCAAGGTGGCTAAAGTAAAAGTTGGCAATCCCGTTACGTACTTATTGGAGGATTCATTTGGTAAACCAATAATGGGGCAATTCTACGCGGAAGAAATGCAGAAAACTGCTCATCCGGATATATTTCTTGTTGAGAAAGTGTTACGGCGTAAAGGAGACCTGCTCTACGTTCGATGGCTTGGCATGGATAAATCACATGACTCGTGGATTAAAAAATCAGATTTTGTATAACTTGTGTTTTATTATTATAAGTACACATGCTATTATATTTTACAATGAATAAATATGATTATGAACATACGCACTTGATTTCCTATCCTAATAAAGTAATTTACAAAGAATACATATGATTAATAGCTATTATACATTTAATTTCATGTCCTAATAAATACCTATAATTACAAACATACTCCCTAATTACTTATCCTAAGTCCATTTCAGCGGGAATACTATAATGTCCCCAAGGCAGCGTATCGATACCATTTGGCATCAAATACCTCTTATTATCGTTGTTACTAAGAGCAATTTTATGCTGCTCCATACTATATACATGATGATTTTTTGATATGATGCTGCTTTGGGTGACACTTTTAGTAATCCCGCTCCTTAAACATTCTAAATAATCATTGAAACTTAGTCTATTTTTTACAATATAATCTCTAATACCTTTTAATTTCATTACATCATTGTCGCTATCCATAGTTTTATAACTGTACATTTTAGATGCCAAAGCCACCCAATCGGTTATGATTCTACCGCCCAATTCATCCTTCATCATTCCTAGCACTTTTCCATTACATCTAGGGATATTATAGATGTTGTTTTCAGGATAATCAGACGTATCGAATCGTGAAATATTTGCACGTATCAATTCGTATGCATCATCACATACCATCTCGTACACGAGGCTATCGGTATCCATATACAACAATTTCAAGCGGTCGTCGCTAAACTGATGATGCATAAAGTTATAATGAAAATCGTACATTCTAGTTTTCGAAATTTCCAATATTGCCATCCCAACATATAGCGGTTTATTAAATAGAATTTCTGTTTTGGATAGCTCGATAGCCAATAATTCATCATCGAAGATCTCTCTGCTATGGAAATTGGGCTGGGATATATAATAATTGGCTCCGTATCTACCACTCCACCGGGTAACAAGCTTAATAATGCGATGGTTCCGCACATTCTCCATCGTTTTTCCGAAATTTGCATTATTTAATAATTTATATAGATTTTTTTCAAAAGCGTTAGTGGCTTGCGCTCGTAACCTTGCGTTCAAGTCTATATATGGTTTTAACCAGCAAGATTGTTTAAAGTTAATAGCCCGGTGAACTCTTTCAAGGATGAGACCTGCTTGAAGACATTGTTTTAAATTTCTATAGTGAATAACATATCTAGTTTTTGAATGCAAGGTTGCGAGCAATTTCTTATTTTTAGCGCCCGGTGGAGTGTCGTGTTCAACGCAGAAAGGAATGGATTTATGTTGATCGTGCAATTGCCTGGGATACAATAAATCCACCTCTAAAATGAGACCTTCGACCGCATCATCAGGTGTATTTAATATCGCTTCAGGAGTTAATGACTTTAATTTAGCCTCACTAAGCCACTTAAAATTATTTAAAGGTAAACACTGGCTTTGAGCCCACCCATACAAGTTAACCATATCCATATACATGATATGAGTAGGGGGTTTAGTAGGATCGTAATTCTTCCCATTCAGATATTTATTATTGGCCTTGCTGTATTTCGTACAGCATTGCGTTATGCCTCCCCTTATACCTTTTTCAACAAACAACATCATATCAACATCTGTGAGCAGCTCGAGTTTAACTTTGGTGTAATTCAGCATGCATTGCCACGTGTATCCGGGCGCTGTGAAAAAGAATGCTGGATCGAGTTTATGCGTTGTTATGCACTTTTCTCTAAAATTGGTGAATACATCTGCAAGTATAAGCACATCGCTCATCAGATAAAGATCGCTATATTGACCCAAGTTTTGAGTGTCAAATTTTCGCCAAACGTTTCTAGCATGCGAATATTCCTGATCTGAAATGTGCGACTGCCTCAACTTGCTGTAAAATTGTATCTTTTCCGGTAAATTGGTTTCATTAAATTTTTCCCAACTATCCATATATTCATACGGATACACGCCCTTTTTAGTTAAAAGTTTCAACTGCTCATCATTTAAATGGCTTAACGTGCTACGCAAAATTTTGAAATCGTCAAACTTTAAATAGGACGCTAGATTATCTAATGATTCGCTCATGAAGCGATACGAATCTACGAATCTGAATTCGACATCTGCATTCTCCATTTTCTTAGTAAATGAAATGTAACGCTCCTTATTCTTAGGTAGCAGCGTGACTCTCCCAGGAATAGCTTGAGCAATATCCTTAATTATAAAATGACTGTCGTATCCACTAAAATTATGAAAAAATATGGGTATCATATGTGGTACTTTATAACGTAAATTGCAGGCCTGATGGGCACTACCGCGAAACCGACCTGTAAAGTGGCAGTGATCGCGAACTTTGACCTGGGGCGGTAAAATGGGTCCTTCACAAATATGACAATAGGTGGATGCATTATATCCCAACATTTGCAAATCATTTAACGGTTCCATTTGCACTGGATTAATGAAATATTGTTGTAAATTGTTTGAAATTTCTTCAAGTTCACTGGTAAACCAATTAATACATTGCTCACCCCTCTGCAGGCGGAACCTCGACAATGAATTATCAAAGGTGCAATGCAAATAATATGCAATGCTACATACGTTATGCTGCTTATACTTTACGGTGTTTTGCGTCTCATCATCCTGAAAATCTTGTACCAAACATTCCAAATCACAATAAATGATGAAAGGAGCGGTCTGTTTGAATTCATGGTTCTTGAAATATACATGTGAACCGGGCTCTGGCATATTTATTTTACACTTATTAACTAACTTACAATCTAACTCATGTGCATTAAGTTTATCTGGTGAGCTAAAATAGTGGAGACACCTATCGCAAATATACAGCTTTCCATGTCCCTTCGTCAACTGTGAACGTACCAATCTCGACAAATCTTTGATCCAGCAGAAATGAAATCGAACCGCTTCATCGGGTTCCTCACTATTGTGAGCGGTAGCATTATTCTCAATATCCTTTTCAATTTCATAATTCTGCTGGATCATGAGTAAATTAACGTGATTCGCTTTCTTTTCGGTGTTAAGATAAATAGGAACAGTGACATAATCGGATTGCGTTTTTCTAGTAAGGCCGTAAATATTGATAGATAAATTTGGATTTTGTTTTAAAAATTTTTGGAGTTGGTCTAAAGACATGGGGAAGCTAATACCATCAAAATTTAAGATTTGCGCATAATATGGATAAGAAGAGATACGATTGGTGTTGAGGGTAGCGGGGAAGAGGGCTGATGACAACGCCCATCCAAAACACGCTTCATCATTATTTTTAACATTGATGACCGCTTTTTTAACTTGAATTTCTTTAGGTAATTCTATAAAAGACGAGGCGTGCATTAAAGTCACACTGTTTACGTTCACAGTCAACGAAATTATCTTGGACAACCCCCACCCACTGTCCTGTTCCTCAAATTGCATTAAGCGCTCCATCAAATAATCCACCGCGTTATTATTAAATAATTGCTTCAAGTTAGCTTCACTTAAATCGCTAGATAAAATAGTAAAATTCTTAGTTAAAAAACTAAATTCCCTACATGCTAGTGCTTCATCATTCTTATTCAACGAGGGCTTTACAAATTCCGCGCAAAACTCAAAATTTGTTTTCAGCGGGCTATTATATTTGGGATAGATGTCTCTAATCTTAGTGATAAATAACTTACAGCTATCGTTAAAAAATGATCCTAAAGTCTTATGTCCTAGATTGATAATAATACCGGTACTCACACGCGATTTAAATGCGGTAGCCAAATCTCGCCATTCCACCAGCGGTCTTCTACCTAGGGAGGAGCCGGCAATAGACTTCCCCAACTGGTTAATAAGCACCTTGTAGCGTTCCATTTTACCAGCCACAGCTGCAAGGTGCCGTTTATCTCCAACCGTTAGCGGCTCTGCTAGCGAAGATTGGATTTGCCTAAGATTAGCATCGATGATGTTGATGAATTTTGGAACCTTGCTAGCAGAGCCAAGATTATAGTTTTTATAGAAATGGGCAATCATTTCAAGCGTTGTATTCACATTGTCTAAAATATAAGCCATTTTTCCTAGAATATCTACATTAAAATACCGAAAGTTTTATTTAAGATAAAACGCTCTTACCTGATTTTCGCTGCTTAAAAGAGGATTTCTGCTTTGAAGTAGTAGTTGAGACAGTCTGCTCACATACACATACACATACAAATGCAATGACTTAATTGAAATGCGTCAGCTTAAATACATTTCGATGTAGATAAGAGACGGGATGCTGCTTCCGCTCAGAAATTTCTAGAAACACTGCCAGGATGCTGCATCCGCTATGATTAGATAGAAAATTGAAATAAAAGCCGAGTGCAGTTAACGTCTCAGTCAGTGATTCGTGCGAACTAGTTTGCGGCGTTATTTGGTGAGTATGATTTTAATGACTAATTTTGTTAAGTAGCGGTTAGATTATTCATTTTTTCACTTATTTATTTGTTACAGATATTTACTGCTCATAATAATGGAAGAATTTGATTTCGCCTCCTTGAACTCATCTACCTATTGTAAGCCATTCATAAATGCAAAAGATCTGGAAATCGGAAATAAATACCCAATTACTGATATCGGCGTAATCGGCACCAAGTTTGGAGATCGAATTATGGTCGAAACCGAGACCTTCAAGTGCATACTGCCGCAGCGTTACCATACATACCTCACAGAAGAAAATCGGCTGGAGTTCCTCAAGTTGACCGTAACAAATAAAGTTGTATTTATATCTAGTATAGGAGCGGTAGGCTCAACAACGAATTTACAAATAATTACATAACCCTAATTTGAAATATGAATAAAGGTGTTAACCATTATTGATGAACCTTTGAAATATTTCTTTTACTACCCTGCACCTCTACAGCGACCCACCATCACCTCGTTATAGGTTAATACGTCTCCCATTTATAATAATCTTGCGCAACATCGCTAGGCGAGAGGCTCAAAAGGAGTCTAATTATATTGAGACGAAGAGCGAATTGTTAAGTTTAAGTGTAAATGACTTATTGAAAATATGGATCAAGATTCCAACCGTATTTCAAAGAGATTGTGAGCTGCGGAATCGAATACACGTAAATGGCGGGAACAGGAAGCAACATCCGGTTATCGGCAGGAAGCAGCATCCGGTAAATTCTAATCAGCAGGAAACGTAAATGGCGGGAACAGGAAGCAGCGTCCGGTCACGTCAACAGGAAGCAGCATCCGGTAAATTCTAATCAGCAGGAAACGTAAATGGCGGGAACAGGAAGCAGCGTCCGGTCACGTCAACAGGAAGCAGCATCCGGTGTTGTAAACAGGATATCCTAATCAGCAGTATGCGTTTCCTGGTCCAGAAATAAACGCGGGAAACCTAGATATGACGTAAACAAAATGGCCGATACTGCATTCTGATTGGTGTGACGCGTTTCCTGATCCAACCCAAAATGTGACGTAAACAAAATGACCGATACTGCATTCTGATTGGTGTGACGCGTTTCCTGATCCAACCCAAAATGTGACGTAAACAAAATGGCCGACCGAAATACTCGATTCTGATTGGTGTGACGCGTTTCCTGATCCAGAAACACCGGAAGCAAAACACGCAAAATGTGACGTCACAAAATGGCCGACTCACGCGCTCTCATTGGCTCACACCGCACCACGTGACCACAATACTCGATTCTCATTGGCGTGACGTCACTTCCTGATCCAGAAGTCCCTTTGCTCATCTACTTCGGTTCACAATTACGAAACGTTAAAGTGGTTTTCTTGGAGTGATTGTACAAGCTGTTTCAAGCAAACCGTTACCTAAAAGTAGGTATTTAAACTTCCATTAATACGGGGGGGGGGGGGTGAAGGGGATATATCCCTCCCCCCAGAAGAATTGAGTTATCATCATAACTATTATTTAGGTAATACTCCGCTGTCCGCTCCGCCCACTTTAAAATAAAGGCAAAAATATATAGATATATATATAGAGAGCAATTTTGGTTTTGGTTAAAGTCTAAAGTCACTAAAATCTAAATATTCTGTAGTATTCAGTATTCACTATTCAGTGAGTGATCAGTGTTGGCAGTCAACGATTTGGCTATTCGGCATCGATCGGCAATTCGCTACATTGATGCCCAAAATAACAAATAGGTATCAGGTACTAGATATAGAAAGTACCGCAATCATCCGCCATTTTTCGGCAAATTTGCTGCCAACTTAATAAAATTGACAAATAAAATCTGAATAGCTGTAATTTTTTATAACCTAACTTCATAGTAATGTCATGTTTTATAAAAATATATACAGATATCTCCAAACAGGTGGAACAATCCCTAACATTAAAGTTACTAGAATCTGGTAACTTCCGCCATTTTTGGGCAAAAATCATGCGTTCTCTCTCTAACACACGAGCCCAATGGATTGCGGTACTTTCTATATTTAGTGACTTTAGTACTGCTACTGAGGTGAGGTACCTGCGTCCTGCCTTTCACGAAATGACGAAAATAAGAATTTTAAATTTTAAAAACAGGAATTTTTTTTGCCCATAACTTTTGATGGAAACGTCTAATCGAAAAAGTACGATTCGTTTTGGATTCTACGCACCCAAATTAATAAGAAAAAGTGTTTCCCCGAAAAATTTTGGTGCAGTCGATTTTTGGTAAAAAAGGAAGGTAATAACTGCCTTTTTTTTGGCCAGAAAAAAAAATTGTCTCAGATCAACCGGAAAAAAATATTTTCTTATAGAATGTGGCCTGTAGAATCCATAATTGCAAACAGTTCCAAGATCGGGCTACTAGATCAAAAGTTACAGCCCTTTGAATTTTTTGTGAGTTTTTTGCCCATAAGTATACCTATCAGAGTTGGACTGGCTCACTGGGTCAACTGGGTCACCTGGGTCACTGAATTAAACTGGGTCGCTGGGTCACGTCATACTCTTTTCAGTTAGACCCAGTGACCCAGTTTTACCCAGTGACCCAGTTTGACCCAGCGACCCAATTTCACCCGGGGACCCAATTCGACCCAGTAACCTAGTTTGATCGAATAACGCAGTTAAGTCAGTGCCTTCGGTTCAAGTGTACAGATTATGAAATAAATGAAATGCTGGTTTGTTGAAAATAATACTGGATTGCTTGACAACTGCCATTTCTGTGATGTTTGCTTTGCCGTAAAAAACTTTCCATGTCCCGAAATGTATTAGAATAATGTTATTTCTAAACAGTTCCCTCCTTCATTTCTTTGCTTCAGGGCTTACCAGTTTGCTTACAGGTGTTCATTCACATTTAATTTTTTTCTACTAGTTAGCTTAATCCAAATAAATCTTTTCTCTAAATACTTTCATTGACTACTTGACTACAAACTATAAACAAATGCATTTGATTTTTTTAGGTATTAGTTCTCTTGAAAGAAATTGGGCTACGTGCTTGTTGGCGAATATTATTGAGGAAGTTTTTTTTAAATTAAAAGTTACTTGAAATTGTTTGGGATGATACCTAACAATAATTTAATTACTGGGCCATCGGGTCAAGATGGGTCACTGAGTAAAGCTGGGTCAAGATGGGTCACCGGGTCAAACTGGGTCACCGGGTCAAGCTGGGTCACCGGGTCAGTAAACTAACTGGATCACCGGGTCACTCTATGCTTGACCCAGTCCAACTCTGACCTATTATTCAAAGTTTTCGTTGACTAATTAAAGCAAAACCAATAAAGAGGCCTGTCAGCAGTAAGAAATAAAATACCGTTCTAATCTAATCTTTTTCGCCTGTGCAACCCAATTTCTATTTCTTACCCCCCTCCCCCTTCTAGTACGCACTGGGTGACTGTATGTGCCACGAACTTGTTTAATCCCCCTCCAGAATAAATTTCTACGTACGCCACTGTATCTGAAAATTTGCATACCAACATAGTGTTTTATGATCTATCAAAAAAAATTATCATGATCGTTTCACTTTTGATTTTACCGGATGTGGATAGTAACTTTCATATTTTAAATAGAACACCCTATATTTTATTGCATTTTCGAAATCTACATAGTTTGATACCACATTTCCCTATATACACCTAGCCACAAACGTTTTCAAGTTATTCAAGATTTTTCAAAATTGTTGACGTTCCGTTGACTTGAATTTCAAAAGGTCTTCCAAAATCAACAATACTGACGTGATGCTACATGCGAATGATTTAAATTTTGATCGCCTTTCTACAGGGTGTTTTAAAATTAAGTTTAATTCTCGTCGTAAGAAAATTATGCATATAAAGGTCACAATTTTAGAAAATCTTAAATAAAACGAAAACCGTAACAGATAGGTATAGACTCGGGTATAGGGAATGTAATAATTGATCGATGTAGAATTTGAAAGTGTATAAAAATAAAGCAGGTTTCATTTGAAAAAATCAACTTTTTAAAGTTCGAAGTTATTAAACCATTAATTTTAAAACACCCTGTAGAAGGGCGATCAAAATTTAAATCATTTGCATGTATCATTCGATTTTGGAAGACTTTTTGAAATGCAAGTCAACGGAGCAATAGGTACAGGGCGCTAAGGAAAATCAGTAAAAAGTGAAAAATCTTGAATAATTTGAAAATCTTTGATGCTGGGTATAGGAATCAAACGACGTAGATTTTCATGTAGACTTCGAAAATGCAATAAAATATAGGGTGTTCTATTTAAAATAAGAAAGTTGCTACCACATCCGGTAAAACCGGAAGTGAAACGATCATAATAATATTTTTTTCTTTCCGATTTAAATTATTAATTTGAGTTTAGATAACGGTTTGCGTGAAACAGCCTGTATATATAAACCTGTAAATATACTGGTATCATTACAATAGGCAGATAGAAATGGACCTAAAATGGATACTTCGCATACTAAAGTTAATACCGGAAGTAAAATACCTTCTCAATTGGATTTCCGGAATGAGAAATATACGACGTGTGCATCCAAGAAAAAAGAGATGGAATTAGATTCGGGAAGTGGAATGTTAGAACCCTTCTTCAAGGCGAAAAACCTAAACCTAAAAAGGGAAATGCTAAGAACTAATTTGAAATTTATTGGTGTCAGTGAAGTGAGATGGGGTGGATATGGAGTAGAAAAAGGAGAACATTTCACCTTATTGGAGGTAAAAAAGGAAGAAATCAAGTGAGATTGATGGTTAATAAACTGGTACAGTCAAGCGTTACCAAGAACAACACTAATTATCCAGATGTACAGGGTGGCCAAATAAGAATGCGAGGTACTGTATCTGGGAACCTGTCCATCGTAGAGGCTTGCGGTAAAAAATTTATTACTAAAACGGCCACGAGAAAAACCTGGAAAATATTTTTAAGTTTCTGCAATGGCCGCTAGGGGGCGTAACTGCAATCTGGAATCTAAAGTCACTAGATATAGAAAATACCGCAATCATCCGCCATTTTTGGGCAAATTTCCTGCCAACTTAAAAATATTGACAAATAAAATCTGAATAGCTGTAATTTTTTATAACCTAACTTCATAGTACTGTCATGTTTTATAAAAATATATACAGATATCTCCAAACAGGTGGAACAATCCCTAACATTAAAGTTACTAGAATCTGGTAACTTCCGCCATTTTTGGGCAAAAATCATGCGTTCTCTCTCTAACACACGAGCCCAATGGATTGCGGTACTTTCTATATTTAGTGACTTTACTGGTATCTAAAAAAGTGATTTTTCTGTGAATTCTGCTATATTAACCTAACAAAAAAATGTCCGATCTGTGAAGTTGACGATAATCTGCGCCTTTTTTGTTTGACCATTTTTCCGGTATTCCTAAAAATGAAGTGGTGGGGGGTATTCAAAGGTTTCCGTAAAGAACACCCTGTATCTTCGAAACGGTTGAGCCGATTTAAACAAACTCGGGTTAGTTCAAAAGATCTATTTTTCAGCTACAAATATGATACTATTTGAAGTTTTGTTAGTTTCACATATCACCGCTTGAGGGCTTTTTTCGACATTCTGACAGAAATGGTTAATTTTCTCAAAAAAATTAAATGCATTGGTTCAATTTTTTTGTCATGAAAAAGTGGCTAAATGATGCCTAAACAAGCTCGCGAAAACCGCATCATGGCTCAACCGTTTCGAAGATACAGGGTGTTCTTTACGGAAATCGTTGAATACCCCCCCATCACTTCATTTTTAGAGATACAGGAAAAATTGTCAAACAAAAATTGTTCAGATTATCGTCAACTTCAAAGACCGGACATTTTTTTGTTAGGTTAATATAGCGGAATTCACAGAAACACCTTTTTTTTAGATTCCAAATTGCAGTTACGCCCCCTAGCGGTCATTTCAGAAACTTAAAAATATTTTCCAGGTTTCGCTCGTGGCCATTTTAGTAATAAATTTGTTTACCGCAAGCCTCTACGATGGATAGATTCTCAGATACAGTACCTCGCATTCTTAGTTGGTCACCCTGTACATGGCGACAAGTGGTCATAACGATGAAGAAACATCACAAAAACTGTACGAAAGAATTAAAGGAATAATTAGAAAGGACGGGCGGGGATGCTGTAAGATTGTGATGGGAGATTGGAATGCCAGTGTGAGAAAGGGGGAGGTTACGGGAGTGGTTGGAAAAAGCAGATTGAGTTTTGTAGCAGATAATTTGATTATGGCGAAAACCAGAAAGTTTGGATAACCACAAAAATGATAAATAAGATGGAGGAAAGTTAAATATTTAAGGACAGACGAAGGAAAAAGTACAGAAAACTTAACACTGAACTAAGAAAAAGAAAGGGATAAGGCAAGAACAGCATGGTTTGAAAAGGAATGCAAGGTGGTATACAGGGTCCTGCAACAGTAAAAAATAAATATAAAATAAAAAAAAATATCAAAAAACCTTCCGCGCATTTTTTTGAATGTACAGGGTGTCCCATTTTTACGATGTCAACACACAGCGGTTTTTTTAAACGTAACATCCTGTATATTTTTAGCCGACTCGATGTCATTTTTTAACCTCTGCATGGAAACATATTCACTATTTGGTTTTTTTTATCAATGTTGCCAAATTATTAATTTTGTTCCGAATAATTCTATATAAGCCACCCCCACTTTGTTAAATCGTAGCGACCTTGATTTTAAAGTTAAGAAATGCATTTGATCAATAATGTGAATCTGAATAGAAGGCAACACTTTAGTAATGAGAAAGTTGAATTTAGTGATACAGGGTGTTCACAAAAAAATAGTCAAGTTTCCAAATTTCAAAGTGTCATACTATTTTTTTTAAAGAACTAGCAGTATTTTATTACTCGATTCGATAGTCTTTTGTGTGCTCTTGAATTTTTAATCGTTCTCTGCCATGTGTGTTTGCGTCTTAAGTGTTATTATTTGCCACGAAGCAGAATATAGAGTCAAACCGTATTGTTTCCGTTAGAAGATTTTTTAAGTTTATTTATGTGAAAGAGTAATACGAAACTTGTATATGAAACAAAAAGCAAAAAGGGTTGGCTGTAAAAAGACGGATTGATTTGATATCGGAAGAGGAGTTATAGACGAGTGCCGTTTATCACCAACCAATCGGGAAAATATGGTATGAATATCAGAGGGAAGAGGACTGTTAGTATACGATTTGATTCTGTACTAAGAAAAACGCGTTTGTTGAAGAAAGTAATCAAGGGAACTATTTAGGGAGAATGGAAAACTAATGATGATGACACGAGATACCTCAAGGATTTGTATCTGGGCCATTATTGTTGAAATAAAACATGCATACAGTGAATCGATTTTTTGTGACGATGATCTACAACAAAAAAATTGCAATAGTCAGTTGAATTGTTTGCCAAATAGGGGTATCAGAAATCAAAGCGGCCATCAAAACTGGAACAATATCATTTGTAACAACAGTGAAAGTTTGTGACTCGAAATAGTGTAAGTCACTTAAAATCTCTAACGTTGCATATGGATTTTGTTTACCTTTGTTTCCTTTCGTCCGCTACAAATGACACAATTTAATTACTTATGCCCTAATAAACACTGAACGATTATTCTACCGTCAATAATCTGAATCGCTTATAAATAACTGAGCTGCTCCAGATGAGAATTGACGATGGCGGATTCGGGACGCCCTGAGGACAATGTAATAAACGGGACAAACGTCGCGGCAGAAACGAATACAGTCTTGAATGCTACAAAAGTCCTCGTATCTACTGAATAGATCAACTACTCTCCCCCTGTTCTTATCCGAGCGTAAAGGGTGGCGAATGCGGGTGAGAACTTATACGGGTAGTGCGACAAAGGGCTTAAATACGCCGATATAATTAAAGGAATTTAAGACTGACGATGTTGGAAACAAGAAAGATCTCGTGTGGGAAAATCTAACCCGTGTGAAATTAGAAATAACTGACCGGGTTTTGCATATTTAATGTGAGGTTAACTTTAAAAATGCAGCAATTTAATTGGGTTTTTAGAGGGAGAAAAGTCCAATTGGAGAAGATTTGGCACAAGACATGATACCAAATCTATTATCAGCCAATAAACTGCTGAAAACGCAACGGCTATAGAAAATTTAAACAATGAAGTAAGTATAAAATAAACTCGTGTTTGGGGATGTGCCGAAAAGGAAAAAAAGAGAGGAGTTAAATAAGTAAAATAAAGTTTCAAAGAAATATTACCATACATAAGAAAATTGGGTATGAGCAGTCTGGGCAGTCACTGCGCATGCCCACATAATTTTTACTATGTGCGAAATGTTTACCTTTACTAGAAGCGTCTGTGGTTAAAATTTCAAAGAAATATCCCCATAAATGTGAAAGTTGGCATTGCGCAGTCTGCGCAAAATATGGAGTTAAATGAAACTGAATTGGGCAAATATAGACCATAACAGCTATCAATTAGCGAAAACCCGAAGTCTCTAGGTGGCCCAGGGGCCGAGATCTCGATGGAACGGACGGACGGAAGGACGGAAACACGAGCACATAAGCTTTACCTCAACTTCGTTGTGTTACGCTAAAAAAGAATGAACAATTTGATAGAAGCGCAGATGTAAAAAAGACGATTCAAAACATAAAGAACAGGGGATTTAATGTTAGAACGATATCAAACAGAAATATCAATGACATAAAGGGAAAGGAACAGTCAAGGGAGTAAACCTTAAAAAAGTCGAAAAAAAACAGAAGTAAGAGCTTTTGCTTTGTTGTCGGAAAGAGTATAAAGTAGCGGGAAGTAACAATACAGCAATAAATATACAAAAAAAGCTGGAGAAGCTATGTTTGAAAAATGTTTAAAAATAACTGAGATAGCAAGGAAATACTGAAAATTTCGTTTTCATTTTCCCTAGGTTAAACGGTCGGAAATGGACGGTTCCCGTTAGCACATTCTCTAGACACTCTTTTTCGGAAAATCTGAATCTGTTATCAAAATTTTCATAACACCCTAGATGTAGAAGCTACAGGGTACCTACTAGTTTCTTATGGGCGCCATATTGGATTCGTACGAAATGAGATGGAGGACAAAAAAAGAAAAACAATGACGTGTCACACTCAAATGTTTTACATTAATCTCTTAACGGGTAACTAGATCTTGCTGCATCAACATGGTTGATGGCGATGCATTCAAATGTTTTTACTTTTTTTGGCCCCGATCCCATTCGTTAAAAATCCAGAAATAAGAAAACAGCAGCCTGTAGCTTACCTATGGAAATTCTGATAACAGATTCAGATTCTTCGAAAAAAAAAGTGCCCATATAAGGTACTATCGGGAACAGCATTTCCGAACGTTTAAGCTATAGTCCAGTAAAAAAGTGTTCTGGGGAAAACTGAAAATAATTCTAAAACTCTAAGATAGTCTTGAAAAAGAGTAACGTGGAGTTTAGGGGTTGACCATAACTTTTTGTACCCCAAAAACTTCAAACTTTTAGGACTTTTTTTCAGTTTTTCGCTTATAACTCCTAAACAACGCGTGAAGAGTATTAAATTCTGCGTCGAAAGCATCAATCTTGTTTCCGATCTCTGCACAGAAGAAGGTCGGTACCATCCAACGTGTGGCAAGACGTTTTTGAAATCTGTGCCGAGTGGTAGATGGAGATGTTGAACTGGAGCATGTGACAGAGGTATTTGACTATATCTGCCAATACATAGAAGAGAATGACAATTAGTGCTAATCGAGGGAGTAATACATGAGCAGAATGTTGTACGAAAGACTACCAGTTGCCAAAGACTACCAGTGACTACAAGAGACTACCCCATGAATACCAGAGACTACCATATGAATACCAGTGACTACCACAGACTACCAATGAATACCAGTGACTACTCCAGACTACCACACAGGTGGCAGCGAGATAAGGAGTTGTACCTGGACTGCGACCGATGTTGGGCAAGATCCTTTAATTCTAGATCTAGATCCAGATCAAAGATCCGCACCTAGATCAAGATCGTCCTAAAATGATCTAGATCCTTTATCCTGCATAGGTAAATCTGATTTACATGGGTGGATTTGATTCATTATTCGGAAAATGCTTAGGTACTTATCTCATTCTGTGTAACCCCTTCAGGTTTTACTTTTATCTATGCAAAATTC
Source organism: Photinus pyralis (assembly GCF_008802855.1). NCBI lineage: Eukaryota > Metazoa > Arthropoda > Insecta > Coleoptera > Lampyridae > Photinus > Photinus pyralis. The sequence continues at coordinate 15,155,074 of NW_022170663.1, read as the reverse complement.
GCAAAACAGCAAGAAAAATGATGCGAAAAAGTCCTTCTTTGAAAATTATAATAACCGCCTACATCTGAATTACTACTTAAGGCAAAGTGGTGTGCTTACCTACATAACAATAACGTGTTTTTCGGATAATTCGGGTAGACCTGGCGGCGGCATGCCCATGAATCAGTTGTACAGGGTGAGTCAACGATTGCGCGGAGTAACTTAATGCCTTGAAGATAAGACTTTTCGATAGAGCCTTTTGTATTATGATATGGTTGAATATTCTCCACATTTTAAAAATATTTGGAATTATACAGGGTGCGCCCACAAAGTAGGGCGCCCAAATGGTACATTTTTTAAATAGAACCCCCTGTATTTGAATGCATTTTTGAATTCTACGTGTCTTTTTTATTACATGGTTCATATCCGAAAAACTAGTAGTTTTAAAGATAATTAGATTTGTAAGAAAAATTGGGCATTTGCAAGCGTCAGTATATTGTCAAAATTATTACTTAAATTTTGATTCCAAGTTTTGTATCTTTTATCCTGGGTTAAGTAAAAGTCAAATAAATACATCTACTATAAAACATTAAAAAAATAGCTTACAGGGTGTTTTTTTCTAGGTCCAAAGTTACAAAACATATTTAAAAAATCTCACTTTTTTTAAATGGAACACCCTGTATATTTTTCTGTCATCATTTCGCTCATCCAGAAATCTTATATCTTGATAATAATGTCCTATACCTATCTCTGATAGTTTTCGAAATATCTTGGTTTTCCTGGTTTTTATATTCAAATCTTAAATAAGTTATATGTAATTTACATAATAGTGAGGTGGGCATGCAAAAAAAAGGTAATTTTTATCTGCCTCGTTCAAAGCTAAAATCATATTTATTAATTCATTTTTCTAATAATTCATTTAAGTCTATAAAAACTGGAGAATAAATTTGATAGTAAAAACATAAACAAATATCTTGGTTTTTCTACTTTTTACATTTTAATCTGAAATAAGTTCTATTTTACATAATAACGAGGTGAATATGAAAAAAAATGAAACTAATATCACTGACTGGATGACATTAGGAGTTAAATTAAATTTGCTTTATAGTTAAATGTTTTTACTTATTCTCCAGTTTTTGGACCAAAATAAATTGTTTGAAAAATAAATTAATCGATGATTTTCGTTTTGGACGAGATAGATAAAAATTGCCTTTTTTTGCATGTCCACCTCACTATTATGTAAATTGCATATAACGTATTTAAGATTAGAATATAAAACCCAGGAAAACCAAGATATTTCGAAAACTATCAAAGATAGGCATAGGACATTATTATCAAAAATTAAAGGTTTTTCGGTGATCTAAATGATGACAGAAAAATATACAGGGTGTTCCAGTTAAAAAAGTGAGATTTTTTAATATGAAGTTTTGCAACTTTGGACCTACCAAAAAAAAAACACCCTGTAAGCCTATATTTTATATGTTTCATAGTAGATGTATTTATTTGACTTTTACTTAACCCGGGATAAAAGATATAAAACCTGGAATCAAAATTTAAGTAATAATTTAATAACAATATACTAAGGCTTGCAAATACCCAATTTTTCTTAAAAATCGAATTATCTTTAAAACTACTAGATTTTCGGATATTAACCATATAATAAAAAAGATGTACAATTACACGTAGAATTCAAAAATGTATACAAATACAGAGGGTTCTATTTAAAAAAATGTACCATTTGGGCGCCCTACTTTGTGGGCGCACCCTGTATAATTCCAAATATTTTTAAAATGTGGAGAATATTCAACCACATCATAATACAAAAGCACTCTATCGAAAAATCTTATCTTCAAAGCATTAAGTTACTCCGCGCAATCGTTGACTCACCCTGTACTGTAAACAATTACCGATACTACCCCCTAAGCTAAACCACCCGTTGTGCTAATGACTATTCCCACTAAATCCCAAACACTTGAATGGAACACAGTATTTTATTCTTTAAATATAGAAACGATTTACTCCTCCAATGTTAAAAACATTTGTAACACAAATAATTAAAATTGATCTTTGGATCTACTAGTGGAAGATCTATTATAATATAATCTAGATCTAGATACAAGATCATCTTCTAAAAAGGGTCTAGATCCAGATCTAAGATATATGTGCTTATCATGGAAACCTTGGCCTCGACCTAGGTATGTTTTTAAACACACAACACAAATACATTATTACTGATTGAATCGCTACCATCTTTAAAACTGAATCGTCACCTTCAATAACCAGCACTGCAACAATCAATCGAATTAATTTAAAAAGTTTGCGATTTGATAGACAAAATCATAAAAACCATAGTTTATGCCGGAAATACCTACATACAAGCAAAATGGAAAATAATAAAAAAGTTAGTAAATGCTCATAGAAATACCAAAGACTACCACCAGAAAACCAGCGATTACCACTGACTACCATAGGAATACCAGAGATTACCATTGACTACCACGGGAATACCAGAGAATACCACTGATTACCTTCGGAATACCAGAGACTACCACGGGAATACCAGTGACTACCAGTCATGTGTACGAAAGATTACCACACCGACTAATCCCTCGGTGCTAATTTACCATTCCATAGATTCTGAAACACTTCAAAGGGGACGTTCCACCTAAGGTCGTTCTAAAAGTCAGACAGAAGAAAACGTGTGGCGATGGGGTCATTTTGACGACTGTTAAAGGAAAGAGCCAGGGAAAGAGCTCAGTGTTCTGCTTTCGAAGTAAAGGAGAGGAGATTTTGAGTGACAGCTGGTACAACAACTTAAAAGAATAACAAAACAGAAGAACATCTGTAGTGATTATCAGACTCCTATCCTAAAGTGGACAATTTCTTGAGGGATACGAAAAAGGACATTCCTGATACCTCGCAAGTAGTTTTGACGCAGATTGTCACCTCAAAGAAACAACAGAAGTCAGGAATGTCTCAGCTGAAGATAAGTCACCTCTATTGGTCATGCTGTAGTTCTTGTCTAACGAGAAGAATAAACACCGGCTAATATCCATGTTAAAGACCAAGTTGACGTGAGAGAGCTCCACAGTTTGCCAAGCTGTACAAGATGCAGATACTCTCACCGTCAGGGAATCTATTGCAAGAGCGAATGAGTATACTTTACTGTGGCAATTGTGAGATTATCGAGCACACAATGTTAGATTACACCACTTAAATTTGGATGGATTCACAGGGGAAGTTAAAATCCAACATGCTTCTCCCGTTTCTACTAAATTAGAATCTAACGGACCATTATAAATTTTGAAATTCCTCGAGACAACCCCAAGTTTTATTAAAGCCCAAAAAGGCAGACAATTTCGCATTTATTGCTCGCATTCAAATGCGAGCGGTCGGCGCCGCGCCGCGAAAATTGGAACGATCTAATGCCATCACGCGAGATTGTGATCTTCCGCATCATACTCGCCATCAAAAGTTGAACTTTGTTTTTGTTTATTTTTGTGCCTTCATTTACGTAAATAATTGCGTGAATCACTTCCCCAATTATTCACGTTGGCGGCTGACAAAGAATTCTCCGCGGGCGGCGATTACAAACAACGAACTTGAGGTATCAAAAGTTTCCTTGACCTCGTGTTCTCAATATAATTAAACAGTTAGACAAATTAGTTTATTATTACGTAGGTATAAGAACGCCTGTGTGTGTTCGCCTTTATGGCGTAATTAGAGACGTAAAAAGTGTGTACATCGCCAAATGGGTTTAGAGGATAGTAACACATTTTGTAACGTTATTTTAAAGTTTTCGCACTATTTAATTAGGATCTAAGTGATACACGTGCGGAGTGAGTTGGGAAAATGAAATCAATAGTCTTCATTTTCTTTTGTAGAGAAGAAAGTAAAAATATGTTATTAATACCGTTATTATAAACAATAAAACCATACAGGTTTATTGCAGAGGTTCTGATCCATTCAATGGGTTACAATTGCGAATTACATTGTGGAAAATCATACCGGTTTTTATGTTATTCGCATTTCATTTACTAAATTTGTACACTAATTTTTTAATGCACCGATAGTGTAGAGTATGGGAAAAAATCTCGGAAAAAATCCTTCAAAATGTACAGTGTGTCCTATTTTGGTTGAGACTGCAGCTGAAAAGAGACCTGCGGTTTTCGCCACCCGTGCCACTTTTTTGTGAAACTTTTAATACCACAAACCGAATTAATCTAGCTACGTTTGTTTCTGAGATACAGGGTGAAAATGAAAAGTTTAACTTAATGGGATGTTATAATACCTTACTACCCATGTAAGATAGAAAAAAGGTTAGATATTTTGACTCAAAGTTGGTATTTTTGAAATGCAACACCCTGTGTATTTTAACGTCACTTTTCTGCATTATTTTTCCTTATACAGGATGCAGCACCTAAGACCCCTCGGATCATAACACCTTTACCATAAAAGTTACCGAAAAAAGTCTTAGAGCAAAATTGTACATAATTACCACCGGCATGTTTCTAAAATATTTTTGATCACCAGGGGCGTGCTGTATTCCAGTGGCGTATCAAACTGGAATTAATGAATTAATGAAACACCCCCTATTTTATTACTGATTTGGAAAGTACTTGAAAAGTACTTATTTTTTTATGTAACATGTTATACCCGAACTCGCTGTTTTTCGAAATTTTTTTGAGAGAAACTTAATCGCGTAGGCGCCTATTTTTGGATTGGATTTTTTGAATTCCACAATCGCATAATTTTTTTTTAAATGTTTGATTGACCTTCGCTAAATGTCATAGGTATTTAAAAAAAATTTAAATTTATTTATTTATTTGTTTAACCAGAAACCATACAGAATAAAAATTCCAATTACATGGCACTGGGGCTCTGAACAAATATTAGTACTCAAGACTTAAATGGTACCCCTCCCTAAATAAATCATACCTCTGGGTAGCCAAAACTAAAAATTTTCCACTGATACAAAACTACACATTCCATAAGAAAATTTCAGAGAAAAACCAAGTCGATTAAATTGTTTTCAAATCAAGAATATGCGGATATTCACAGCGGCAGTGAGGAAATATCAGCAGAGGTTTCCGGATCGCAGAATACCTAATAGACCATATCAATGTAATCTTAAAATTACAACGTCAAAGAATAAACAATATCATCATAACAATATGACAAAACAATTACATGGCCTACTAGATTGATTTATTGTTAAATTTAATATTGCCCATAACTATTGAGGTTAGGAAAAAGTGCCTAAGGAAATTTGGACTTAAAATTGACTAATTGTCCATCGAGTCACGGGTCACCCTGTATAATTCTATAATATATATTTGAAATGACATGTTTCTACCGTCAGAAATTTTTATTGATTGGTATCAGCTGTCTTAATTACCGTGGATACAAACAATAAAAAACAAAATCTCCATAGCCTACTATTTAAAAACAGTAAAAAATGAGGTTTTCATAGCAAAAATTAAAAAAATAGGTTCTGATACATCAATGTAATCATGAAAAGAACGAAAAACAATTGACGTTAAGATATACATGGTGTTGCATTTAACGATTGAGCCCCTGAGAAATAAGAGTTTTTTTGGGTTTTTTGGTAAAGTTTCGCCATTGTAGAGTTTCTGTGAGCTAAGATAAGATTTATAGGGGAGGCGATTGGACTCCGCCTTTCCTGACCATTGATCGCCTTTTACGATCTCCAGGACGGGAGTGGGTCAATTCTACCCCCGAACCCACAGGGGGTTAAAGAGATTATGTGTGAAGGTGAGTTTTTTCATAAAAAAATGTAATTTTATGTGCATTTAAAATTAAAAAGGGAACAACATATAAGTATCACAGAAAATGTAGCCTCCGATACTCGGATTAATAAGTAAAAATGAGTTTTCTCTAAAAGAAATCGAAAGAAATATTAAAAAATTGTTATTTTTGAAACGAAAAAGAACTATGCATTTCATGTGCATTTAAAGGGTGGTGAATATTTTGTCTGGAATACTAAAAATATCCTAATCAAACCGAAATTATTTAAAGAAGTTTTATGGTATTCAAAATTATAAACAGGTTGCGCCAATCTACGTACCTACTTTAAATTTGTGACCAGTGGCGTACTTTTGCATTGTCAATAGGGGCATATTTTTTTTAATGACAACACTAGTATTAATTACATATTATTAAAGGGTACACTTTTTGGATATAGCAGCATAAAATAGTACGTAATCAAATTTAACAGAAATTAAGGAAAATAGGTGGGTTAATTAAATGTATAATTTTACTAATTTCATTAGGTATGTTTTTTATGTTGTCATATTGAAAAAGGTTAATAGTACCGCACGATAAAGAATGCTTTCCATTAAAGAAGTGACCCTTTCAGTTCTGTAGACGCACGCCACTGTACATAATTTTTAATTCTACAGATTTCCTTATAAATTTTTAATGATTTTTGATACAATAAATTGTGTTGTCATAACTAACAAAAGAATAACGCTTTTTTTTCAACGCAATGCAATTATTAAATTAATTAACGTTTTTCTTTTAAATTTGGTTATGTATAATTAGTTTTTTCATGTTGCTATATCCAAAAAAGAGTACTCTAAGAATATGTAACGAAAACTAGTAGTTGCCCATTAACTATGCCCCGTTTCACCATGTAGAAGTACGCCACTGACCAACGTAGGTTAATTGGTAGCAAACTTTTATAATTTTTTGGAAACCTTAAAAAATGTTTTGAATATACATCTAGTGTTCCAGTCAAAATGTTCACCCTGTATAATCAATCGCTATACCTTTCTGTGCATTTAAAGAGTGGCTATGAAGATATTTCTTTGAAATTTTAACCACAGATGCTTCTAGTAAAGGCAAACATATCGCATATTGCAAAAATAAGGTGCGCGAATGCGTAGATCTTGCTTTTAGTAAAGAAAAACACAGCCATAGCCTCTTGGAGAGTGCTGATAAATGCATGGAAATGCGCTAGTTATTCGCCTTAAGCCGAAAACCTTTTTAGAACTAAATGAGTTAAATAGAGAATACAGGAGCTTCCGTAGAGTACAGAGGCCACATAATTACAGAAAGCTAGTCCGTTCGTTACAAGTTTTTAAACTTGCAGTTGAAATAAGGACTTGAAATTTGGATTACGGCCATAATCGACCATTGCGAATTGAAACAAAATAATTTCAAGATGGCGCCGCTTTCGTAAATACCGGAAGTGGCGCCATCTAGGTTTTTTAAATAGAAACATACAATTTTCTATTTTGTTCTAAATGCGCCATTTTATTCTGAACGTGAATCTCCCTGTACATACAGTGTGTCCCCGGATGGACTGAACAAGAAGGAAAAAAATTTTAATTTTAACTTTACGCAAAAATGTCATTCTTTATAAAAATTTTTGCTTGCCTCAAAGCCACCTATTCTGAAATAAAAATCTTGATATTCCTTTTAGCAGCTGAGAAAATTACAAAAAACGCAAAATAGTAAAGTTAAAATTAAAAATTTTTTCCCTCTTGTTCAGTCCATCCGGGGACACACTGTATCTTGTGCTTGAAGTTTCGTTTTTAATTTATTCATGTGCTGGCAAAGCCTTAAATTTTGCAAACAGACATTAGAGAGAAAAAATTACAACCTTAATAAGGGTGCCGTTTTTATACTTAGAGACGACCAGAAGTATGAACTGTTCTGGAATATTCTAATTATTTCTTTTTCAGCCTATTCAATGAAATTGCTGTAAAATTGCAGTTAACAGCTTAACTTAATTGGAATTCTCTATATAGGGAAACAGTACGTAGATGTTGCTGTGAATTTAGAACGAGATTTAGAATCTTATAAAATGGGGAAGGCGAGTTCGGCATAAATTAAAAGATCAATTGAATTACGTATTTAGAAAAATGCATTGGGGGAATATCGTAGGTTGATTCATACCGCGCATACTAATTAAAGAATGGAATAATAAAACCGGTGACAATATTAAAAGTCAAATGTTCAGTTTTGGAATTAGAGATTAAGTAGCAAAAAATATAAACTACCTACAATAAATAACGTTTAATCTCAATTAGAACAAAACAAACAATTTTTATTAATCCTCGTAGACTTTTACAATGTGTAATCGAGCACTTCGGGGATATTTTAACGGTTCCCCTCTTACGAATTAATGATCAATATCAACGGTTGCTTTAGGGGAATTCTGATTAAGTCGGAGGGTCTTTAAATGAGAATCTCGATTGCTTCTCGAAATTGTTACGAAATTCTACCTAAAACGCATATGTTTGCTCTCATTCGATAAGTAAGTGGCTGCACTTAATTTTTATGTGTACATAATTTTCGAGCCACTCGACCGGCGTGCATTAATTGGTCGATTTAATTAACTCGATTAGTTGTCGCCCAAAGCGAAGACCAAAAATTATGGCAATGAGGAAATAATATTCGTATGAGGTTGCTATAGATTTCGGATTATTGATTGTCCCCCCAGCACTCCCCCTTTGTTGTCGGAAATGAGAGACTGTTGGGTAGATATAAAAATAAAGCGTTTCCGCGACTTTCTGGAAGATCTCTCCTCTTAGAAGTGGATTAAATTGAGATCGTCGAAGCGATCTTGTGTTTGAAGTGGCTCGAATGGTGCATGTTAAGTAACGCTTATGCATTAAACGCCACAGAAATACGTTAATTGCGTCTCGTTAAAAGTTAAGTACGTGAAAAGTGGTGAACGTTATTTATACAGTTATAACTGAGGAATGTTTTCCAGACGGAATTATCTGAGGGTATATTGGAGTTAGGGCTTTGGGCCAAAATTATTCTGCCATTATGAAAGGGTGTCTAGACTTCACAACTTAATCTAATTTAAATTTTAACGATATGGTTCCAGCAAATCCTTTAAAAGTCTTAATTTCGGTTCTTTGAAATGACGTTCAGTGGCACAGAAAAACGCACACTCCCATGCCATATATGAGAGCAGCAACCAAAGGTAGCAGTCCATTTTGCTAGACATTTGCTTTCCGATTACTAACTTCAACAGTCCCCTTAAAAACGGGGACAGAATATCAATTTCCTGTTTATACGATTGAAAATTTACAATTTACATATTTGACTCAGTTAGAAGACTTTCGTTATTTAAGATTGATTTTTCTATGTTTAACTTATTAATCGAATTAATTAATCTATTTTCCAGTGTACTATTTCGTTACACCCCATTAATTTTGCCGCCCAACGTTGTTCCCGGTTTTTTTCAAAAATGTGAACGAAAGTCAAATTGAGTTTGTAAATCAAGCCGTAAGTGCTTAAATTATTTTGATCCCTTAATCGATATGTACACGTCTTTGTCTACGTTTTCGCAATTTATGCGCTATCTGTAATTAATTCGCCGTTTCTAACCGTTCCCGTCATTTAGAAGAAGATGGCAAATTAATATTTTAGAATTTCAATCACGTTAAGCCATTATTAGCTGGTTTTTGTTTCCTAACTTTAAAACGAACATTAAAAAGTGCCATTCTACATACTTGTGTGGGGTATCGATAGAAGCGCTCTTAATTAAATTGAATATAAAGACCAACTGCAGAATTTTAGGACGTCAGCAGACCGCACAATTAATCAAAGAAGTTGTAAATTTTGTACGTTCTTACGTACTTTCGCTGTGTCGGCTGGAAGAACGCCGATCCCTCCAGTGGCGTGTACGTGGTTAGGGGTGCTGGCATATAACTCATAGCCGAGTATAAACGGTGAAGCAGTTGTTTAGAGGGAATCTTTTTGCCTTTTGCACTTTCGCAAGCTATGTTTTATAAGTACCGTAATCTCTAGGGCCCCGTTTAATTACAAGGTAAGCTTTTTGTTACTTTCCGATTATAAGATTGTTTCGCTTTCCTGCATTTCCTTTCCCGTAGATACCGCTACCGAATTCGATTATTTACTGTTCCTGCTTACCTTTACCTGCATTCATCAGTGCTCGATCGCCGCTTACCCTTTAGAACATTTTTCTCTATTCTCATCCGTTCGGGTGATATTGACCGCCAATAGAGAGTTAATTCAATTTGCCATCAAAATTACACTGCAGAAAGAACAATTCGTCAAGAGTTTATTTTTCAATTTCGAATAATTACCTTCGTTTTCTTCATTCTAAGAAGATCATTATCTCCAATTGTATTCTTGTATTTGAACCGTTTCTCCCACACGAAATGTTTGGCAACAGATACGGATTTCACTTCATAATTTGCATGTGCATAGAATGCAAAACTAAATATAATAGCGCCCAATTTGCATTTACGAATTTCCCTTTCCCTTGCGGCCGTCGCGATTTCATTCGTTCATAATTACAAACTTGCACCTTTAACATTCACTTTACGAGTACTCTTGGGCAACATCAGAAAACAATAACTACTAGAGTTGTATATTAAATTCACGGCCGCTACATTTAAAATGAGTTCGCCATTAATAAAAAGGTTCCCACATTTTTTTCTTTTTACATAATTCGTTTTTAAATGCAAGTAAGTTAACTTAATTGGGAAGTTCTGGATGAGGAAATGTAACATGGATTAAAGCAATTTTCGTATAGGGCGAATAAAATTAAAGAAAAGCGCGATAAATATAACAGCCCATTAATTCGCTAATAACGTATAATTAGAAGGTTAATTATCAACTTTCACATCATGTAAAGATTAAATAATTAATTCGCTAACCTCTCGGTTTTTATTTAGGACTAATTAAATTATGCCATTAATTTTATTGCGTTACGTGCGCAATTCTGTATCAAATACCGAACAATCATCCGACGAATTTCCCTGCACTTTTTTATGACGCTACAGTAATTACAATTACGTTACGTAATGGCAGCCTTGTCCTCGAAACGAGAAGATTGGGTCTTAAACTTGACCGAGTTGAATGGAGGAATCGAACTGTCGGATACGCATGAAATGTACAATCCGAAGGGAAGTTTTCATGGTGGCGAACTTCATGAATATGAATGAGGTTGCGTTTCCTTTGTCGGATAATAATTGAATTAGATTCTTAGATTGTAATGAGTGTCTAAATATACAGTTCTTCGTAAGTTGTCGTCTTGGAATTAATATTTCTCAAAGATTTTGTCAAAAGGGTAGGAGTACCTTTATGACAAGTATAGCAAACGGTCCCCTTTGGCATAATACTAATTGCAGTCGTGCATTGATTTAGCCGAAGATAACTTTAATGAAAGCGATTTTTGTTTTAGTGACCACCATTGATGACATTAATATACAATCAATAATATCAGATTGGCAAATTGTACATATTCGGCATTATGTAATAATAATTTAAGAGTATATTATTGATTTTCATTTGTAAAATAAACTCAGGCTACTTTAATACGCGATTATTAAGTATATTGCATTGTTGCAATTGAAATTATTAAATAAATCCTGTTCTCCTGCATTTGACAAACTGACATCAAATGGAACTGGAAATGACAATTCTTTTCTTAAATACTCTTGCATTGTCAAATGTTGGTAACAGTACTACTATAATCAGTTTAAATAAACATTTCCGATTACGCTATTTGTATTTTGCATTTTGTGCAAATGATGTCACAATTAGTTTCCATCCAAGCAGATCTGATCCTGAGAAGTTTATAAAATCAATTCGATTTTGTTTTGTCTTTTACAAAGGACGACCCACCAATCGGGAAACACTGTGTATTAACACTGAAATTCCAATGTTTATTAATATTCAGATATATAAACACTTTCGCTGAAACAGCTAATAACTATAGTAAACTCGATAGTAAATGTGACTTACATTAGAAGAAACGCCAGTCCGCTTAGAAGATCGAAATCTAGAAAAAAAACTACAAAAATAAACAATGGATTGAAGTCGTGCAATAATTTCTTAAATTTAGATAATGGTACATCCAGAAATGTTCGAAAAATGAATCAGATTTTCCGGAACATTGAAAGTAATTAATGAATTAAGACGAGGTTACCCGAATTTCCAAAAAATGCCATAGATTTTCCGGATTAATGAATACGACGAGCCTACTTGATTCTGCTGCTCTACCAACCCAACCCACTATACATTTACAAATATCCATGCCCGAACCCGGATTCGAACCAGGGACCCTTAGCACCACAGTCCAGTTTCAACTGAACTGCGCCACACGGGCCGGCATAAGACCTACAATGATACAAACATTAATTTTTACTTTTACAGGGTGTTACATATAAGTATGTACAATAATTGGGTAGTAGAGGTGATCAAAACAAGCACTTTTTCTAAATAAATAGAGGGTCTAACGTGTTTCGTTTGGGAGCTATTCTCAAAAAAGTGGTGAAATTTACATTTCTTCGTTAATTTTTTTCCCAGCAACCCTAAGAGTTAGAAAGAATAGGTTTTGGGGTAAGTATGCCCTTTCGATTTTGCAAAAATTGTTTCAAAATTCCTACCACGAAAGGGCCCACCCCTAAACGGAGGTGCGAAAAAATTCTGATTTCGACGAAATTGGATTTTTGAATATGAAAATGACGAATCTGAAATTGGTTTTTGAAAATTTCGAAAAAAATTCCACTGCAATTCTTGGCCGGACAACGAGAAATTGTTGTGTATATACGTACGGGGGGAGGGGGGCTCACTTCTGGTTTTCTTACCCCATACGGGAATTAAAAAAATTAAATTAATGTTTCGGAACATTAAAGACCCGATTCACGAAAATTTACAAAGCATTCACTAGATTTTCCGAAACATTGAAGACAATAATGGAGATTTAAAGAAAGCGGAGGAGATATGAAAGAAACGCAAAGAACCCTCGACAGAGAATGGGGAAGAGGCGACTTAGTGGATGAAGATGTAAAGAAATCATAAAGACGTTCAAAGGCGACGATTAAAGGAAAACTGAACAAGGCGCGAGGAGAGCAGGCATTTATTTATTTATTTATTATTTATACAAAAGATATTTTTACGTAGAATTCAGTGGCGTAGTAAAAAAAAATATTTTTGAACGCGTTTTCTGAGATTTGAACTAAAAATGGTGTTTTTTAAATGTAACATCCTGTATATCTTATCGTCAATTTTTTGCATTCTTTTCCGTGATTACATTGATCTATTAAATTAAAACATTGTATTTTTGTATATAACCTAATTATATATATCAAATTTTTCACATTTTTAAATGACCGTCAGCCATTTTTATTGATTGGTATCGGCTGGCTTAGTTACCATGGATACGATAAACAAAACAACATCTTCATGAATCCATGGCTACCTACATTAAAAAAAAAACACGTTAAGATATAGGTACATGGTGTTGCATTTATACCAGTTTTGGATGAAATTTCAGAAAAGGTGGTTTAAAATTTTGACAACGACACTGAATTCTACGTAAAAAATCCCAAAAACTCAAACTTTTTCGCCCTGTGACAGCAATGAACAAGAAAGACGGAAATATGAGGCAATGTAGGAGTTAGAGAAGCCACGAAAATTGTGAAAGAAGTCAGCGTGTAGATATGAAGCAGGCATGGCGGGTTGGGTGAAGGGGGTGGAAAATAAAGACGAGAAAGGAAGGAAAAATTTCTCGAAAAATCACCTGAAATCATTTATGTAAAACCAACTGAAATCGTTTCACCCCTGGTAGGAAGTGTGAGAGGAAGAAGGAAAATCAAATTAAGAGAAGAGGGCATAACGAAGGTACGAAGAAAACGCGAAGAGGACTCGAGTAAGACAAAGACAAAAGACGGGATGAAAAAAACGTAATTGGTGTCTGAAGAAGGCGAGACGTTGACGTGGGTGAAGAATATAAGAGCGCGAGGAGAGCTTGAAAGGAACATGAAGGAGAGAGACGGTGTGCAGGAAGCGTGTGAAAGATGTCGGATGGAGGCATAAAGGAAGCTTGAAGCAGACACAACGGAGGCACTGTGAATGAGGGGTAAAAAGTAGACGATGACCACTTGAAGGAGGTGTGGAAGAGAAGCAAAGTACAGGGTTGCCAACTAAGAATGCGAGGTACTGTATCTGAGAATCTATCCATCGTAGAGACTTGCGGTAAAAAAATTTATTACTAAAACGGGCACGAGAAAAACCTGGAAAATATTTTTAAGTTTTTGAAATGACCGCTAGGGGGCGTAACTGCAATCTGGAATCTAAAAAAGTGATGTTTCTGTGAATTCCGCTATATTAACCTATATCTCTAAAATGAAGTGGTGGGGGGTATACAAAGGTTTCCCTAAAGAACACCCTGTATCTTCGAAATGGCTGAGCCGATTTAAACAAACTCGGGTTAGTTCAAAAGAGCTATTCTTCAGCTACAAATATTATACTATTTGAAGTTTTGTTAGTTTCACATATCACCACTTGAGGGCTTTTTCGACATTCCGACAGAAATGGTTAATTTTCTCAAAAAAATTAAACTCGCGAAAACAGCATCTCGATATCTTGAGAGATATATATATATTTTTTTATATCGTGATGGCCAGCATTTCGAGCATTTACGGCGGCATTAAAAGCTTCCTTTTTTAAATCGATCCACCTTAGGGCAACAAATTATATAATAAAAATAATTCCGGAACAATTTGCTTAAAAAAATAAAATTTTGAGGGTATAAAATTTTCTTTGGCCTAAATTTTAGGTTAGGAACAAGATATCGAGATGCGGTTTTCGCAAGCTTGTTTAGGCATCATTTAGCTACTTTTTCATGAAAAAAAAATCGAACCAGTGCATTTAATTTTTTTGAGAAAATTAACCATTTCTGTCGGAATGTCGAAAAAAGCCCTCAAGCAGCGATATGTGAAACTAACAAAACTTCAAATTTTATAATATTTGTAGCCGAAGAATAACTCTTTTCAATTAACCCGAGTTTGTTAAAATCGGCTCAGTCGTTTCAAAGATACAGGGTGTTCTTTACGGAAACCATTGAATACCCCCCACCACTTCATTTATAGAGATACAGGAAAAATTGTCAAAGAAAAAAGGTTCACATTATTGTCGTCTTCAAAGACCGGGTATTTTTTGTTAGGAATTCACAGAAAAATCACTTTATTAGATTCCAGATTGCAGTTACGCCCCCTAGCGGCCATTTCAGAAACTTAAAAATACTTTCCAGGTTTTTCTCGTGGCCGTTTTAGTAATACATTTTTTTACCGCAAGCCTCTACGATGGACAGGTTCCCAGATACAGTACCTCGCATTCTTATTTGGCCACCCTGTACATCACACAATCAAAATGGCACAAGGAGATGTAGAAAATGAGCGTTGTTGAAGACACAAATGGGACGTGAAGGAATTTTTTTTGGATATTTTTACCTAAAATGGCACAAGAAACCACGTGCATCAGCTGATTATTTTGTAATAACTAAATGCGAATTGCTATTGTTAATCGAGAAAGTCTTATATTGCTAATTGCAAGGAAATCGATGAGTAACTACCGAATTGAACACTGACATTTATTGTTAATTACCTGGCGATCCATGCGAATTGAATATGGTAGCCCAATTTCACGTGCAATTATTCTTTTAATTAGGCGAGGCTATCGTGATTGTTGCGGATTTTTAATTAAATTCGTTTGTGGGCGAAACGATAAACTTTCCGAAACTGCACCAAAACGTGGCCAGTAACTGGGAACAGTCAAAAATGTGAGAGGAATCTGAGAAATTTCAACATCTCGGATCATTTAATTATATAATGAAACGGTAGTGTGTTTTGGGCGCGTATTCCAAGCTGCTCTAACTTTTTCTAAGCAAGAAGAAGAAGAACCTCGGCCAGTTTTGAGCATTGCTTTAAACAACTTTTCGGCATGTTGCTTCAAATTTAGTAGTATAGCTAACTGTTCTTGCATAATAAATAAATATGCAACAAACTCGCTTATCTAGTCCTATGGAATTCGACACAATTTGTCCAGATTTGCTGTACTCGCTTCCGTTAGTGACAACTTATCAGCGTATTCATTCAAATTTTTACAAAAAAAAAAGGTGCGACTCACGTCCTTGATTATGCGCCTTCGCAGTTCCGGTTTTGTATATAATTATTGAAATCCCAACGGATGCCCAAATAATTACGTTTTGTAGGTAGTTGAATTCACCCATAAAGTTTTTGTTTAACGAAAGTCCTAAACGCATTCGTTCGGTTACAATGACGCCAAATTTAATTTTGAAAGCGACCCGATTAAAACGAATACGGCAATCTAAAATTAGATTCCTAGATTTATTTTAAGTTTATTGCACTCGCGAAATAAAAACTTCCTCGTCCATAAAAGAAGTGTATGATGGGTCATTTCGTGTCAAATCGGAACGAGAATTTTGATGTATCTCTTCTTCAGTCTTTGGACCATTTTGTAAAGGTACCGGTTTTTTTAATTTGAGAAAAAAAACTTCGAGCTTTCAAATTTTGCATATAGCTATACTGTCTAGCTTGAAATTCTCAACATTAACTAAAACAAGTTGACATTTAAATTATTTCAGATTTCTCAAAAAATTATTAAATTATTAATATCAATCCAATGGACTGCATGGACAAACAATTTCATTTCAAACTGCTGGGCCGAGATTTGGGAAATCTATTTCGGTGTCACACAAGCGCTACAGCTTAAATAACGCAAATAAAATAATACAAATATAAATAGATATAAGGGAATATATCGATCACGATAAGGGGTCGAGAAGGAAGACTGTAGTTGGTAGAAATTAATTCCTTTCGTTGAGACCTTTCATTAGAGTACCATGAAGCATAAATAAAACTAGTTCCACTCCCCCCCCCCCCAAGGGGTCAGAAAAAAGGGCAATAGTTGGTAGGAAATGGTTCCTTTCGTTGAGACCTTTAATTAGAATACCATGAAAGATAAAATTAATAACCTCCCCTCACCCACGTGCCCCCTCACCCTCTGATCCCCCCTAAAATTAGTAAGGGAAATTCTCGTCCGTCCCATAGGAAATTTCGAGGAAATATGTAGAAAATGGACGAAATTAGAGGAAATTTTGGGGAAATAAGACGAAATTCCAAGGAAAAATCTAGAGGAAATGTTGGGGAAATTAAGGGAAATGGTGGCAATTTTTGGGCAATGAAGGCGGCTTAGGTAGATGATTCAATCTTTGCTACCCTCTTACGGGATCCACGAGGGGTCAATTGACTCTATATGTATTTTACCCAAAATCGTCCTGAAACCTTCATTTTCATACCTACTTTCTGTCAGGAAATTTTAGTTTCCATGACAGAGGCAGAGCAGACTGCGTTTCCTGCCGCTTGTCACTTTACCGACCGCATTTTTGACATTGCTAAATGTCAATAATGACTCCTGTCATCACTGACAGCTCGACATTAAACAAAAGTTCTATATGAAAATTGAAATTTTATATTAAAAATACGATTTCGGGTAAAATTTAATACAAAACTCGTCAGTAATATGACATTACCTGACTCGCCAGTAATGTGTCATTTTCCTGCCTTTTATGTAAATAACTATTAACTGAATGTTCTGTTTCCGATCGTGTTTTAGGTGGTTTACTACCTTATATTGAAGTACCGTTACTATTTACATGATTGTCATTCCTTAAAATTTATTTGTTATTTATCATATACAGTGTGATCGAGATAAGAGGATCACCATAATATTTCTTTTAATTGGCGAGATACAAAAAATTTGAAAAATATAATTTTGTATGCGACAGTACGATCTATCCGATCGCATATTGCCACTTCCGGTTTTCAGGAATGTTTGTTTTTCAAATGCAAAGTACGTTTCTTTAAGATTTTTGAAAAGAGCAATCAATTTGCTGTAGGATAACGTGAAATACAGGGTGTTTTTTGGGAGCTTTAGTTAAACGTTTCTGGGAAAGTAAAATAGGTAGGTTTTTGAAAATGTGTACTTAGGAGTTACTCTGAAGACCGAATCGATGTAAAATATTTTCAAAATGGCCACACTTCCGGAAACACAGGAAGTATATAGTAACTTCGTTATATTAAATGGCAACCCCTATTTTTTATTGCATTTTTGGATTCTACGTAAAATTTCAGTTCTTTTGATACCCACATGTCCATATCTGCCATTTATGGTTTTTAAGTTATTTTGACTTTAAGAAAAAAAATGGCGGATGCAGATGGTACCTTGATAATTGATTACTTGAAAACGGTTGTAGTCATGGCAACCCATTTTTATCAGTGCATAGAGAATGAATAGGGCTTTCTTTTAGTGTACTTAAAAAAAATTAAGTTGCGTACAACAGCACCTATAGAGATCCAAATTTAAGAAACTTCAAAGTCCAAAAACTCAGTTTTTTTTAATGGAATGACCATGTTTTTCCTATTGCATGAGATAGAGAATCGAAATTGGAATATTTTGATACTAGGTACATGTTCCTATAGCTATCTTTAACATTTTCTGATTTGTTCCCATTTCATTGAATTGATGCCATTTTTGTGCATTTTCATTTTAGTAGTTGGCCATGATTTTATAACAATCGAATTTTAAACAAATCAAGAAAAGGATTCTTTAATATCATTGATTCTAGTCTAAATAATTCATTAATAAATAAGTCATTTATTAAGGATATACCTAGGACGGAAAATTTTTGAGAAATCTAGACAGTCATTCAACTGAATCTTAAACAACGTATAATTCTAAAAATTCAGAGAGGTAATGCGATATCTGTTCTAGCAACAATTCCATACAAAAAATGTTTCAACGAAGTTTTTTATATTTTACATTGAATTTATGTTGTTAATCTTGCATTTGCAATTCATTTTCTTAAATATTCTCTTGTAGAGCTTTGTATCACTTGTGCTTCAACGATTTGTAGTGCATTTAGGGATACAACATTTCCAAAATTCATACAATTTCGTTCCAGTGTTCGAATTAATGTACGGCAAGCATGTGCCGCGATTCTGTCCATTTCACCATAAATAACAATTAAATTCCAAAATAGGTGAAACCACTGCGAGTCATTTTTCGATTTTTGAAAAACTTATGTTAACCTATAACAGTGGGTGACGGATTAGTGTCACTAGAATTGTTTAAAATTCAATTGTTATAAAATCATGGCCGACTACTAAAAAGAAAATTCGAAAAAAATAGTGTCAATTCAATAAAATGGGAATAAGTCAGAAACTGTTAAAGATAGCTATAGGTACATGTATTGTCAAAATATGCCCATTTAGATTCTTTATCTCATGCAATATTAAGAAAATGGTGATTCCATTTAAAAAAACTGAGTTTTTAGTCTTTGAAGTTTCATAAATTTGGATCTCCATAGGGGCGGTCTTACGCAACTTAACTTTTTTTGAAGTACACTAAAAGAAAGCTGTATTCATTCTATATGCACTGATAAAAATAGGTTGCCATGACTACAACCGTTTTCAAGTAATCAATTATCAAGGTACCATCTGCATCCGCCATTTTTTTTCTTAAAGTCAAAATAACTTAAAAACCATAAATGGCAGATATCGACATATGGGTATCCAAAGAACTGAAATTTCGCGTAGAATCCAAAAACCCAATAAAAAATTTGGGTTGCCATTTAATATAACGAAGTTACTATCTACTTCCGGTGTTTCCATAAGTGCGGCCATTTTGAAAATATTTTACATCGATTCGGCCTTCAGCGTAACTGTAACACCCTGTATACATATGGTTGACATACAAAAAATGGAGAAATTCGTGATTTAATATTTAGAAAACTTATTACACTTAGTATGCCGTGTGCTGCCAGGATGTGCGGTGTCTGTTGTGTTACATGGGGAGATCGTATCGGGCAAAAGTAAATATTCAAAACGAAACATTGAACAAGTTGATGTGGGTCTTTTCTGTGTAACACAACAGACACCACGCATCCTGACAGCACACGGCATGCTAGAATTCCATGTCAAATAAGGAATTTATTCGTTTTTTGTGTATATCAACCATATGCGTATTTGATGGTGTTGTACTGCAGATTGATTGTTCTTTTAAAAGACATTAAAAAACATAAGCATTATATTTAAAAAACAAACAAAAGTTGCATCGATTTCTGATCTAACCGATAGAAGTTTCAATATGCGTTCGACGCACACAACATCATTTCTTCGAATCTCGCCAAATAAGAGATATTGTAGTGACTCTCTTATTTCGAACACACTGTACATGAAAAATAGGAAGCATAAAAGAACTTGAAACAATATTTATGGGAAGGGCAATATGTCACCTCTTTGATTCTATCGATGAATTACAAGGAGTGTCGTTTCTCTAGCTTGAAACAATGCTGAAAAAGAGAGCCAGTCACCCTGTAGTGAAGAAAAATGCGTGTTGTTAACCTAATTTCGATTTAAGTATTGGAAATAGCAGTCCGGACATCCTGTATTAAAGTTAGTCATTTGTTTCATAGAATCTGAGGAATCTTATGTAACGTGATTTATAAATTCGGGTTCGATTTATATCAATATTTATTAAACAAAACTAAAACACTATAAAAACTGTACAATTTATATCGACTATTTATATCACACACTTCGCAGTTTATATTTCCGCGCTCGATGTTTCATCCGTACTCGATCTCGTTCGGTAGTAAACTGACCGCGATGTTCGGTCCGTAACCATTTATACACGCAAGCAATGTAAGTCCAGAACACTCGCGTAATTACCAGATACGTCGCGAACATTCCCACTATCGCGCGCCTAGAAAATTCCAAAGCGCCAAAGGCGACGTCACGTCTGGAGCGTTTCCGTTACACTTATTTTAAATAGACACAGAAATGGAAAAAGTTGATGAATTGTCATTCTAAATTTATATAGTTAGTAATTGTTTAATTTATTTAATTCTATTTTTTGTCTAAAACGCAAAATAAGAGAACATGTAATGGAAACTTAAACGTTTAATCTGGTCGGGAGTTTGTTAAGGGTAAGGTTTTATCGAAAAAGTGATATGGTTCTGTGATAACAATACCATTTGCGAAATAAGCAACGCATGTGTTTATCAAAACGGGCAAAGGAGCAGTGTTTCGAGTATCGCCGGGGAAGTACGATATGGAATTGATGAATGGAGGTGGTCTCTCCTTTAAATACGAAAAAATGAAAAACAAACGAAACTGTTTTCGGGCCGATTGTAAAAGCGTATGTCGCTGCTGGGTGTCAATTTCACGGTCAGTTTCGCCAAATAAAAATTTGACTTTTTACAACTCAACAATTATTTAAAGTGTCTAAAAAAAAACGATTGCTCTGATTTTCTTAATACAAGTTACGTGTTAAACAAATGCGAGTTTTAAAAGCTGCCAGTTCTGTGCGGTTCGTTAGTTTTCAATATCTCCGTTGCGGCTTGAGCACAAAATTTGTATTGTACGGCAAAATTGGCACAAAATTATAGCGTGTCGACGGCTTGAATATCTTCGTCTCGTTCCTGTCATTTCAATGAAAGGGTTGGTGTTACCCTCTAATCTATATTTAAAGGTGTTGCTAAACCGATTTAATAAGTTAAAACTGAAAAATTCTCTACGTTTCTACCCTCGTAATTGGCAGAACTTTGAAACACTCATTGTCTGCATTTCACAGAATCCAATTCAATAGGCTCGTGTGCGTGAATGCACTTGCCAATGTGAAACAATTTAAAAAAAATCACTTGGCCTTCATAATTGAAATTTTTTTCACAGAGCAAAACGAAGTCGTACATACAAATGCCTCTATAAGCCTTTAAAATGCAGCATGAGACAGGAGCACCAAAGCCTTTTGATTTACGTGCAGCTTCCTTTCGTATTTAAATTCCCATCATCGTCTCGATTTTCCTTTATAGTCACTTACAAAGAGCAAAACGCATCATAATCTTCTTCCGTTTTCCTTAGATTCGTAAGGGCGGAATAAAGAACGACGACATAATTATATATTACCGAGACGTTAAAAACTCGAGAGAATTAAATTCCAATTATGATGAAAGAAGGCGAAAGTAACTCGACGTTTTCATACACCTCCGGCGAGATAAAGTGCTTTTCGGATTGTCAAAATTGAAATATGCAAGCAGAAATCAATGCCCCAATTCGGGGCATTATTAAAATTTATGACACGCTTCCGGATTGTCTATTTTCATAAACCTGTGTGTTTAGCGGACGCTAATTTTAATCTGTCCGTTAGTCTGTCGAAACATTTGTTCAAAATGCACAAAAGTATAAATCTCGTAGAATTCCCAGTCGCTTCATCAATCTTAAAGAGAACGGCTCAATTACAACACCTACCCGCTCAATTTGAAGCAAAACAATGATCTCTTAATATTTTGCATTTTTCCCTTCAACAATAATTAAAACGTAATTAAACGTTAAACTAAAGAGACGCGCCTCAACAACAACACGTCCACAGTTTCCACGTCTTTAATTACACCTCAACATGCCAAGGCTAAGATATTCGAAAAAAAATGGCAAGACTAATTTGATTGGCGATCAGTAATTGAATGAGAATGACGTTATCACGGCAATGGGTTTTGCGAGGAGGGATGGCCGATGATGATGGCACCGACATTTTTCTACAAAACTAATTACTAAAATAATTACTAACGCCTTTGTACCCGAGTTAAACGAAATTTATTTCGAACGTGATGAATTTGCATAATTCAAACGTGAAAGTTTCAGGTCCGTGTGTACTAAAAAAGTTAGCCATCAGTTGGAAGTATTCGCTCAATCCACTCCAAAAGTGGAGACTGGATCGGTTAAAAAAACTATATACAGGGTGGCAAATGGAAAACTTGACTCAAGTTCTGCTTTCAGCCTGAAAGTGTTACATTCAGAGCGGGTTGAGAATTGAATAATAGTGCGAGTGTGACAAACGAAGCTAAAATGAGAAAAGTGTCCACATTCAACCTCCATTATAAAGGAATTACAAAGTCATTACATGAGAAAAATGTGAAGCATTTCGTGTATTCGAGTATTGTAAAGAATGTGGCCTGTAGAATCCATAATTTCAAACAGTTCCAAGATTGGGCTACTAGTTCAAAAGTTACAGCCCTTTGAATTTTTTTCGAAATTGGTTTCTAGTCTATAACTTTTGATTGAGAAGTCTGATCGAAAAAGTACGAATTGTTTTGGATTCTACGCACCAAAATTAATAAGAAAAGTGTTTTCCCGAGAAATTTTGGTGCAGTCGATTTTTGGTAAAAAAGGAAGGTTATACACTGCCTTTTTTTGAGCCCCGAAAAAAAATTGTCTCAGATCGACCCGGAAAAAAAATTTTCTTATAGAATGTGGCCTGTAGAATCCATAATTTCAAACAGTTCCAAGATTGGGCTACTAGTTCAAAAGTTACAGCCCTTTGAATTTTTTTTCAAATTGGTTTCTAGTCTATAACTTTTGATTGAGAAGTCTGATCGAAAAAGTACGAATTGATTTGGATTCTACGCACCAAAATTAATAAGAAAAAGTGTTTTCCCGAGAAATTTTGGTGCAGTCGATTTTTGGTAAAAAAGGAAGGTTATACACTGCCTTTTTTTGAGCCCCGAAAAAAAAATTGTCTCAGATCGACCCGGAAAAAAAATTTTCTTATAGAATGTGGCCTGTAGAATCCATAATTTCAAACAGTTCCAAGATTGAGCTACTAGTTCAAAAGTTACAGCCCTTTGAATTTTTTTTCAAATTGGTTTCTAGTCTATAACTTTTGATTAAGAAGTCTGATCGAAAAAGTACGAATTGATTTGGATAAGTATAAGGGTAATGATTACGTTGAGGTATAAATGAATGTGTGAATATTTTAATATGAAAATACTGTTTTTACGTGAATAAATGGTACATAGAAATACTTTGTTTTACAATGAATATTTCCTCACACATGAAAGTTGAAGGTGAAAGGTGACTTTACGCCAACTCTTCAGTTACCTATCTCGTACGAAATTGCACGAGCATTTTCAGCTAAAAATATTTCATCTAGCCCTAAAGGTCGCGATATATTTGCAAAAAGCCACGAAAATTGATGATTTTCGCCGCTTTTATGAATTTCCTAGGCTAAGAGGTACACCTAGGCTAACTTCTGAGTACCTACCTTGTATGAAATTTCCCGAGAAATAGTTTCAGCTAAAAATATTTCATATAGACCTCATAGATCGCGAGATATCAGCCAAAAAGAGCGAAAACACGGTTTTTGGGGATGGTGGGGTGGCTGGAGCCTTTAGCACAGGGTCTGGAGGGTGGGATTTTTAATATGTTGTTTTTGACACCTAACTGAACATATTCCACCATTTTTTTCTTTTCCACCTCAAAATGTCCAGTTTGCCAATTTTACAGTCTCTATTGCCTAGACTATATAGCGACAGAACAGGAGATTATTATGGGCTGTTTAAAAAATGAAAACAAAATTCCCGTAAGAAAGAAAAACTTATTTGGACATAATATATAAAAAGAAAATACGAAATTACTTAGTTTATTTTTTCAAATAATCCAATTAATCTGGTAATGAACTTTGCGATAATTCAGGCGCACTTATCAGAGGCATAAAAACACCCGCTGACAGTTTCAGGAAACTTCAGAAAACTGACTCTGGCTTGACAAATAAGATTTAGAAAATGTTCGGTGGCTGTTCGGACGGTAGAAACTCACTGTATTCCAACGCTTCCTTCACCAACTCGACAAGAACTGTCGACTGACAACACGCGCTGAACTTCTTTGGTTACCTAACTTGCTCCTGCACAGATTTATTATTAAAAAAATGACGAACTGCGTCTTCAATAAAACAAATCGAGCTCACTACCCGTAATTTACCTTAAAGAGATGATATCGTCGTCGCGAGAACTAATAGCAGCAGCCGCCGCGTTTCTACAACACGTGCGTTAATTAAATTTCGTCCGATAATAAAACTTCTTATCGCAAACGATCAGATGTGTCTTACATTTCAATACGCAATTTCACGTGTTTAGATACACAAATCTAAACAAACAATTTTGAAACGAAAAATAGACGCCGAGATAACAAATTCAAGTAAAATAAATCAACCTTGTGCTTATTCGTAGATAACCCCTCAGATTTAGACTTAATAAATTGAAACAATACCACCTACAAGGTGGCCCGTCATTATTTTTGGCGTTTCGTTGTGACCAGAACGACACAAGAAAAGTTATGGATTCGAGCTGGGGATATCACAGTCATGGGAGAGTTTTTATTTTAATTATCTACCATTATTAACATATGAATTTCTTCAGTGTAATTCTACTAATCCTAAAATGGAAACACCTTTGGGCGATTTTACAATTTTTATAGGTTTGACCTGTTGCCAGTCTCAGTTTTTG
Organism: Photinus pyralis; assembly: GCF_008802855.1. Classification (NCBI taxonomy): domain Eukaryota; kingdom Metazoa; phylum Arthropoda; class Insecta; order Coleoptera; family Lampyridae; genus Photinus; species Photinus pyralis. The sequence goes on along the minus strand of NW_022170663.1, from coordinate 15,129,939 downwards.
TCGCGATATCTCGCAAACCTGCTCTTGAAACTGGGCTAAGGATCTTTTAGTTTGAAACAAGACCCGGGGAAAGTATTTACAAACACGACACCGTAAGCGAAATGAAAAAGTTTCAGCAAACACATTTCTTCTACCAACAAACAAAATTCCAGATCGCGGCGCCGTTACACATTTAATTATAATCATGTTACATTTATCGTTCATTTCTGGACCAATTTCCTTTATTAATTAAAGGAAAACAAAAGTATACGAAGAGAAAACGAATTTCGCTGTTAATTATTACGGAAAATTTCTATATTGATTTGATATATTGGAGAAGGTAATTACATTTACGTCGTAATAAATCTCAATTAATTTCCGAGTCTAATGAGGTTGAGTTGCGGAGTGTATAAACGTTTGTTTGCGGTCGTTACGCGGTAACGCTCTTGTTTAGATGAATTATGAGAGATGCATCGATTATTTTAGCGTCACTTCACAAGATGGAAATGTAAACAGAACGGGGTTTTGCCTTCGGGTAGCTCCAGCCGGCTGGCCAGAGATCGAAATTCGTATTGATTGCAATTGTTTAATTAATAAAATAAATAAATAAAAAAAGTTTTCTCCACCAGTTATATTTCAGGTGCTTTTCAGCAAAGCACCGTCTGTCAAATCCCCGGTTGACCTTGGGTCTGGTAGGCTTTTCTTTTCCCCAACTGGGCACGTGCGGTGGATGTGGCAAGTGCTACTAGTTCGCTGTAATGATAAAGAGTTATTACCACCTAAGCCCGGATGCTTATCAAGGCTCGAGGAGATATCAGGTAAAGGAAGTATAGGTAGTTTTCTCCACCAGTTATATTTCAGGTGCTTTTCAGCAAAGCAATAACCCGACCTGAGATGACTTGAACAGGAGGTAATAGCTCTCGAATAAGGTCGGCAAGGATTTACCTGGCGACGGCCCTTACAGAGGAACTTCCACCCGGTTCCAACAACCTCTACTCAAAGTCGGTGGAATCAGACGGCAAACACGGAAGGGAAGCTCTTTGGATTCCAGTCCGGTCGACCGACCGAAGGCAAGAATACAAAGAACTAGTTCTGTGTCCGGTTTTATAAGCCCGCAGGGATTTACCCTACCAGGATTATCTTCCCGGGAACAGGTGAGTAAAACGGCAAAACTAAAAGTAATTATCAAATTAATAGGTCTAGGAAAATAATGAAACTAAAACGAAAAGCTCTGGTGGAATTAAAACGGAAAATAAAATAAACTTAAAACGGATCTCAGGTTTTCGAAACGGGCAGGAATCGGGTCTGGTTCTGGTTCGGGGAATGATTTTAACATGGAACGGAATTAATCGGAAGTGCTCTCTGGTACTTTACAAACACCTTTTATAGGACACACAACAAGGTGGGAGATGTAGAAGTGATTGCAAATAAAGGATGGGGACGACAACAGGCGACATCTAACGAGGGGATTTTACAAAACATAGTACAGGATGTTTCACAAATAAAATTCCAACGTTATCAATTTGATGTTTTCTTACAGAAATATGCCAGGGCCGTACCTTCAACAAATGGTTGGGTTATAAGGGGAGGAGGCTCTTTACACATAAACATACATTCAAAATCCTCCGACACTCCATTTTGCATTGTACTGAGAGCTTCGACGATTCATTTTGCCTGTGAGAGTACTGACAGTACCCCTAAAAACTGTTTTCGAGATATTCGTTCTTAAAGTTTTCAATTCACCAATGGATATATTTCTTTCAGACGTCTCAATCGCCTTTTGCGAGTACCCTCTTTCAACAATTCGTTCTGGTTCCGATTACGATAAGGGGTCGAGGAGGAGGCTATGGTTGGTAGAAATTAATTCCTTTTGTTGAAACCTTTAATTAGAATACCATGAAAGATAGAAATAGTGTCTGCCCCCCCCCTTTGGTCTCGTCACACACTGCTCTTGAAAAACAGTCGCGCGGGAAAGTTATAGTTTAGGTTTGTACAAACCAATTGATCTTAATGAGACCTTTCATTAAAATACCATGAAGGGTAGAACCTGTGTTTAACCCCCCCCCCCCCTCGCATTTTCAAAAGTTTAACTTGGAACCACTAAAGGCATGCGTATGCAAAATCTGAGACCAATTCGTTGTAAAAGTTATGCACGTTTTATTTTCAAAAACAGCACTCAGGAAATAATTCATGGTAGCGAAATTTGCAAAATTTTTAAAAAAATGCGCTAAAAACGCAGAGAATACCCGGTTGCGTGCAAGATAATATTTAAATTCAATGTTTTCACGTGAGTGTAATTACAAATTACTACACGATTGGAAACTCCGAAAAAGTTCCTCAAACGTTTTCAGTGCTTCAGCGTCGTCACTGAAAATTGGCAAACTCTGGCAACGCCTCATCCACCGATAGCTGTGGGGCCAGGCGTTCTCGGCCAATTTCAGATGAAAATTTAATGAAGAAATCGACGTGTAGCAATGAATATCCGCAAGACTGAAAGTGCTAAGCGCGATCCAATCGGAATTCTTCAAGAACGCTTCCAAAAAGTCGAAAACCCGCTCGATTTGTTTGGCCAACTTTGGAGGGAGCGATTTGATCTCGCCCCGTATGTAAGGTAACTGAAAGCCAGGTTGAATTAATGAATTTCGGTTAGTGTACATACGTCAACGGCTCCCAGTGTGGGGTAAATGGTGCCTAGGTCGAACGCCATTTTTTGATCGACCAAGGCGCGTCGGTACAAATCTTCGGGGTAGAGCGAGTCGTCTCTTCCATATTTACCCAGGAGGTAAGGGGTAATCGCGTGACTATCGCAAATCACCTCGCCGCCATCGTCCAACGTTGGAACGGTGTGCAGAGGATTTAACTGCAATTTGTTTAACGGCCAAAATAGACGAGTATGCTATTTACCTGGAGGAATTCCGGCTTTAAGTGCTCTCCCGCAAAGTAGTCGAGTTCGCGTACCTCTAGGGGTAAATTCAGAAACTTTGCCGCAATTAAAACACTTCGTACCGCCGGACTTGCTTTTATCGAGTATAAAATGGGAGCCATAGTTAACGAATGACGAGAATTCTATGCGTTCGTTTCATAAACAAAAACATGGGAAATTGATAACCTTTGACTAGGTACATTACGGTTATGTAAACATATATCACATTTACATTTTCCATCACGTAACGAGGTTACAAACTGCAAATTTAGTGCAAATTGGACCACGTGGTACGAGAAGTAAACGTAAACTCCAGTGTACAGGGTGTTCCATCTTGATTTTTGATGTGCCACCCCTTATTGCCAATTTATTACTAGTAGACATTAAAAAACTTGTTTCGCGATAATCGACCCTACGATAAAATATTCTTTCAGACCGAATGCACTCAAGTCCCTTCCTGTTCTTACTGAATTAATGCGAAGTCGGACATTTTTAATTGCAAATTCCGAGGGGTTAGTCGGTGTGGTAATCTTTCGTACACATGACTGGTAGTCACTGGTATTCCCGTGGTATTCTCTGGTATTCCCGTGGTAGTCAATGGTAATCTGTGGTATTCCTATGGTAGTCAGTGGTAATCGCTGGTTTTCTGGTGGTAGTTTTTGGTATTCCTATGAGCATTTACTAATCTTTTTTATTATTTTCCATTTTGCTTGTATGTAGGTATTTCGGGCATAAACTATGGTTTTTGTGATTTTGTCTATCAAATCGCATACTTTTTAAATTAATTCGATTGATTGTTGCAGTGCTGGTTATTGAAGGTGACGATTCAGTTTTAAAGATGGTAGCGATTCAATCAGTAATCATGTATTTGTGTTGTGTGTTTAAAAACATACCTAGGTCGAGGCCAAGGTTTCCATGATAATCACATATATCTTAGATCTGGATCTAGACCCTTTTTAGAAGATGATCTTGTATCTAGATCTAGATTATATTATAATAGATCTTCCACTAGTAGATCCAAAGATCAATTTTAATTATTTACGTTATAAATGTTTTTAACATTGGAGGAGTAAATCGTTGTCTATATTTAAAGAATAAAATACTGTGTTCCATTCAAGTTTTTGGGATTTAGTGGGAATAGTCATTAGCACAACGGGTGGTTTAGCTTAGGGGGTAGTATCGGTAATTGTTTACAGTACAGGGTGAGTCAACGATTGCGCGGAGTAACTTAATGCTTTGAAGATAAGATTTTTCGATAGAGTGCTTTTGTATTATGATGTGGTTGAATATTTTCCACATTTTAAAAATATTTGGAATTATACAGGGTGCGCCCCTCGGTGCGCCCACAAAGTAGGGCGCCCAAATGGTACATTTTTTTAAATAGAACCCTCTGTATTTGAATACATTTTTGAATTCTACGTGTAATTGTACATCTTTTTTATTATATGGTTAATATCCGAAAATCTAGTAGTTTTAAAGATAATTCGATTTTTAAGAAAAATTGGGTATTTGCAAGCCTTAGTATATTGTTATTAAATTATTACTTAAATTTTGATTCCAGGTTTTATATCTTTTATCCCGGGTTAAGTAAAAGTCAAATAAATACATCTACTATGAAACATATAAAATATAGGCTTACAGGGTGTTTTTTTTTGGTAGGTCCAAAGTTGCAAAACTTCATATTAAAAAATCTCACTTTTTTAACTGGAACACCCTGTATATTTCTCTGTCATCATTTAGATCCCCGAAAAACCTTCAACTTTTGATAATAATGTCCTATGCCTATCTCTGATAGTTTTCGAAATATCTTGGTTTTCCTGGGTTTTATATTCTAATCTTAAATAAGTTATATGTAATTTACATAATAGTGAGGTTGACATGCAAAAAAAGGCAATTTTTATCTATCTCGTCCAAAACGAAAATCATATCGATTAATTTATTTTTCAAACAATTTATTTTGGTCAAAAAACTGGAGAATAAGTAAAAACATTTAACTATAAAGCAAATTTAATTTAACTCCTAATGTCATCCAGTCAGTGATATTAGTTTCATTTTTTTTCATATTCACCTCGTTATTATGTAAATTAGAACTTATTTCAGATTAAAATGTAAAAAGTAGAAAAACCAAGATATTTGTTTATGTTTTTACTATCAAATTTATTCTCCAATTTTTATAGACTTAGGTAAATGAATTATTAGAAAAATGAATTAATAAATATGATTTTAGCTTTGAACGAGGCAGATAAAAATTACCTTTTTTTTGCATGGCCACCTCACTATTATGTAAATTACATATAACTTATTTAAGATTAGAATATAAAAACCAGGAAAACCAAGATATTTCGACAACTATCAGAGATAGGTATAGGACATTATTATCAAGATATAAGATTTCTGGATGAGCGAAATGATGACAGAAAAATATACAGGGTGTTCCATTTAAAAAAAGTGAGATTTTTTAATATGTTTTGTAACTTTGGACCTAGAAAAAAACACCCTGTAAGCTATTTTTTTAATGTTTTATAGTAGATGTATTTATTTGACTTTTACTTAACCCAGGATAAAAGATACAAAACTTGGAATCAAAATTTAAGTAATAATTTTGACAATATACTGACGCTTGCAAATGCCCAATTTTTCTTACAAATCTAATTATCTTTAAAACTACTAGTTTTTCGGATATGAACCATGTAATAAAAAAGACACGTAGAATTCAAAAATGCATTCAAATACAGGGGGTTCTATTTAAAAAATGTACCATTTGGGCGCCCTACTTTGTGGGCGCACCCTGTATAATTCCAAATATTTTTAAAATGTGGAGAATATTCAAACATATAATACAAAAGGCTCTATCGAAAAGTCTTATCTTCAAGGCATTAAGTTACTCCGCGCAATCGTTGACTCACCCTGTACAACTGATTCATGGGCATGCCGCCGCCAGGTCTACCCGAATTATCCGAAAAACACGTTATTGTTATGTAGGTAAGCACACCACTTTGCCTTAAGTAGTAATTCAGATGTAGGCGGTTATTATAATTTTCAAAGAAGGACTTTTTCGCATCATTTTTCTTGCTGTTTTGCGAATTTTGCATAGATAAAAGTAAAACAAGAAGGGGTTACACAGAATGAGATAAGTACCTAAGCATTTTCCGAATAAGGAATCAAATCCACCCATGTAAATTAGATTTACCCTCGGATTTACCTATGGAGGATCTATAAAGGATCTAGATCATTTTAGGACGATCTTGATCTAGGTGCGGATCTTTGATCTGGATCTAGATCTAGAATTAAAGGATCTTGCCCAACATCGGTCGCAGACCGCAATTATCTCGCTGCCACCTGTGTGGTAGTCTGGAGTAGTCACTGGTATTCATGTGGTAGTCTGTGGTATTCATGGAGTAGTCTCTTGTAGTCTTTGGCAACTGGTAGTCTTTCGTACAACATTTTGCTCATGTATTACCCCCTCGGCAAATTCCGAGGTAAATTCGTTGCTTAAATTTCGCGCTATGAATCAAATAAATCAAATTAAGACTGAACAGGGTAGTCTTCGAAGCTTCCGAAATACATTAAGAAACAAAGCGCTATTGAAATCAAACGACGCAGCCAAAGATTGGCGTCATTTGTACCACGGTTTTAAGAATTCCATTTCACTAATCGATTAATTTATGGAGAAAAATCAATCTTCCGATTTCTACAACCTGTAATTTCCTATGGTATGCAATGCCTTCAAATCCCAACAGTTCTAAAAAGTTTTGAGCTACCCTCACATATTTTTCTAAAATTAAAATGTCTTCCTTATTTCTCCAGAGCTTGTGTTTCTCCAAAATTTCTCGTAGTACATTTAACTCGACATTTAATAACTCAAAAACCTAGGCAATGCCGTGGATTTCATTCTTGTGTCAGGGTTGCTGAGAACAAAATTACAGAATTTTGAATGTTTGGGGATACCTAAACGAAAGATAGAGCTCCAGAATTAAATGTTGACAATTTCTATACGAAACCGGTGGCCGCATTTTTTTAAGAATTAAAAAATGTGCTATTGTTTGCGTTTTGTCCGTCCGTCCGGATTTTTTTGCAGTAGGTAGGCTATAACTTAAAGGTGTGCCAACGGCCATCAAATTTCGCTGTCTAAAAGCCCCCCCCCCCTCCTCGAATTATTTCCTGACATGTTGTTTTTGAAAGTAAAATATGCATAGCTTTTACACACGACAACTAATTGGTCTCAGATTTTGCATACGCATGCCTTTAGTGGTGCTATGTTAAACTTTAGAGAATGGGGGGGGGGGGGTATTCCCTTATACCTCAAGAACGGATTGTCGGAAGAGGGTACCCACAAGGGGCGATTGAGACGTCTGCAAGAAATATGTCCATTGGTGATGTCAAAACAAAAGCTATTTCGGTTTTTAAAAAAATGCGCTTTATCTGCACAAGAGTTGTGCACAATTTATACTTGTTTTCTATTAAATGCTTTTAATAAAATATTATTTACGCGATTTCTTAAAGAGAACCGATCGTTATTTTTTATACAAATCAAGAACAAAATTACAATACCTTACATATAGCACTATCTGAACACGATGGTTTGTGCGACACTTCCTCTAGAGGAAAATGGATAATAGATAGTGGAACCTGGATCTTCAGGAGGACTCACATTGATGTTTTTAGGATTATTTTTGAGATTGGCACTCCTGCTGTATTGTATCTGGCGTGTAAGTTTGATGTCTACCGTCAGTAACTTTCGCTTTCACAATAAAATTTATCAGCAACTGCTACTGATGAGAATGATTGACAAAACGTGTCTTTGGCTTAAGTCAGATCAGACCGTAATTAGTTTGTTTCCGATACTTCACTCATTGTCGACGCGTAACATTCAGGTAAAAAATGACCCTACAAATTTTATTACGAACCACTTCCATGACTTTGTAGCCGAAAATCGAATGCTGCTATCGCTTCATACCCGAAAAGAAAACACCACGTATACACCTGAACTATTCGAAAAAAACTCCATTCAAGTGCTCCCTTTACAGAATCTCTAGAAACAAATTTAAAAAGAAATGCAATTCTTGCTTTACTTGAAACGCATATTTGTTTTGGTCCCAGAGAGGCTACCAAAAGGTAACAAATTTTAAATTGGTAAAATTACGGATTGAGTAAGTTATTTATTGGTGTATACCTGAGGATTAAAAAAAAAGTTTTATGATCGATTGTAAAATATCCACTTGCGCTTATAATGTGACCCACTGGAACACATTTGAATCATCGGGGCTAAGTACAAATTTGGAAATTCGTACACAACTTACCCTTGATGATGAAACACGAAACCCAACACCGGTACACTTTTAGACGCGAGTAATTTAAACGTGACCGATGCCAACTAACCTGCATTCATAGAATAACACTTAGGAAGATACTTAACGAGTGTACAGAAATAATTAATTGCGATTCTCGAAACCTTATTCGAAAAACCGCGTCGGAGCGAAAATTCAAACTTCGAACCGATCGCGGCGTTACTGCCGTATAGTAAAACGAAACTTGTTTAACGAGATTGAACTGTAAATTAGCATAATCAACGGCAATTGTGTTTAAAGATTAAGACAAAAAAAAACTGTGGGCGGGTGCATTTCGCGACGGCCGACCGATTTGCACGTCGACACCCTGTAGATCGATGACGCATTAATTACCTCAATTTTCGATTACGTAAAACCATTCGAGATGAACTCATTTAATGAGACGATAAAGTCTAAAGAACAGGATGCGAGGTCTTCAAGTGAACATCTTGAGAGCATAAAACTGCAAAATTATAGGTCGTAATGTTGAAACAATGTGTGACAGTGTAACGAAGAAATGAAAATGTCCAGTTAGACCTTATTTAACGGGAGAATGGGGATTTGTTTCAGAATTAAGTTGGCCCTTTTTGTGACTAAAAACAATTTTTATTTTTGAAAAATCTCTGAAAATAACTGAGATATCACCGAAAAACTGAAAATGTCAAATGTATTCCGAAAAACTCTCATATGGCACCCATAAGAAATAAGAAAGTAGTAGCCTGTAACTTCTACATCTAGCATGTTATGGAAATTTGACATTTTCAGTGTTTCGGTGATTTTTCAGTTATTCCCAAAGATTTTTCCAAATTTCCAAAAGCGTTTTTTTAGTTACAAAAAGGGAAAGCTTTGCCCTATCTCACACCGTTACTGAGATCCCAATCGGAAGTGATGAATTTGAACCACCCTGTACAATAGAATTTGTAAATGAACGGGAAAACATTTCCAAAATTTCCTATACATTTGCCAAAATTTGTAATCCATTTAACACCCTCAATTATTTCTAATATCCGGAATGAAATGAAATGAAATGAAAAATGAACCCCCTATGCCTTGACGAAATATTTCCAAAATTTCCGGTACAATTAAAACATTTTTTTAGAAATTTGCAGAATTTGCTACACATTTTCAACACATCTCCAAAATTTACTCAGCACATCAAGCATTGTTTAAACATTCTAAAATCTTCCAAAAATTTCCTACGCGTTTCCGATAAACATAAAAAGATTTCACGTTTCAAAACCTTTCGAAAATTTTAAATTTTTTTTACCAAAATTTCCTACATTTTTCCGAAATATATACAAAATTTCTCCACATTTTCAAAACATTCCCAACCCAATATATTTTAAAACATTTCTAAAACCTTTCCAAAATTTCCTCAACATTTGACGATTCCAAATATTTCCAAAACATTCTCCAAGCCTTTTTTTATTCGATCAATACCAAGGGTCAACGAAAAGAAAGAGATTTACAGTTTCCAAAACCTTCTAGATTTTCCACATATTTCCTACTAAATATCTAGCTAGCGAGTGATTGGCTCATAAGAAGCCCTCGACAAAGCATGGACGAATCAAAACTCCAAACGAAGCGCGTCCAATTCAAATAGATGGATGGTTATTTCTTAAAACTTAATTAGTACTTTTGAGACAAATTTCTATTAATTACGGTTAATGGTTTTCCGCTGGATGTCACCTCTTCCGATTTCTAAATCACACGCAAGTTCCGGTTAAACGTTTAGGTACCAATTTTGATACTGGGAATACCTACCGGCAAATGCACATGAATTTTTGTTGCAGTTGCGTAACAAACTGGTACATCATTTTTAATCCGTTATAGCAATAAATTCCATTATATTAAATATAAAAATTCTTACATAATGCATTAAATGAACGCACAAAAACCTGTAGCAATTCCATACATCACTAAAAACAGGAAACGTGCCATTTTTAATGGACGTTTCCAGTTAAGTGCATAATATTTTATTAACAGTGAAACTTTTAACGTGTCGCAACACGAAAATGTAATGAAAGTAGAATAATTTTAATTTACGGCCCCCTTTAAAACCAGTCGCGAATACGCCTCTCCATATGAATTCCATAAAACACCCTGTATTAATTTGCGCTCGTTTCAGCTTGCAATATTCAAAATTACCCCACGAGAACGAAACGGGGTTAATTCTAATTATTCACCACAAAATACCACTGAGTCATTTTTTATCACAATCAACCCGGCCCTGTTATTTATAAACAGTCAGTTTTTTTTTCGAAAAAAAGTGCACAAAGATTTTCGAATTATCCTTTGTTATTGCCAACTTGATTTAAAACCTACACGCGCTTAATCGCTTTTATTAATTATTCATGAACGTAGGCGGGCAGCGAAAATGCTGCCCCTTTGTGTCTTTACAAATGAAAAAATTAGGAATCGGCCTTATACAAAAAAAAGTAGAAATAGACGACTAAAGTAACTGACCTTAATATTTATGAAGTCCCAGGCTGGTATCACTCCTCCACTAATACTCCAAATGATCCCGGTCACTTTAATTTAATTCTTCGTTCACACTTTATGCGGTCATTCATTCACTTTTATTTATAAAGTTCAATATTTACCAACAGCACGTAAAGCTCTCACACGTACACTACCATTTTAGATTATGTTTATGTTTTACCTGAAGTTGGCCCCGAGTCTTTGGGTTATCACGTGTGAGTGGCGGCACTGATTTGGTTACATATTTGAAATTTGCGGTGTTGCTTGATCGTGGAAATTCTCAACAGAATCTTGTAAAATCCCATTTGTATTCAACTTCGTGCATTAATGGCAACGTTGAAAAGTTCAGGTTGCGAAAGATCGTCCATTTTGCCCTAAAATTACATAACCAAAAATTAGGGACTGGTTTTGAGCTGAAATGGCAGCGGCACGAATCGGTAAATCTTCCATAAACTGGGCGAGCCTCGCCGAAAGGGTCCCCGAATCCCAAAAACATCTTTACCAACAATTCAAGTCCAAGTCCGACTCCTACCTGAGAAAGTGAGTGTTCGACAATTACTTATGTAACCCTCTCACCCCCGGCAATTTTAGAGTCACCTCTCTGCCAGAAAACGCTCCGGCCATCGACTGGACGACGTACAAAACACGAATCCCCATCAAAGGCATGGTCGACGATTTCCAACGTCAATACGAAGCGCTAAAAATCCCCTACCCGCCCAATCCCAAGGTGGCAGAGCTGGACGCGTTGGAAAAGGAAACCGCCGCCGACATTGAGAAATTCAAGCAGGAATCGTCGGCACGAATTTCAGAGTAAGCGATAATTACACTCGGAACGGTTTTTACTCGGCGAGTTTGTAGGTATAAGAAGCAACTCGCTTACATAGCGTCGTTAATTCCGATCGATCAAATGACAATGGAGGATTATAGAGATGCGTATCCGGAGACCGCTTTCGATCCTATCAACAGACCGACGTTCTGGCCGCACGAGCCTGAAGATCAGACGACTGCTATTGAGGAAAAAGAAGCGCATTAGTTTTAGTAAATTTTGCTAGTAAACGTTAAAGCTTCTATGAGAAGATCTAAATTGCAATTGTATTATTGAGTAAAGTAAATGGAAATGTATAATTTATTTGCATCATTGCTTTTTTCGGAATTAAATAATAGAGGAAGGGAATTTTGGTAGGCGAATGGACGCAAGAGCCCCTGCAGTCTTGCAACCCACAACACAGAAATTTACCGTTCTATTCCTAGTATATAGGCAATCCACCTTACGCTTGGACAAATTGCAAGCTTTTTCTTTCTCGCACCAAATTGCTTTTTTTTGTTTTGGTCTGATGATTTTGATTGACGCAAATTTAACGGTTAAATAAAAGGCTTGTGTTGAAGGTCGTTGCAAAAGCTACCCTATTAATATTTAAATTCAAAAATTACAAAAAACAATCTGCAAGTATCGGGAAGGACTACCCTTAAAAAAGTATACAACGTTTGGAAAATGCTGTTGGAATAGTAACTTGAAATTTAAATACGTACTTTATTTATTTACAATTAATAAACAATAAATTTATAACAGTCTGAAAACGCATTGATTTATATAACAGATAAAAATATTATTTTTTTAAATATCAGACATTATTTTTTAAACTGTCATTTAATCAAGTTCCATTTTATTAACGAGCTCCTAGCGGGTTTATAATTTTGTTGTGTCTGTCCGTCCGTCCGTTCGCACGATAACTCATAAACGAATGGACCGATTACGATGAAATTTTGCAGGTGGATTCTTTATCAAATTTGTAGATCGGAGTTCGTGAATTGGCAATGTAGCCCAAAAAATAAAGTAGGCCCTTTTGACATCTCCGTTAGTTATGAACCGAATTGCATGAAATTCAATATGCGCATAGCTTTAGCCATATAAAACACAATTCCAAAAGTTGAACCTAATCGATCACCATTCACAGAGCCCTTTGCGCATCTCGACCATTTACAGACCGAATTGCAAACTTTCTTATTTATGAAGGTATTTAAATGAAATTTGGTACATAACCACTTGGAATAAAAGCAAATTTTACGCCAGTTTCAAAATTTCGTTTTGCGCATGCGCAGTGCCAACTTTCTGATTTATAGGGGGATTTAAATGAAATTTGGTATATAACCACTTGGAATAATCCAAAATTTGATTTTGCGCATGCGCAGCTTATGTATGGAGGCATTCAAATGAAATTTCATACATATACACTTTAAATAAAAGCAAAACTAACATCCGGTTTAAAATTTGGTTTTGCACATGCTATAGCCATACCCAGGAGCTCGTTTGCTATATTTGTTTAATTTATTATTTTTAGCGCACGAAAGGTGACTTGTATTTGCATTTGGAGGGTTGCTTGTAGAGCATTAAAAAAACAAGTGGAAAAATAGATATATTTGGTGCAACTCATCCTTCATTAGGATTTTCATTCTTCACCTTCTTTTCCTTATTCTTTTTGTACTTTTTTTTTCTTCGACACATCCTTTTACATGTACTCCTTTAATTTTCACTTGTCTACCAGTTTGGATTATATTTAAGTTCCATTATAAACAAATGAAAGTAAAACAAATGATAAAAAATATATTTGTAAATATAATATAATAGATAGGTACGTTTGTAAATATATGAGATTTTTGGGATTGACTAGGAACATTAGTAATAGGAAACACAATAACAGTTGGCCTATACAAGTACAGAGATCCTTAAGAGCCTTCAAGTTCCTTTTGAATTTGTTCAATAGTCTTTCCCTTAGTTTCAGGTATAAAAGTATAACAAAACACGGTGCCAATAACACAAATTCCGCTAAAAATATAAAACATCACGTCGCTTCCTATCAGAAGCTCAAGCTTAAGATAAAACTTAGTTACCAAAAATGCCAAAAACCAGTTGAGAGTGACCGCACTAGAAATGGCGAAGCTTTTCAGATCAGAACTAAAAATCTCGCCACAAATTGTCCACGGTAAAGGACCCAAACCCATTGAAAACATGATGATGAAAACGCCCAAAGATACGACCGGAAGAAATCCGAGCACGCTAACAATGTCGTCGGCGACAATCTGCCTGTCTTTCAGTGTGAAGAATAGTCCAAGGAAAACGGTTGAAACCGCCATGATTGCCTCAGAACTGATTAGAAGCATCCTCCGGCCGAGTTTGTCGACAATTAACGAGGAGATAAAGGTGGCGATCACTTGGAATGCGCCGACGCATATTGTGGCAATTTGTGGATCCACTTTCGCGCCGGACGACGCGAAAATATCAGGAGTGTAGAAAATGATGGCGTTAATTCCGCACAGCTGCTGAAAAAACATCAAAGCCAAAGCGATTATGTAGGCTTTGTAGCCGGCAGCTTTCTTCAACGAGTATGAAACCGAAAGGCTACTTTGCTGTGACTCCTCCAGTAATCTCAGCGTCATAATTTCATCGGTCACGTTATAATCGGACCCGCGCAAGTAGGAGAGACTTTTGTAAGCCTTATCGAATTGTCCCTTCTTCAAAGAGTAGAGAGGGGATTCCGGTTGGAAAACGAAGAACAAGAAGAAAACGAAAGGCACCGCAGCACAAATTGCAGTGTATAGAATCGGAGTTGCAAACTTACCTACGACGTATGCGAACAAAATGCCAACCGTTACCATGAGCTGAAAATAACTGCCTAAAGTGCCCCGAATTGATTTGTGCGCAATTTCGTTTATGTAGAGAGGTGCGGCTACACAACAGGCACCGGCTGCCATTCCCGAAATGAACCGTCCGAAATACAACATTAGCAAAGAGTCGGCCCAAATTATCAGCGACCAACCGACACTGAATGGAATTATGAGGGCGAGTAGGGCGGCCTTTCGGCCGATACAATCACAGATAATTCCAAAAGGGAATGATGTGCACATAGCGCCTAAAGTAACGAAGGAGCCGATCCAACCCATCTGGTCACTTGTGATCGATATGTTGTTGAAGTGGCCCCCTTCTAGGATTAATATAATTGAAGAGGTCCATGCCAGGACAGTGCCCGATGCAAATGCAGCTAGAGATGCTGCAAGTACAAGAATAAGATGAAATGAAAGTGGTGAGGGTTATCCGTACCTGTTATAGCAGCGACATACTGTGGTAATGATCTCGGTTTTGAGTTACTGACCGGGTACGTAATCGGTTGTGGCTGAGTGTTGGAGGAATGCTGCAAAAGCAAAGCAAAAATTTGAGTTTCTGTAGGAGCAATATGGTTAAACTTACACTTGATCTAGAGCTTCCACTGGAGATGCGGTAGTCATTGTAAACCTCCTCGTTAGCGTCAGCATTTACCAACAGCTGTTTATCGTTATTCATTCTAAAAAGTCGTCTTATCGAATTGGAGGAAAATTACGACTATTTATTCAGCAATTGTAAAATACAAACATTGGTATCGCTGCCACAGAAATCCTACTTGCCTTGAGGATGTGATAAACGTACAGCGCAGAGTTGTATCTATCTGTGGTTGGACGGTGACTCCCTCGGTACTGCGAAACCGCAAGCTCGCTTAAATTTGAATTTGCTTAAAGGGCCAAACGGGCCTGTGCTTGTGTGGATTATACCACAGATTTAAAGTGTTTAAATCTGAGATTATATTACAACAGTTCGTGGAGACTACAACAAAAAAAATTTCTTTGTGGTGTTTACAACTAATGAGCGAAAACACAAATAAGTTCAAAATGAGGTAAGAGTTCCACATGAGTCATATATTATTGATTGTAACAATAATTAATTTGTTTTTCTACTTGAATTACTAAAGTGAATTCCAGTTACATTATAGCCCCAACTTGAAAGCAACCGACATGATTCTTTACAGATTAATATGGAATAAACAACAAGAATTGTAACGTTATTAATTATTACAACCAAAATCCTTCTACCATCATGATGTATGGAAAATAAATTAACATATTCTACCAGATAAGTCACTGTAAACCAAGGTATAAACTATTGTGTTCTATTTTTTCTTCACAGTACTTTCGTAGCGCTTTAGCTCTCCAACTGCACGCTATCTCAAATAAAATGTTTATCCATCAGACCTCATTATAGTTTTTTTTAAGAGAAACCTGGCATGCATGCCCTACTACCAGGGCCGGACTGGGTGGGTAAGGGCCCCGGGCGCTCCATTACCAAAAGGCCCCCAAACTCATGCCCCCCCCCCTCCACCGAAAAAAAAACAAGGGATGTGCAGAGATTTTAAATTGTATTTGAAACAACTTGCTGAACAGTATTGGCGCTGTAATTCCAATGACGTATTGGCAAATTTATCAATTAATTTATCCTTCTCCAAATTTAAACTAACAATACGCTCAACATTTACAAACATTAATGCTTCAAAAATTGACTGACCCAAAGAGCTTCTGAGTCTATCCTTTACACATTTGAGGACAGAAATATACAAGATACTTGAGTTGTCGGCTTAGCGGGGCCCCGCGACGGAGTTTCCGCTTCGCGTTCCACGAGGGCCCCCTTCCAGGGCCCCCGACGCGCGAGGCCCCGGCCGCTGGGGCGGCTTAGCGGCCTGGGCCAGTCCGGCCCTGCCTACTACGAGGAAATAAGACAGGAAACGAAAAACCAGAGGGGATTGTCACGTATCCCCTAATAACAAGAAATACGACAGAGAACGCAGTAGGTACCGGGAACTGTGAGGAGTATGGAATCTCCCCAGTAACAGAGGAGCGATTACCTATTAGCAAAGAGTAGGGTTACTCTTCACTAGTCGCAAAGGTGCCACGAACCACCGTATACTGGGTGATATTCCCCACCCCCTAGACCACCCCGTACTACGCTATCTCTAATAAAACGTGTAGCCGTCGGAGCGCATTATATTCTAAGGATTCCCGATCCCATCTCCAGTGTCCATTTCCGCGCCCGCGCTCCAATCTCATCCCATTCTCCATGTCCATTTCCGCACCCCTTTCCCTTAATCATTACCGCAACCGAGAACGCAATACCTGGAAATCTAAGGAGCACGGAATCCCACCAGCAACAGAGGAGCGATTACCTATTAGCAAATAGTAGGGTTACTCTTCACTAGTCGCAAAGGTGCCACGAACCACCGTATACTGGGTGATATTCCCCACCCCCTAGACCTCCCCGTACTACGCTATCTCTAATAAAACGTGTAACCGTCGGAGCGCATTATATTCTAAGGATTCCCGATCCCATCTCCAGTGTCCATTTCCGCGCCCGCGCTCCAATCTCATCCCATTCTCCATGTCCATTTCCGCGCCCCTTTCCCTTAATCATTACCGCAACCGAGAACGCAATACCTGGAAATCTAAGGAGCACGGAATCCCCCCAGCAACAGAGGAGCGATTACCTATTAGCAAAGAGTAGGGTTACTCTTCACTAGTCGCAAAGGTGCCACGAACCACCGTATACTGGGTGATATTCCCCACCCCCTAGACCACCCCGTACTACGCTATCTCTAATAAAACGTGTAGCCGTCGGAGCGCATTATATTCTAAGGATTCCCGATCCCATCTCCAGTGTCCATTTCCGCGCCCGCGCTCCAATCTCATCCCATTCTCCATGTCCATTTCCGCGCCCCTTTCCCTTAATCTTTACCGCAACCGAGAAAGCAATACCTGGAAATCTAAGGAGCACGGAATCCCCCCAGCAACAGAGGAGCGATTACCTATTAGCAAAGAGTAGGGTTACTCTTCACTAGTCGCAAAGGTGCCACGAACCACCGTATACTGGGTGATATTCCCCACCCCCTAGACCACCCCGTACTACGCTATCTCTAATAAAACGTGTAGCCGTCGGAGCGCATTATATTCTAAGGATTCCCGATCCCATCTCCAGTGTCCATTTCCGCGCCCGCGCTCCAATCTCATCCCATTCTCCATGTCCATTTCCGCGCCCCTTTCCCTTAATCATTACCGCAACCGAGAACGCAATACCTGGAAATCTAAGGAGCACGGAATCCCCCCAGCAACAGAGGAGCGATTACCTATTAGCAAAGAGTGTACTCTTCACTAGTCGCAAAGGTGCCACGAACCACCGTATACTGGGTGATATTCCCCACCCCCTAGACCACCCCGTACTACGCTATCTCAAATAAAACGTGTAGCCGTCGGAGCGCATTATATTCTAAGGATTCCCGATCCCATCTCCAGTGTCCATTTCCGCGCCCGCGCTCCAATCTCATCCCATTCTCCATGTCCATTTCCGCACCCCTTTCCCTTAATCATTACCGCAACCGAGAACGCAATACCTGGAAATCTAAGGAGCACGGAATCCCACCAGCAACAGAGGAGCGATTACCTATTAGCAAAGAGTAGGGTTACTCTCACTAGTCGCAAAGGTGCCACGAACCACCGTATACTGGGTGATATTCCCCACCCCCTAGACCACCCCGTACTACGCTATCTCTAATAAAACGTGTAGCCGTCGGAGCGCATTATATTCTAAGGTTTCCCGATCCCATCTCCAGTGTCCATTCCGCGCCCGCGCTCCAATCTCATCCCATTCTCCATGTCCATTTCCGCGCCCCTTTCCCATAATCTAATCAGATGACCAAAAACAAAAAGGATCTAGATACAGATACTTTACAGATACCTTATTTTCCATGCTTGATGCCGGTAAACATTTATCGACGCCCCTCAAATAATAAAAAGCGTATAGAGTAAGGATTCTCATTCCCGATTCCTGATCCCCGTGCCCTTTCCCATTCCCCATGCCCATGCCCGCGCCCCATTCCCTAAAATGTTTCGCCATCAGAACTCATTATAGTTTAAGAGAAGATGACCGAGACACCTAGTTCCTTACGAGTACTTATTTTGACTCCCTCCAAAATTAACGACAAAGCTAACTTGTTCACCTGGTATACGCACTAATTGTTACAATTCAATAAATTAACGTTAAACTGCCGCATGGCATTATTTATAGAAGAATAAGTTTCCTGCATTGAATCCTTTTGAGAAGAAAAGAGGGAGAATGAACACTATGGGACCAAATTAATTCTTTAC